>NC_134872.1:17114239-17428405 GCF_049852395.1 Peromyscus maniculatus bairdii | reverse complement strand
TGTGACTGTATTACAAACATGCAGAGAGAGCTAATTTCTCAGCCAAACTGCCTAATTGAAAGAATAATTTTAGATTGCAAAGAAAGTAGTCCCCAATTTTAGTATTCAGTTTTGTGCCCCCCCCCCCCCCCGCCCCAATTTCACTAGATTCTTTTGACTCCCAGAGATCAAATTCTTCATGTTGTTCCGGCACTCTGCTGTTTGTTGCTCTGAGTTCTCAGATATTTACCCTGTAGACCTCGCTGGCCATCATCTTCCCTGATCATAAATAGATAGCAAGGGAGTCAGCAGTTCAAAGTTCAGCTGTTTAGTATTCCTCCACTGTCACAGGGAGGTCACGCTGTCGAGACCAGTGGTTCTCAACCTTCCTAATGCTGAGACCCTTTCATACGCGGTGACACCCCCAACCATAAAATTACTTGTGTTGCTACTTTGTAACTGCAATTTTGCTGCCATTGTGAATCGTAATGTAAACATCCGTCTTAGCTGTCCCCTGTGAGAGGTCTTGCGACCCACAGGTTGAGAACTTCTGGCTTAGACCCTGCTCTGCACTTCCTTAGCTCTTGATAAGCTTTTGAAGACATGGTGGCTGTTTGTATTGTTTTTCAAAACAGGGTTTCACCGTGTAGTTTTGGTGCCTGTCCTGGATCTCACTCTATAGACCAGGCTGGCCTCGAACTCAGAGATCCGCCTGGCTCTGCCTCCCGAGTGCTGGGATGAAAAGCGTGCGCCACCGACACCTGGCTTGTATTTGTTATCATTTTTAACTGCTGTCACTCTTGCTATGGAACTGGAGTTTTCATTTTAGGATTGATCTTATCTCCAAAAATAAAAGAACTGTTGATTTAATTAATTTTTAAAACAATGAAAAACATGGGACTCAGAAGAACCCAAGTCAACAAACAACACCCATAGCCAAGGGAAAGCTGTTAGTATTTCTGACACCGCTTTGGTTTTATGTTCCTCACTGAGATCATACTCCATCAAAAAGGACATTGATGGGGCTGGAGAGATGGCTCAGCGGTTAAGAGCACTGACTGCTCTTCCAGAGGTTCTGAGTTCAATCCCAGCAACCACATGGTGGCTCACAACCCTCTGTAATGAGATCTGGTGTCCTCTTCTGGCCTGCAGATATACATGCAGACAGAATACTGCATACATAATAAATAAATAAAAATTTATATAAAAAAAAAGGACATTGAAAACTTAGTTCTCTCTGGATACAAAATGTTTGCCTTATGAAAATTATATATATATTAAAAAAGCTCATGATCTTTTAGGAAAAGAAAAGAGTGATGCCCTTGCTCCAATTGTCCTAGGGTTAATCACTGGCGGCAGCATCCTGCCTGTCCTTGGGCTGTTGTTTTGGGGCACTTACTACGCACATTAACGGCATTCTGAACCTTCATACTGACGACGATGCAGTGGCATCTGCTCTTTTTTTTTGATCTGTGCCATACCTTGTGGTAAACCATGTTCATTTGATGTAGAGGTGTTCCTTGACCTGCCATGGAGGTACTAACCCTCACCAAGCACACTGCTCTCTGGTGGCCTGGTGGCCTTTGCCCCACTTCAGAGTGTCTCCTATAGAGTGCACGTATCTTTGCATACCTGTGCCTCTCTCGCTAGATGACGTTGTGTTTTCTGTAACAGAAGGTGTGTTAGACATTCCTGGACACAATAGCTTGCCTTGCACATTGTGCTGCCAAAATGCAGCAGCCACATCAGTGTCGATCCCCAGAGTTCTCAAATGGTTTGTTTACGACCCCTTTTCTGTTTTAGTAGTTTAATGACATAACCATTAGTTTCACTTAAAAACCTTCAAATTTTAAACAAGTGTCTCAAAGCCGGAATTGGTGCCTTGGCCAAGTTTGGTATGCAGAAGTGAGGTAGTTGGTGGGAAAAATGAGGGTTTAAGCTGATGCTCCTGGTAGGAACCCTCACAGCTAGTTGGCGTTGTTGGTCCGCTTGTTCTGAAGTTAGTACAAAGCACTGTGGAGCTTTCAGGAGAGAGGAGGAACAGCGGAGAGAGGGGAGGAGGCATGTTGCCCAGTCTGTGTTCTCAGCTCCTCACACGTGACTTTTTTTTTCTGAACTTTTCCGTAAGTAGGTTGCATATGTCCTGCCATTTATATAGTGACACTTCTGCGTGGATTTCCTCAGAACATCCATATTCTCTTCTGTAGCCAGGGTGTATTTATGGCATGTGGGGATTTAACTGATGCAGCTCCGTAGTTTTAATCCTCAGCCTCACTTAGTCAAGTTTGGATCATGTGTTTTATCCCCGACTCGTGGTCCTCAGGACAGGCTCCCTCCCATCTTTACCACAGGCATTCAGTTACGACTTGCCGTGTTTACAACTCAGCCCCACCCTTTCTCTTGAATGGTGTTGACACTGAAGAATTCCCGTTACACATTTTAGGAAATGCTGTCCAGTCTTGAGTTTACGAAGGTTCCGTAGTTACACTCAGGGTGTAAGTTTCTGACTGGAACATGATGATGCTCATCGGGAGACCCACGGTAGCTGGCTGACCTTTATTAGTGGTTAATTTTGGTCATTTCCTTCAAGTACGGGCTGGCTTCCCACCCCATAGTTAGTGCTTTTGCCCCTGGAATGAGTAAGCTGTCTGTGGTAGACCCTTGAAGGCCGCCGTGTGGGTATCTGGACCATCGTCAGATCTCACCCCTAGATTTTGATGTATAGTGATGACTCTTGTCTGAAGCAGACGGTTGTGACATTATGATTTCCCCCTCAGTTCCACCACTGCCGTTAACACTCAGCATTCTGAGAAATCACCTCTCTCTACTCCTGTGCTTGTACATCATTATTTATGACCCGTCGGGACGCCTGTCAGACCCAACCACAGAACGAGTTTTTCCCTCGGCATGGCGACTTCCTCTCAGTTCCAAGTTACTGTTGAATGGCATGGCCCCTCCCCGACTGTAGAATTAGCCTTTTGGGCAAGGAGCCCTGGTTCCCTTTTTAGTGGTAAAAGCTGTTTCTGTGTTTTGTTTTTGTTTATTTGTTTGTTTTTCTCTTCTTTTTTCAGTTCTTTGATTGAACTCATGGCCACAGGGCCACTTTCCTGACACAGGAAGTGACCCTTGGAATCTAAGACTTGGGTGTTAGGGGTGTCATCGCTGGCAGGCCCTTTGTGGGTGCAGCTGATGGTGCGTAGATATTTTAAAAGTCACAACTGCACAGCTACCTGAGTCCTTCCCTTTCTGGACTCTTAAATTTACCTTTCTCCTCTTCCCCAGTGAGGACCCTGATTCCTAGTGTGCTCAGTCTATTTATTCTGTTGCATAACGGTTTAAGTTTTAGAATTTTTTTTTTTTTGTTTTTGTTTTTGTTTTTTTCAAGACAGGGTTTCTCTGTGTAGCTTTGCGCCTTTCCTGGAACTCACTTGGTAGCCCAGGCTGGCCTCGAACTCACAGAGATCCGCCTGGCTCTGCCTCCCGAGTGCTGGGACTAAAGGCGTGCGCCACCACCGCCCGGCTAAATTTTAGAATTTTTATATCCAAATTTCAACAGAAAGCAAACCTACAATAAATAATTCAAGGTCAGGTCTTTTTTTTAAGTTTATGATTTATTTATTGTATTTATGCACATGTGTTTGTGCCTGCACGAGTTCAGATCCACCACGTTTGTGCAGTACCTGTGGCAGCCAGAGGATAAATTGGGGTTCCAGGTGATTGTGAACCACTGGATGTAGGTGCTGGGAACCGAACCTGGGCACTCTGCACAAGCAGTAAGTGTGCCAGCCTTTAAGTCGGCTCTCTAGACTCAGGTCAGGATTCCTACACAGAGATTGTGAGATTAGAAACCAATTCAAAAGGTTTTTGGAATCGGAGTTTTTAATTGTTGTTGCTTTCCCCTCCCTTTTATAGTAATACTCATTAGAAATCTAGTTGGTTTTCATTTGTTTCTTCTTAAATTAGTTTCCCCCTTCCCATTTTGTTCCAAAGGTCAAAACCGTAGAAAGGGCTTGGTGTGGTGGTACAAGCCTTAGATCCCAACACTGGGGGGGGGGGCGGGGGGGCAGCCTGGTCTACATAGCAAGTTCCAGACCTAATCCTCCCACCACATTCCTCGTCAGTCTTCGTAGGTTAACACATTTCAGTATTTTCTTCTGCATCCTTTCTGAGTTTCTCTGTTAACGTAAGTTTTTCCTCCTCTGCCTGACACATAGGGCGGTATGCTGTAGATAACCTTTTTGCAGGTCGCTTTAAATGTTCACACCGTCATCATCTAAAAATCAGTATGCTGTCTATGGAGGATACAGCTTTTCTTTCTTCCCAGCTCTCTGTGGCCCGGGGTGTGTGTAGACCACAGTTTATTCAGCCGGTCTCTCGGGTCTGCTCTGTCTCACTGCTCAGTGCTGTGTGGTAGGCATCAGGATAAATGAGCGAGCATCTTATTTTCTATTTCTGGGCGGCCTTGCCTTTTTCTGGCCCTTTGTGACCCCCTCCCCACTTTCCCTAAGAAACCCGGTGAAGTCCCGCTTGGCAATGCTTTCTCGCTTCACAGACCGCTCAGGAGCAATTGATTTGATCTCTTTACCGCCCTGAGCCCTCCAGAGCTCAAACAAGGGGCACTTTCTCTCCACCATGCCTTCCTTCTCTAGTTTCTGCAAGTGAGGGCCAGTGTTCGTAAGAGAGGGGTCATACCCAGAGTTCACCAGGCTTTCCAGACTGTTTAATGGTACTCCAAATTGTTCTGACTTTTTAACGAACTTTTTAGGGGAGGACTTTCAAATCTATAAAACATTGCCAGAACGGCTGTAAACCAGTTGTGTATAGTCACTACGATGGCACTGTGTGTGCAGGTGGATTCTGTTTAAGAATAAATCCTATCATGACCCTTTGTTCGAATAATTAATGTATCTCCTAAAAAATACGATGTTCTTCTTGCCTACTTAGGATAACACAATAACATTCAGGATATAATGTTCATTCAGCAGGTGCCACCATTGCGAGGAAACCTGACCTCAAATGTGACCTCACAGGCGGCGGGGCTGACCCGGTAACCTGTGCTGTGAGCCCTGCTTGGCATGTTCTTTCCTCTAGTACAAGATAGCCCATTCCGTTATCGTAGGTGTTGGTGCTCTGCCATTTGGAGACTCTGTTTTATTTCTTAAGTAGTGCTAGGGAACTGAACCAAGAATCTTTCGAACTAAGCACACGCTCCACTATGGAGTTACACTCCCAGCCTTCATAGTTTTTGACCACAAATTTATTTTATTTACTTATTAGTTTGTGTATACGTGTGTGAGAGAGGCGGTGTGCACGTGTTCCTGTGTGCGGCAGCCAGAAGGTTCTATTGAGAGTCTTTGTCAGTATTGCATTCATCTTTCTCCCTCCCCTACGGGCGTAGACATAGTTATTCAGAGGGCACATCGTGTCAGTTTGGTAAAACAACATTAGTAGCTTCCCTACTAGGGCTGTGGCCTCTCCAGCCCGAACTAACAGTACCAGAAATGAACTCCCTCCTTGGAGAGGGCCTTCAGTCCAATGAGAAAGCAAGTGGTGGATGACTTTCATACCAGACTGGGCCTATCCATGTGACCAGTCAGTCCTGTTTCACATTGAGCCCCCCACTGAGTTAGACTGTTGGTGGCAGTTCTCCACAGCAGCCTGGGTAGCACCTTCTGGCACCATTGAGGGCTGGCCAGGAGAGAGGAAGTTCTAGCCCATTTCTACCTTGATTGCTCTATGTCCCACAACGAGGGTGTATGATGTCTTACGTCTGTCCACCTTACTTTTTGAGGCCACTCACTGAGTCAGGATCTTGGACTCTAGACTAGTTGGCCAGCAAACCCCAGGGCTCCCCGTTGTCTTAGCCTCTCCAGTGCTGGGATTATAGGCATCCATCCACAGTTTTCAGTGGGTGCTGGGGGTCAGGATTCAAGTCCTCATGATTGTTTGGCAAGCTTTTTATCGACTGACTCATCTTCCCAGCCTACTCTTTGTGATTTGCATGTATGTGTTGTGTGTGTGCATCTATGGAGTGTGTGTGTGTGTGTGTGTGTGTGTGGTGCAGGCATGTGGAGACCCAGTGTTGATATCAGTTGTCTTCCTTCATTACTGTATTCATTAAGGCAGGGTCTCGTGCTAACCCTGAGCTCACTGATTCTAACTACTTGGGCTAGCCAGCTTGCATAGGCATCCGTTGGCTCTGCCTCCCAGTAGGCAGCCACCATGCTTTCTTGGTTGTATGTGGGTTCAAGGCATCTAAACTTGGGGCTCATTTGCATGGTAAGTGCCATCTCCCCTTTATTTTGAATGTATTTATTTATTATTATTTACTGAAGCAGAGTCTTATGTAGGCCAGCCTGGCCTGGATCTCAGTGTGTAGCTGAGGATGACCTTGAATTGATCCTCCTGCCTTTGCCCAAGTTCAGGATGATAGGTATGTACTACCACACCAGATAATCATGACCTGTTTGCAGCATCTGAGATATGAGATTTTCACATACCTTAAACTGTCTGATTATTTCATTATGATTAGGGTCAGAGATTGAGCAGTTTTGGTGTGTGAGTTCATGTGTTCTCAGATTATATGGCACAGGTTATCAATGGCATTGCTATTACCAGAACTTTGCTCACATGGCTAAGTGCTGGCTGTTGGTATTTCCACCTTGGAGTTACCATTTTTTTGCCATTGTAATTAAGTGGCTTGGGAGGAATATTTGAGTGTTGTATACCACTTTCCTCACTTACTTAATGTTGTAAGCATCCACTAAGAATTGCCAAGTTTTTGTATCACTGGGAAGGCCACACCATGAAATACTCCCGTCTTTCTCCAGTAGTTGGCATTGTGTGTTGGGGACCCACTTCTCTCCCCATGAATTCTTTTCTAGAATGCACTAAGATGTCTCAAAATTCAGTCAGCGGATATTATCCATATTGTTGCTGCTACTTTTAATCATCACCAAAATGCCATTCTCCTAAATTTGGGCAGTGGCAGCTTCTGGAGGCTTGCTCCTGTGTCTCTTTGACATTTCCTGTTTTTTCTTTTTTTTTTTTCTTTTAAAGTGTCTTCTCTGTTTCTGGCGTAAAAAAGATGATGCATGCTTGTTTTGTGTCTTCCTTGTTCCGGCCCCGGAACTGGAAGGAACTGTTTGTGTCTTTTAGAGATGAGCAGCATTTCAAATCTGAATTCCAGGTGTGCTTGGTGCTCGTGTATGGTTCTGCTTGTTCTCTGAGCAGACTGAAGAAAGAGACAGACAGCCTTCATGTGTCAGGGTTATGTGTGTTTACTTGCATGCATGTGTGTGCATGAATGCATGCCCTGGAGACTGCAGGCAGGGCCCCGCCCATGCACAAGCTTGAGCAGCCTCTCCCGGGGCCTGTGCCTGTATTTTGAGCCCAGCATCTTAGGGCTTTGTCTCCCATCTTCTCAAAGCATGATTGTGTTTACTCGCTTTGAAATCCTAAATAAACTTTTGTTCCTGGAAAATTGTTCTCATATATGTATTGTTGCTGTATTAATTTTACCCTTTTTGTTTGTTTGTTTGTTTTTTGAAACAGAGTCCCTGTAGCTTAGGCTGGCTTGGGACGCCTGTGTAGTCCAGGTTGTCCTAGAGCTCATATAGGCATGAGGTACCTACTGCTCCTGGCTTTTACCACTGTTTATTTTTATGAGGTTTTTTTTTTCTTCTTTTGTGTACCGCTTGCATACCTCTCGTGCCCATGGAGACTAGAAGAGGGTTTCAGATCCCCTGGAACTGGAGTTGCAGACTGTTGTGAGTCGTGATGTGGGTGCTGGGAATTGAACCTGGGTCCTTTGGAAGAGTAGCAAGTGCTCTTACCCACTGAGTCATCCCTCCAGTTCCCTTACCAGGTATTTTTTTTTTTTTCATGTTTGCAATTGTGGTTATTTACTTTTTAAAGATGGAATGTCATGTAACCCAGGCTGGCATTGAGCTTATCTAGTCAGGTGTCTTGAACTCTTGTCTCCCAGCCTCCTAAACTGGGATTAAAGGTATGTGCCACCATGCCTAATTTATGCAATGCTGGGGATTGAACCCAGGGACTCTGGCAACTAGGCAATGGTTATACCGGTGGAGCTGTTCCCAGCCCTTGTGATGGTGTTTATTTGAGATTATGGTCTGTACTTTTTTTAGCCATCTTTGTTGGAGGTTTTAGAGGTCACATTTATACTATTTCATGTAGAGCGGTGGTTCTCAACCTTCCTAATGCCGAGACCCTTTAATATAGTTCCTCATGGTGTGGTGACCCCCAACCATAAAATTATTTCATTGCTACTTTATAACTGTCATTTTGCTACTCTTATGAATCAGAATGTAAATATCTGATATGCAGGATATCTGATATGCAACCCCCAAGCAGTCGAGACACACAGGTTAAGAACTGCTGATAGAGAGAACTGACTATAGAGAATAGCATTTGGGAGGCTGAGGCAGGAAGATCAAGGCCGGCATGGGATGGAGAGTAAGTCCTAAGTCATTCCAAGCTAAACAGTCTCTCACCAAAACCCTCTCAGACTGACCTCAAAACAAACAAGTTGAGAAAGATGAGGTGTTATATTGTGTACCCCAATATATTGCATACCCTAATAAACTTACCCGGGAATCAAAGGACAGAGCCAGCCACTAGATTAGACATAGAGGCCAGACAGTGGTGACACGCGCCTTTAATCCTATCACTTGGGAGGCAGAGATCTGTCCAGATCTCTGAGTTCAAGGCCACACTGGAAACAGAACCAGGTGTGGTGGCACACACCTTTAATCCCAGCTCTTGAGATCTCATGTCTTTGCTTAGGAAAGACACACACCCTTAATCCCAGGAAATGAAGGCAAGAAGCAGAACAGTGTATAAGACGTGAGGACCAGGAACTAGAGGCTTTTAAGCAGTTCAACTGAGACCCTCAGGGGTGAAGACTCAGACAGAGGCTTTCAGTCTGAGGATTTGTGGAAACAGGATCAGCTGAGGAGTTGGTGAGGTGAGGTTGGCTGTGGCTTGTTCTGTTTTCTCTGATCTTTCAGCCTTCACCCCCCTATCTGACTCTGGGTATTTTATTAATAAGGCCCTTTAAGATTCGTGTTACAGAAAGATGCTATCTTATTTCCTGAGAAATTTGATGCGATTACTATCGCTATTTTTGTTTTTGTTTGATATTGTTGTGTTGGGAACAGTCACTAGGAGGCCATTTTGGCTGCATTTGGATGTCTTTCTCCTCCCCACCACCACCCATTCACTCTCTTTTGTGATGCTGAAGATTAAACCCAGGGCTACACACATGCAGGGGGATCTCTCTGTCAGCAGCCCCTGCCTCAGTCCTGGCCCTTAGATTTGTTTCTTCCTGGGTCAGTTTTAATAATGTGCATCTAAAAGAATTTGTCTCATGGAAGTTATAGCATTTGCCAATGGTAACCTCATGAGCCTCTTCCTCTTTGAATGTTCATTTATTCCTAATATCGAGAATTTACCTTTTTTTTTTTTACTTGGTCTGTTCAGCAAGTTGCTTACCAGTTTTCTAGATCACTTACTTGATTTCACTGGTTTTTGTCTGTTGTCCTTTGAAAAAATTATTTATTGAGACATGTTCTTACTGTATCTCCTGGGCTGGCCTTTAACCCTTGACCCTCTTTCCTTGCTTTGGGAGTTGTGGGGGGGATCACCATGCCCAGTGTCAGTTCTTATTGAATTGGCTTTTTGTTCATATGTATTTATGTGAAGTTAGTACATCTTTCTCTAACATATTAAGTGTGGCTCCTTTTCCTAAATGATAGAAATATTGAATGCCTTCTTTTTATGTTTATCTATTTGGAGGTGGTAGGAGATGGGCAGGGTGCCCGTGCGGAGGTCAGCAGATAACTTGTGGAATGTTCTCTCTTCCATCATGGTTTACAGGGATTGTGCTCGGGTCTGTAGGTTTGGCAGCAAATGCCCATACCCACCAGGCCATCCACCAGTGGCCCCAGACAGAAATACTTACAACTACACTTTAAACTGTGAGTTGCGCTGTGCACACTTCGTGTGTTTTTGCTATCACTTGGAGTACTTTCTCATATCTCCTGTGGCTTGATCCATGTGTAATTACAGCAGGGCTGTTTCCTTCCTATTATTTAGCATTTCCCCATGTCTTGCTATTGCTGCTGTGGTTTGAGGGTATCTTCTGCAGGATTCCAATCCTTGTCGATTTGGGGCGTGGTAAATAGAGCGTTTATGCTTGAAGGACTTGTGTGTTCTGCTGGATGTAGTTCTTCCTCCTGTCCTGTCTTCCAGATGACCTTGACTGTGCAGGGATTTTCTACCTCAGCTGGGACTGTAGTCACAAGGTGCAAGCTGGGTACAGCTTCTCTGCTCTATAAATTGGCCGGTTTTTTGCTGTTCAGGTTTTATATATCATTACAATGCCTTCTCTGCCAAATACCAGAAAGTCTTTGTGAATTTGTTTATTGTTTCAATTTGTCATTTTTGCTCCCTGTATCCTGAAGCCACATTAAGCCCTGTTACACATCTGTAATTTTGTATCATAATCAACTGACCTTGTCATTATGACATGTCTTTCTTAAATATGAAGAGATTCCTTTCCTTGAGGATCGCTCAGTGGTTAAGATCGATTTCCCAGCACTCACATCTGCTGTAACTCCAGCTCCAGAGGACCTGATGTTCTCTTCTGGACTCTTTAGGTATCCACATACACCACTCCCACCCCCACACACATGCAGATATATATGCATACAGACACATACACATGCAGACACACACACATACACACACACATACATATGCATACAGACACATACACATGCAGACACACACACACATACACATACATATGCATACAGATACATACACACGCAGACACACACACACATACACATACCTATGCATGCAGACATACACATGCAGACACACACACACACACACACACACACACACACACACACACACAAGATTGAAATCAAGACTCCTTCTTGTGGAGCTTGCCATGTGATGTGCTGTAGTCATCTTCCTTATGACTGGAGTTTACAAGTCCTGCCTCCCTCCCTCCCATCCTTCTTTTCCCCTTGAAAGGCTCAATGGGGCCTCACACTGTTGGCAAGCCCATTTTCTTTTTTTCTTTTTTTACTTATAACCCACTTTATCTGTATATTTGAAGGGTCTCTGGAGGTTTGGTTTTCTTCCCCCATGTATTTAGGATCCTTGTTGTCTTTGACTGTGGATTAAAACATTTAAAATTTATTTTTAGAACATCTTAGTCTTGTTATATTTCTATAATCTCTCATTTTTAAACACTTCCCTCCATTTTTAAATACCAAATTTATGATAATTACCTTGAGTAGAATGTGTATTTCTTTTAGTATATGCTTTTTTTTTTGTGAGACAATTCTATTTCTAATAATAATTATGTGTTAGCCACTTATGGTGGCCCATCAGAGAAAGATAGAAAAGCCATCTAGGAACTGGAGGTGGCGGTGTACGCCTTTAGTACCAGGACTCCGGAGGCCAAGGTAGGTAGGTCATTTGAGTTCCAGGACAGCCAGGGATACCTGTCTCAAACACACACACACACACACACACACACACACACACACACACACACACACACGCGCGCGCGCGACCCTAATAGATGTTTATGATAATAATTTCTGGAAGGAAGAAAAGCATAAAGATATAGATTGAAATCACCTAGAATGCTCATTCTACATAAATCAGTTCTGTTTCTTTTTTTTTTTTTTTAACAGGAAGGGTCTCACTCTAGAGCTTGCTAGGTCAGCCTGGCCTTGAACTTGAAATCTGTGCCTGCCTCTGCCTCAGAGTACTGGAATTAAAGGCATGTTCCACCACGGTACCTGGTTTCCTTTCACAGAAATTTGAACATGTAGTTACCATTTTTCTGAATGCTTATTTCTGAAATGTTAAGCTCTTACAACAGTGGTTATTGTGGTGCAAGTCACAGTATTGAACTTACCATCAGCGCAGCGCATGCAGTGGCATCAGCCTGTGAGCTGTAAAATATTTGTTAGTGTATTATTTTTACGTATGTGTGTGTATGTGTACCTGCAAGAGTTTGTTTGTGTACCACGTGTGTGCGGTTGCCCGTGGAAGGTGGAAGAGGGCACCAGGTCCCCTGGAGCTGGAGCTGCAGACTTTGGGAGCCACCTGATGGAGTGCGGGGAGCTGAACCCGGCCCCTGCAGAGCAGCCGGCTGTCTCCTGCCCCAGCCTGAGACTCTGGGGTGTTTGCGAACCCCATACCCGCCCAACACTTGCCTGTCCTTGCTGCTAGCCTTTGTCAGCCGCCATTCCGCTTTCTAAGGACGTGAGCGTGTCAGGCGCTTCACGTGAGTGGAATCCAGAAGTACTTGGCTTATATCTCAGGTTGGAAGGCTCCGAGGTATTTGTTACAGCAGCTGCAGCTGACTCGTCCCCTCCGAGCCCCGCGGCTTTGAAACAGGTCTTAGGTGTCAGTTCCGGTGCAGCTGACTCACCAGAGGATGGCTCTCAGCTACTGTTTTACTCTGTCTGCCCCTTGTAGGCCCCTGCCTCAGAGATGGAGCCTCACATGTTCCTGCCCCTTACCTAGGTACACTTGATTGTTGCTGGTCTGGGACTCAGAGCTGGGCTTAAAGGCATGTACCATCATGCCTGTCCCTTTCCCTTTTATTATTATTATTAGTAGTATTAGTATTAGTATTAGTATTAGTATTGTGACAGGGTTTCTCTGTGTAGTTTTGGTGCCTGTCCTGGATCTCGCTCTGTAGACCAGGCTGGCCTCAAACTCGCAGAGATCCGCCTGGCTCTGCCTCCCGAGTGCTGGGATTAAAGGTGTTCTTGTTCTTGTTTTTTGGAGACCTTTGTAACCCTGGCTGCCCTGGAACCTGCTATATAGACCAGGCTGGCTTAGAACTCAGAGATCCGCCTGCCTCTGCCTCCCGAGTGCTGGGACTAAAGGAGTGCGCCACCACATCTGACTTCCCTTGTGTTTTGAGACAGGGTCTTGATCAGTTACTCCAGCTGGCCTTGAACTTGTGGCCGTCCTTCCTCAGCCTTCCTTGGTATCCCGCTAGCTGCTGGCCTCTCTTAAAGTTCATTTTGCTCTTTTCTTCTATGATAATTTGATTTACCCTCCCAGAACATTCCCATCTCGTGTGCTGTGTTTTTTCGGTTCTGGAATTTCCTTGGCTTCTCTTAGTCTCTGCACTTTTCTCCAGTTTCTGTAGCATACACGGGATTTTGTTGAACATACTTGCTTCCTAATTATAATCATGTGGCCGTCTTGCGTCAGCATCTGTTGACTGCACTGTTCTTCCCCTTCTTCGGTATGCCTCGTAATTTGCTATCGAACACAGGGCATCCTGCTTACAGAACACGGGAAAGCAGAGTGAACAGTTTTGCTTTTTCCTCTGGAGGGCCTGTCTCCTCTTCACAGAGCTCAGGAGGACCATGCTGCATCTTAGTTAATGGCTGTTGTCTGTTTTGTCCTAGCAGCGTGGAGCTTGCTGGTTGGGATGTGGCTTTGGTCTCAGATGCCACAGTTCAGTTGGCTTTATTCACCTGGGACTGGGATTATGAAAACTTAGTTATTCTGTAGGACCCAGTGGTTTGTTCCAGTGGTTATATAGTCTTGGATCCAGTCCGCTCCTCCACACAGCTGGTATAGTTGCCTGATTGGTGCTTGTAAACAAAAACGTGTCTGGGAAGCTCCCAGTTGTGTAGACCTGCCGTGAGAGGCCGGGGGGGGGGGGGGGGGGGGCAGCTGTGATGCTACTCTCCTGGCTGTTAATGCCTCGGTTTTTCCCTGTGAGATTCAACTCTGGTGTCTGTGCAGATGCCGATCTTCTTGGCTACAGGAGTAGAGGGCTTGCTCGCCCTAAATTCCCGTCTTCAGAAACAGGTTGCTCTCCAGCCGTTTTCAGTTACTTTAGACTAATCCTGTAGTACTCGAATCTTCTCAAGAGCTGAGTTTTCCCTTGGACCTTACTCTCTCCTTCCTTCTGGTGTTTAGATCTTAGACTTCTGCTTTGTCTTTAAATTATACATTTTTGCCAGCAGAGTGTGAAGGCACACTCCTTTAATCCCATCACTCGGGAGGCAGAGGCAGGAAGATCTGAGTCCAAGGCCAGCCTGGTCTACAGAGTGAGTTCCAGGACAGCCAGGGCTGTTTCACAGAGAAATCTTATCTTGAAAAACCCCGCAAAAAAGCAAACATCAACAACAACAACAAAAAAGTTCATGTCAAGTGCCAAAAAGAAGCATAGATACAAGTGGAGTATCTTATAAAGTTCTAAGTAGAATTTTGTCCCAATTGTCATGGTTCTGTGAAATCCCAACAGATAGATTTAAAATTTCAATACGTAATGAGTGCTGTTACTTACATTGTGCCAATGTTGGTGTGCATATGGTGACTTGGAAAAAGACTCTTGTGTTGCATGGACAAATTATAGAAAGGCATTCTTTTTTTTTGGGGGGGGGGTGGTTTTTTGAGACAGTGTTTCTCTGTGTAGCTTTGGAGCCTGTCCTGGCACTCACTTAGTAGCCCAGGCTGGCCTTGAACTCACCTGCCTCTGCCTCCCAAGTGCTGGGATTAAAGGCGTGCGCCACCACCGCCTGGCTAGAAAGGCATTCTTGACCGCTCCACTCTGGGACCTTGCACAGCTGTGCACAGTACATCTGAGCTGGGAAGATGAGAGAATTATAAAACATTGCCAAGTATGAAATTCGTATATGGCTACTGTAAACACACATTTTTTTCCTGTTTATAAAAATGAGCTGGATTTGTGTTACTGCTTTTGTTTTCTTTATTTAATCATAACATATCATAGAAAATCTATGACTGAGAAGTTTCTAGAAAATCCAGGGGCCCCTAAGAGACTCCCTGAGGGAGAAGAACTGAAGATAATAACGCTTAAGTGTGCACTGGTCTCTCTCGGTAGCAAGTACTGAAAACGTTAGTTGAATGTTAAAACTTCTGCAACAAGTAACAGTAAACCTTTACACTTAATGGCAGTGGTTGACCTGCCATTTCAGGAGCAGATGCTCCCTGCGCAGCAGGGTACCGTAAGCAGAGCACTGACCACCGCCTGGTCTCTGTTGTGCAGGCATACTCCAACACCCAGATGGCACAGTTCTGAAACAGCTACAGCCGCCGCCCCGGGGCCCGAGAGAGCTGGAATTTTATACTATGGTAAGTGACGCAGGGCACTCTGCTGTTTTACGGGCCCCTCAGTTCTCCGCTGTGACTCAGAGCCAGAAACGTGCTGGACAGCATGCCCCGGGTCCCCGAGTAACAGACGAGCTCCGTGCTTTGTGGAAACGGCTTATCCTCCCGGGTTTCTGCTGCCGCCTAGAATTTTCTGTTCTGTTCCACGTCCTAGAGATTCTTATTCTGAGTCACTAAATTGATTTCAATCAACTGGTCGTGACCCACAATTTTGAAAAACACTTAACAGAGAGTTTGCTGCTCTCAGAAATGCTAAGTTAGTGTTTTTATTACGGCTTCTTCGAGTCGTGTTTGTTTTGCCCTGTGAGGTGGGGTCACACTGTATATATATCACAGGCTGGCGGAGGACTCACAAGAGCCCCTGCCTCAGCCTTCCCAGTGCCCTGTGCCTCCATGCTCCGCCTCTTCCAGTCTTCAGTGTTCCTCTGCACTGTGGGAGAAGGGCTCATTCCTAATACCTCATTCATCATATGACCCAGAATGTTTTTCCAGTGTGTTCACAGTGTTCCGTGACCACCAGTTATTTCTTAACTTCAAAACGTTTTGAACCACATGGCTCGGCCAGCCACAGGTTCGCCTTTCCCCCCACACAGGCTTGCTGGCTTCTGTGTGTCCTCTCGGGTAATCTTGTTCAGACATTTCTCCCATCTTGCAGTTGAAGGGTCTGTGAAACGTTCAGCTACGTCCTTACAGTGTGGGTACAAGCCCTGATCGAGCACAGCCGCTTGTGGGTGTTCCCCGCCATTCTTTTCACCGCGTTGGTAGGGTCCTCGCAAACACACAAGGCCATGCATTTCGGTGAGGCCCAGCTTAGATCCGTGTTCCTCCGGTTGCTGTTTCGAGAAAGGGTCTTATTCTATAGCTTAGGAATTTACTCACTGCCGCCTCCCTCCCCGTCTCCCAAGCGCTTCTGTTACAGGTGTGCCCCACCACACCCAACCCTAATTGGTTCTGTTTGGGCTTGTATCGATTTTCCTGGCTCTGATAAGAGAGCACGGAAGGTGCCTCCACCCCACTGGGAGCCCCTTTCCCCTCTCTTGTCACCCACTGTTCTGCCCTGTGTTGTCTCTGACCCTCTGAAGGCGCTCTTCCACGCAGTCCTCGCCTAACACAGAGTGGGGGAGGTCAGGCGGTGTGCTCACTCGCTAGGGCCGCCATAACAAAGGAACACAAGTTGTTTGGCTTGAAATACACAAGCGAAGTGTTTCACACTTAGCCTCCTGGTCAGGCTGCAGTCAGGAGTTTCTTCTGAAGGCCTCCCTCCCTCTCCTGCTCACGGGCTGTCTCCTCAGATCTTCCCCTGTGGAGTTTGTGTCTTAATGTGCTTCCTGAGAACACCCTCAGCATGACGAACCCTGGTTTTAACCACGATGGTCATGCATGCCGTCTCCAGATGTGTTCACATCTGAGGCACTGGGGTTTGGGTCACACAGGTAAATTGTGGTGGCTCACAGCTCACCCTGTAAATGATCGACTCCCGAGAAGTGAAAATTTCTTTCCTTCATTCCTGAGAGCCTTGAAGATTGGGATTAGAGCGCTGTGTTCCAGTCTTCAGTTTAGCCTGTGCGTGACTATTGGTCATGAGTGGTGTGCGCACACTGCACAGATGAAACATGGTTTGCTCACTTAGTAGTCAGTGTTTCTCAGTCAATTTCTGGTAGAAAGATGATAATTTATTTCCTTTCCCCTTTCTCTTAGATATGAGGTTCAGCTTCTGGTAACTGAAATTCTATCTTATACATTTCTTAAAAGTTTATTGTAGTTTCATTTTAACCTGTGTGGTGTGTACGCTCGTAAAATCATGTGTCGTTTAGACATATATTAAAGCTGGCCCTCAGAGTTTAAAATGAATAAAACTTGTTTCATAGATTATAAAATAGATAATATGCAAGTTATTTAATTTAGTGAGAAAACCAGGCAAGTGTTACAGATGGTTCAAGGGGGCTGGTAAAATGGTTCAGCCAGTAACGAGCTTGCCTCCAAGCCTGATAACCTGAATTTGCTTGGGCACTACATGGTGGAAGGAAAGAATTGATGTCCTTAAGTTGTCCACTACACACACACACACACACACACACACACACACACACACACACACACACATTAAATGAACGAATGTAAAAATTACATATAGAACCAGGTGGTGGTGGCGCATGCCTTTAATCCCAGCACTCGGGAGGCAGAGCCAGGTGGGCCTCTGTGAGTTCGAGGCCAGCCTGGTTTACAGGGTTGAGATCCAGGACAGGCATCGAAACTACACAGAGAAACCCTGTCTCAATTTGAAAAAAATACAAATAAAAATGGCACAAAAAGTTAGCCTAGCTGCTCCCCACCCACCAGAATTTACTTGCCTGTGTCCTGAGAATTACTTTGAATTTGGGGTCAGTTGTGTACAACTCACATTAGTGGCCGATAGTTGAAAGACATTGACAGGCAGGACTTATCACCAGAGAGTCTTCTCCATGGATCACCAGGACCACCGGTGTGCTGTAAGTAGCTGGTTATTATTACAGAGCCATGTCAGATGAGTTACTGATCTGTTATGCGTGGTCCCCACCCCCACCCCGAGGGGTCACGGAACCCTGACGAGCGCTGCCCCTCTGTTCAGGTTTACGCTGCTGACTGTGCTGATGCTGATCTCCTGGAGCTTCGAAAACACCTGCCCAAGTACTACGGCGTCTGGTCCCCTCCCACCGCACCAAACGGTAATGCATTTTACGTACCTCTCTCGGTTCAGTTCCCAAGCTTGCCTTTACGAGGGTCCGTGTAAAAGGCTGTAAAACATGGAATGAATGTGCTTTCCTTTCCTCCCTTCACTAAACAAAACTCACTGGTACTTTCACTTTTTTTAATCACCATTTTCTTGAATGACTTGTTACACATGAACGGATAAATCTGTTACAATTGCATGAGTGCATCTTAGTACTGCACTAATTTACAGATGTTTGTTTCTTATCTAAGAATAAAACAGTAAGGACCCTCACAGAAGTCCCTCCCCAGCTTAGCTGTCTCCCACCGTACTCCCAACCTGCAGGCTTTTGGGAAACCCTGGGAAGTGCCACAGAGGAGAAATGAGATCTTGTGCATCCGTCTTGGAGTCTGGTGACTGGTTCAGTTAATCAAAGCTGCAGGCTTTGCTGATGTGGGTCTTGTAACATTGTAACACTTTTTGAGCTTTGGTTCCTAACTTAGTGTGTCAGATGTCACTCCTGGGCTGTCTTGGACTCCTCTCTAGGGGAATTCCTAGCTGAATAGTGGTCATTCTAGGGCCATGTGGGGTATTTAAGAAGCACTTGTACTTTATAGTTTAGAGAAAGCTGAGGCCCTGTGGTCTTCAGGGTGAGTGCCGCTTACTGAAATGCTCAGGACTAGAAGTGTTTCCAGTCTGGGAATATTTGCGTAGACAGAGGTGTCTTGGTGATAGTCCCCAGGCCCAGCCTTTTGTGGAAACTGAAGGCAGTTTTGATGGCATTTGTGCTGTGCCGAGTTTAGACTCTAATCTAACCTGTGAGGCCAGCGTGGAATTTTCCATTTGTGGCACTGTGTTGGTGCTCACAAACTTTCAGAGTGTGGCCCAGATTGGATCTCAGATGTTTGGATTAGCAACGTTGGATTCATTCAGCCCATCTTTTTTTCTGTCTGTCTGTCTTGCTCTCTGGCTGAAAGGTCTTAGTCCCAAATATATGCAGATGTTTATGATTGAGAATAGATAGCATTCTGAGCAACTGCTCCACAGACCATTGTAGCTGTCCTTGGGTCTTTTTTTTTTTTTTTTTTTTTTTTTTTTAATTTTTTTTTTTTTTTCGAAACTAGGTCTCACTATGTAGTCCTGGTTGACCTGCCTCTGCTGCCTGGATGCTGAGATTAAAGGTGTACGCCGCCACACCCACAGGTCCTCATTCTCCATATTCTGCCCGACACGTGGTTGTAAACACACTTTGCGTTGTAGCGTCTTCCCTTCCCCCTTTTGCTGTGAGTGGCACTTGTCAGAAGTGCCATTCATGAGACCAGGGGAGGAAGCTTGCTTATCCGGGTCCCAGTGAGCCGTGCTGACAGCTGCGGCTTGACACAGAACAGTCTGTGCTGAGGACAGTGTGGGTAGAGGTCTGGGTAATGAGATACTCGGCTGAACAAGGTTCTTGGAAAGGTCTGGAGAGATAGCTCAGAGGTTAAGAGCACTGGCTATTCTTGGATTCAGTTCCCAGCACCCAGGTGGCTCATAACGATCTATAACTCCAGGGGATCTGATACCTCTTCTGGCTTTGCAGGCATTTGCATACACCTGGTGTCTATACATACATGCAGATAAAAAAAACAGTCATGTACATAGAATAAAAAGAAATTTTTAAAAAGAAAATATTTTTTGAGAAGATTCTTTGGAGAACTGGGCATGATAGTTATGACTTAGATGAACATAAACATGTGTAATATGTATATATAATCAGCACTTTTCTTTTTCTTTAAGACAGGGACTTTCTACATAGCTCTGGCTATCTAGGAATTCACTCTGCAGACAAGGCAGCCTGGAACTCAGAGAGAGATCCACCTGCCTCTGCCTCCAGAGTGCTGGGATTAAAGGTGTTCCCCGCCATGCCTGGCCATTTCCTTTTTTGCCATCGTCTCTATGCTATGGATATAGCATATTAGAAAGGAAATACAGCATCAGAAAAGCAGTTCTCACATCTGGTGCAGCATTTTATTTTATTTTTTTTCTTTTCTGTTTACGGTTGAAGCTGATCCCTAAGACTTTCTTTAGCAGGAGCGAAGTCGGGAGGCACTGGTGTAGTTGGCAGCAGGGTGAGCAGGTGTGTCTGTGTGGGAACGGAGGAAACTGGGAAAGTACATCGTGACGGCCGAGCACCTGCAAGGGCCTGCATGAGCCTGGCGATCAGATTGCATTTTGCTGCCTTAGCTCTTTTCAGCCTGAGATAAAAATCAATATGTAATAAATAGATGTTCTTGTTAATGTTTAACTGTGGGCCAAGGCTTAGGATTAGCTTCAGGGTGGAGGGTATCTGTTATCAAGTGCCTGATTGAGTTGTGATTATGCCTCTTTATTTTGTGGTTATTACATTGTATTTGCCTTACTGGGAACGGAAAAAGTTTGCTCCAGGGAATCAGCCCGCATTTGTATTTATTCTGGACGCTGTAGCACGCATGGTGACCTAGCATGGGTTTTAATACCTGTCAGTCATGCTCATGTTTAATACTTAATGTATCCTTGCAGTCCAATCCCAGTGCTCCGTGAGTACCAGGTGGCACCAGGCACTGTTTGGATAAAGTGTTACCTCTCTTCCTCAGGATCAGCTCTGGAAGGCAAGGCTTAAATGCTGTTGCCTGTCTGTCTCAGAGCAGTGCCTTGCCATGGGAGGCACTTTCGGAACTGTATTGACACATCCTTAGCACTCTGGACCATGATGCCTCTATTTCATGGTGGGCCCGCGCTGGACTCTCCAATCTTATATGCCATTCAGGTACCGGGACATGCTAGGCTAACACGTGGTAGAGCTGACATTTGTTTCTGCACATGACCTTAGCCCTTCCTCTCCCTCTTGGTTCCCACCAAAGGGATCACTCACTTCTCACAGAGGGAATTACGTGTTGTGGCATGAGCTGAAGAAGATCCAGAGAACTGTCCCAAGCAGGCTACCTCTGAAATCTCAGTTCCAAGCTGTGTCAGATGTTTGCCTGTTGTGGTGACTGTGGTTTGGGGGCTGGGCTCGCAACTGTGACAGGAGCACTTTTGAGGTCTGCCCCATGACACACAGTAACGTTTGAGACACACCTCAGCTGGAAACCAGCCCCACATCCTTACTTCCTGTATGTCAGGAATCTCTTCCTCTTTCCTCTCAGTGCGCAGCTGCAGCTGACCCACGGTAAAACAGCGCTCCACTCGGGACCCAGAGGGGCCTCCATGAGGAGACATCTTTTGTTACTGGTTTGCAGTGGCCTCAGAAGACAGTCCTGTAGACATACCTTTGCTCCTTACATAACCGAGTTCAAGACTGACCTACTTTGACTTGAGCTTTATTCTACTTACACCACTGAAAGAATTTGCCGGTAACATCTTTTCAAAGTGAACCAGTATTCAGGTTTACAGACAAGACAACCGTCAGCCTCACAGGCTGGCACTCGGGTTGTGGCCCGCTTTCTTGTTTCTCTCTTTCAAAAGCTTGTGTTAAGCCGTTCGCTCCACAGCACCAGTTCTCTCCCAAGAACATTCGTGTTCCTTTCTTTTTGTGTGTTCTGGGACAAGGGCTGGCAGTGTACCCAGGGCTGGCCTGATAGCCACGATGCCCCGGCTGGTCTTTAATCTACAGTGCTTCAGTCTCCTGAGTTTTGAGATGACAGGCATGTATCCCCCATCCCCAGAGGCCTAGAACTCTGCATGCCTAAAGCAGGTTTTGATGTTTAGTTTTTACAGCTTTGAAGAAAAGGTACAAATGAAAATCCACATTTGACACATAGCAAACAGCCTTCCATTGAGATGTGTGCAGGCCTCCCGACTGACAGTACACACTTACACCAATCCTTACCTCAGTATGACTCTGTGATGTCATCTCCAAGTTAATGACGATGTGGCTGTGATGCTGGGTATCTCCCCTGTGAAGGCCCTTCGTCTTCACTAGACTTGAGATGTGAGCCTTGTCATTGACACTCATCAACACTGCAGTAAGGGGAAGCTATCCTCTCCCAGATTCCCCATCCTGGAGTTGGCTTTCCAAACACAGAAACTTGGCTGTGTCCAGCTGAGGCTTGTCCACTTGTCCTTTGCTGTTTGGGCCTGTGCTGTGGCCTGGGCCTGTTGTCGAGGTGCCTGGGCGGCTTGTTTCAGGTTCAGGTTCCTAGACTGCTTGACTGCTCTTCCGGGCTGCTGTCCCGTTGACACAGTGCTAACCTGCCTGCCCTGCTTGATCAAGGGATACCATTTACCTCTTTACCCTCATCCTCTGCAGAAGGTTTATCCCTGTTAAGTCTGAGTTCTCATTTGGTTCCACACAAATATCTTTGTCATAATTTCAAAACTGTGCCAGCCTGGGTGGGACAGGAAAGAGGGACATTAGTTAGTAGTGCACAGGGCTTCTCTTACTCTGGTGCCCTTTACCTGGTTTAGAGGAAACATAAACTTTCTCCAACTCTACTATGTGTGTGCACACATACATTTTGCATGCATGCACATGTATGAGCCATGGCACACATGTAGCAATCAGAGGACAACCTTGGGCATTGGCTGTCACCTTCCACCTTGTTTAGGACAGGATCCCCTATGGGCTGCTGCCTACGCCAGAGGCAAGTTCCCCGGGACCTTACCTCTGCCTCCCATCTCTCTGTAGGAGGGAGGGCTTGGTGCAGGTTATTTGTCCAGCTTTACGTGGGTTCTGGGGAGGCTAACTCACTTCACTCCCGGTGCTTGTACGTGCTGTACCCACTCATCCATCTCAGCCCCGAGAACGAAAACATGAATCGTGATTTCATTGAGAATTTTGACAGGATGGTTTTCCTTAGGAAGAGGGAGAATTATTTCTTCTCTCCTTTCTCCCTTTGCTCTCGGGTCCTTGCTTTCAAGGTAAACTGCAGGAAGGGGCTTTTGTGGTGTGACAGCCAGTCTTCTGTGGGCAGAGGTGTGGGGGGGGAGGGGGTGAAGGGGGGTGGGGCCCGAAGTGAGCGACAGACAGAGCAACAGTGCATTTGAAAGTATCGAGAGGGAATTTGGTGGTGTCGTTTGGATTCAGTCCCCAGCTTACTGATGTCACATGGAGAACAAACCACAAAATTCTTAAATACTAAGAAATCTCGTTGTGAGCCCGGGTGGCGTTGTGTTCACAGGGGATGGAGTTCCTTCCCATGGCTTTGTAACGCTGCACATTGGCTTTGCTCCCGTGACGTCTGCGGTCACACACGGGAGGCAGTTCTCTGATGTCTATGCTTGTCCACGAATCTGTTGACTCTAGATTTACCTTAAGTCTGTTCTCCGCCAGCGTTTCCTCTTTGTTCGTCTCTGGAGGTTATCTGAGTGATAAGATTGCCTGTGGTTAATTACGGTTTTTCTCTAATAACAGATGTATACCTAAAACTGGAAGATGTGACTCATAAGTTTAATAAGCCCTGTATAATGGATGTGAAGATAGGGCGGAAGAGCTATGACCCCTTTGCCTCGTCGGAGAAAATCCAGCAGCAGGTCAGCAAGTACCCTCTGATGGAGGAGATCGGGTTCCTGGTGCTCGGCATGAGGGTAAGAGGGGCTTGGGTAAGGTGTGTGCGCTCCCCTTACACACCACTCGTGAGATGGATGGCAGGTGCTGCCTCAGTGCTGGTAGAGAAGAATGAGGGCCCTGTGCTGGTGGGTCCGTCCATGAGGCCTGTGAGCTACGAAGGGCAGGATTTTTATCTGTCTCTCACTGGTCTGTGGTTCATGACACTGGTCCTGATACCTAGTAGGTCATTCATACACAACGACCAGACCCAAAGATGGGAATGCTGGTGATTTTGTTTTAAAGACGTTTTAAGCTTAAGTGCACAATAAATATAAGAGAAGAACTGTTTTATACTTTTTGTCTTTTTTTGAAACAGGGTATCACTGTGTGGCCCTGACTGCCCTGTAACTTGCTTTGTAGACCAGGCTGGCCTTGAATTTAGAAATTTACCTGCCTCTGCCTCCCAGGTGCTGTGGAAAAGAACTATTTTATAAATAGAAAAAAAAAAAACCCACATTATTTCATAGTTTTATTTAAAACAGTTTTTATTTGCACAAAGTTCTATGATTTAGTATTTAAATTTTTTTACTTTAGCTGATACATAAGAATCTCATATTTATGCTTTGATATGTGAACATTCTGTTCACCTCAGAATAGATACGAGGTTGGCAGCATCTGGTGGCTGGGGCTGCTTGGGTCTCTCGTGGTCTGGACCTTTTGTCCATATGCCATCTGGCAGAAGGTCAACTTGAGCATCTGTGCCCTGGGACCACATTCTGAAGGGCCAGAGCACAAGCCTCAGAGGCAGGAAAGACTTGCTGTCATTCTGTAGGGCTATCACATGGTCGCTTCCCACCTCCGATGTCGCAACACAAATACCAGAATGCGTATGATGGGAAGGAAGGATTATTGAAACCACAGCTGGGAAGTAATGTGGCACATGATCCTCTAAACCAGTAGTGTGTCTAGATGTGCCCGATGATTGCAGCTTGCAAGCACGGTCAAGTGACAGATGAGCTTCCTCCTGGGCATTCAGAGGAAGCTTGGTGGGAGATTACTACCATGCCAGTGACGACAGCAAAGTTAAACCCCATGTTGGACTTGATGTCTTGATCAATAAAGCCGAAGAATTGTTCAAGCGGTTTTTCATTTCAGAAAACTATAATAAACACGAGCCTATAAGAAAAGACAGAAAGAGGCCTGCAGAAGGGCTCGCTGGATCAAGGAGCTTGCTGTGAAAGCGTGACTTGTTTGGTCCCCAGGGCTCACATACAGAGTTCTCTTGGACCCCACACGCACTCTGTGGTCTTTTCTTACCTTCTCTTGGGATGGAGCTCTCAGTCTGAAAGGAGCTTTCTCCTCTGTCCCCTGCCTTTCCTTCCTTCCCAGCTCTCCAAAACCGTCCACTATCGATTCTCTCATTATTTTTCAACTTCTGCCTGTTGTGGGCTTTTGTTGTTGTTTGTTTTGAGAAACCCCATGCTTACCACGCTAGGCTGGTGAGTTGCCGATTGAACTGTCTCCCCTTGAAAACCAAAGCAGTTCCCTTCCTGTGTAAAGTCATTTCACTGCTGTGACATAGCTCTCTGGTTAGTCACAAAATGTCTGCGTCTTCTCTTTTTCCTGTTTAACATATCCTGAGGTCTCAGTGGCTCGTATCATCATACCATAATCGAACACTCACGCTCCTTTTGGTGGCTCCGTGATTTTTTTTTCCAGGCTTTGCGATTATCCACCATGTCACAGTGAGCCATGGGTCTGCCTCACCAGGTCTTAGACCAGTGGTTCTCAACCTTCCTAAAGCTGCAACTCTGTGATACAGTTCCTCATGTTGTGGTGACCCCCAACCATAAAATTATTTTCATGGCTACTTTTTTTTGTTTTGTTTTGTTTTTCAAGACAGGGTTTCTTTCTGTAGACCAGGCTGGCTGGGGCGCAGAGATCCTCCTGCCTCTGCTTCCCCTAAACTGGCGCCGCCACCACCACCCACCTGACTCCAGAATTCAATTTTAGATGGAAATAATAATAAAAGACATTGTAGCAAGAACACATTTTTTTGGAAGCTTTTTTAAAAAATATTTATTTACTATGTATGTAGTGTTCTCTCTGCATGTATGCCTGCATGCCAGAAAGAGGGCATCAGATCTCATTACAGATGGTTGTGAGCCACCCTATAGTTGCTGGCAATTGAACTCAGGACCTCTGGAAGAACAGCTAGTGCTCTTAACCTCTGAGCCATCTCTTCAGCCTTTGTTTTTGTTTTTTGAGGACACCATCTCGTGTAGCTAAGCCTGGCATCTTTGTTGTGTGGGTGAACTCACCTTGAACTTTATCTCATATAAGTGCTGATATTACAGGCGTGTACAACCACACCTGCTTTTTATTGGTGCTGGAGAGTGAGCCCAGGGCTGTTTGCATGCGGGGAGAGGGAGTATCGCTGTTATATTCCAGCTCCTCTCCACTTGAACTTCTATTTCTGTGGCAGAGTTTCATGTAGTCCATTGCTTTAAACTTGCTGTGTAGCCAAGGATGACCTTGAACTCCTAAGCTTCCGCTTCTACTTCCCAAGTGTTGAGGCATGTCTTCCTAACTAAACTCAGCTAAGCTTGTAATATTAAGAAATGCTCTCATTTTGGCCCTGTAAATTTGTGAATAATTTTGATGGATTGAAATAGAGAATTCTGTCATGTTGAAAATCTGTTACTCTTAGCAACTTTTCAGAAGTGGGGCGCCTGAATGCTAGGTGCTCTTTCAGCCCCTGTTCATGTGGCGATATGATTCCCTTCAGGGCTGTATGAGGGATCGTGAAATCACCCCACATGGCCAAGGGCACCCATACTACTGTTTGACTGTTCACTGCTCTTTTATTTTGACAGGTTTATCATGTTCATTCTGACAGCTATGAGACACAAAACCAGCACTATGGAAGAAGCTTAACAAAAGAGACGCTAAAGGAAGGTGAGCACTCACAATGAATGAATGCTTTGCTACTGCAGTCAGCAAGATGGTTCCGATCATATTTGTTTTCATTCTCCTGCGGAACAGTGATTCAACTCATAAACTTTAAGAAAAAAGAAACCTCAATCGACAGATGTAGGTTTACCATTATCCTTGGACCCTAGTATACCCGAGTGTGGGTTGTGAGTGCCCCCATCCTTTTACACTTCAGTTAGTGTCTCACTGGTAAGCTTGCTGGCCCACTCCCTTCCTACTGCTGTGGTAAGGTCTGTCCAGGAAGAAGTCTTTATTCTGGTTCAGTTTCTGTGTGTGGCTTCTTTGCATTGGGCACATCATTGGAGGAGCTGTGGGGAGCAAATGTGTTCTGTTCTCTGATGACCAGGAGGCCGGGAGGCCACTAATGACCTGTGTACTATTAGCCCACCTCTCAAAATCCTCCAGCTGCCACATACCATGTATTCAACATGGGGTCTTCGAGCTCTCACGGAGCTGGCCTGTAGCAGTGCGCACTCCTGAAGTACAAGCCGCTGAACACCATTGTCCACCTCAGCGTCAAAGCTTTCCAATCATATTCTCCTGGGCTGGGTGGCTCATCCCTTTAACCCCAGCAGTTGTGGGATTAAATTCTAGATTAACAAAATGAATTGAGTATAAATTGTATTTAAAGAGCTCATTGTGCAGGAGACTTTCAGGTGTGGTTTTGTGTGGAGTGTCTTTGTATACCTTCCCTCTGTGTAGCTTTGCTGCTTCTAAGGTTATTGATGAATAAGCAGGTGGTATTGGCTTTATAAACAGTTAACACATGTGCTTCTGTAAAATTCTGGTGATCTGGACATTACAAAAGGACATCTGAGCCGGGCGGTGGTGGTGCATGCCTTTAATCCCAGCACTTGGGAGGCAGAGCCAGGCGGATCTCTGTGAGTTCGAGGCCAGCCTGGTCTACAGAGTGAGTTCCAGGAGAGGCACAAAGCTACACAGAGAAACCCTGTCTCGAAAAACCAAAAAAAAAAAAAAAAAAAAAAAAGAAGGACATCTGTCTTTTAGAAATAATTTTGCATTAGTTGATTGTGGCGGTTTGAAAGAAAATGGCCCCCAAAGGGAGTGGCACTATTAGGAGGTGTGGCCTTGTTGGAGCAGGTGTGGTCTTGTTGGAGGAAATGTGTCATTTTTGAGGTGGGCTTTGAAGTCTCATATATGCTCAAGCCACACCCAGTGAGTCAGTTCACTTTCTGTTGCCTTTGGGTCAAGATGTTGGACTCTCAGCTCCAGCACCATGTCTGCCTGCACGCCACCATACTCATAGCCGCCATACTCCCTGCCATGATGATAATAGTCTAAACCTCTGGAACTGTAAGCCACCATCTCAATTAAATGTTCTCCTTTATAAGAATTGCCATGGTCAGCTGGGCGGTGGTGGCACATGTCTTTAATCCCAGCACTCGGGAGGCAGAGGCAGGCGGATCTCTGTGAGTTCGAGGCCAGCCTGGGCTACATAGAGAAACCCCATTTCAAAAGAACAAAGCAAGGAAGGAAGAAAGGAAGAGAGAGAGAGAGAGAGAGAGAGAGAGAGAGAGAGAGAGAGAGAGAGAGAGAGAAGGAAGCAATAAAGTAAATTAGATAAAATTAAAACAAACAAACCCACCACTTTACACACACACAGAAATCTCATAATCTCATAAACACACACAACTGGAAACCATAACATGTATGCAAAGGACTGATAATGTAAAGAAAAGAAAAAAGGTGCTGACAAAGAATTGAGACAAAGAACCTCCAAAGCTGCCACTGCGTGTGTTTTTTCTGGTGGTCATCTACTGCTGGCCTGGGGCCTGGCCGAAGAGTTGTTTGTGTATCTAGTGAGACTCCATTGGAGAAAACGGATTTTTCTTTTGAGAACAATTATCATTTGGAGATAGCGTTTGTGTTAGAGATGGAGGCTTATGTCCACTTCCCCTCTCAGTGCTGGAACCCCCCTGTACAGGCCCTGTGCATGCTGCCACAGTTTCTGTGAGTTCATATGTGTGCTGGTCCTGCTGTATTGAGAAGGCCTTGTTTCTTTGGCGTCTACCATCCCCACTGACACTTACACTCTTTCCTCCTCCTCCTCCTCTTCCACTGAGTTCCCTGATACGTGAGGGGAGGGGATTGATGGAGACCTCCCATTTAGGACTGAGTGTTCCAAGGTCTTTCACTCTCTGCACATTGTCTGGCTGTGGGTCTCGGCATTAGTTCCCATCTACTACAGGAGAAAGCATCTCTGATGATGACTGAGAGAGGCACTGATACTTAGGTATAGCAAAATGTCACTAGGTATCATTTTATCGCTTCAATTCTTTAGCAGGACAGTAGTATTTGGTTTTCCCCTACATGCCTGGCCTATCTTTGGTTTTTGGCCCCCTGAACAGTGCCGGGGATGGGTTCCATCTCATGGAGTGGGCCTTAACTCAAATCAGGTATTAGTTGGTTAGTCCCATACCTTTGTACCGCTACTGCAGTACTGCATCTTGCAGGTAGACAGACCACCCTTATACATCAAAGGGATTATAGCTGGGTTGGTGTTTACCATCACCTTTGGTAGTGTGCAGAGTGCCTTCCTATACCATGAGCACTAGTCATTAAGGATGAAGGCTCTAGGTAGGGACCAGCTTGACTTCTCCATGTTCATTGACTTGTGTAGGTGCTTCAACAATTGGTCCTTAGCATCAGTTTGTGGGTAGCAACCAATAACCTTGGCAACAGCCTGGTTGCTTGGGGGTTCCCATGGGGCTCCCTTTGGTCAACAACTCCATTAAATGTAATCCATTCCTTCAACAGGATGCTTCATTTGGTGATGAGAGATGTCCATCTGGGGCTCCATCTCCCCATTATTTGGCAATTCCATTTAGATCACCTTTATAATATGTATATATTTTAGGAAGCTTCTACTGTATTAGGTTTCCATACTACCCTTCAAATGGCCCTTAATTTTAGCTGTCCCTTCCCATATTCCCTCCCTCACCCTCTCTTCCCTCCTCCCCATTTGATTCTTCTGTTCCATTCACCCCCTGTCTTAGTCAGTGTTCTGTTGCTGAGAAGAGACACCATGACCATGGCAACTCTTATGAAGAAAGCATTTAGTTGGGACTTGCTAACAGTTTCAGAGGTTTGGTCCATGATCATTAGGGTGAGGAGCATGGCAGTATGCAGGCAGACATGATAGCTGAAAGTTCTACCTCCAGATCTGAAGGCATCAGGAAGAGAGTGCCAGGGGCCTGGCTTGGGCTCTTGAAACCTCAAAGCCCACCCCCAGTGACACACTTCCTCCAACAGGGCTGCACCTACCCTAACAAGGTCACACCTCCTAATCCTTTCAGTTAGTACCACGCCCTGGTAACCAAGCATTCAAATCTATGGATTTATGGAGGCCATTCTCATTGAAAGCACTATACCCCTAATCCATAACTATCCTCTTTCCCCTCCCTAGGATGATCCAGCCTCCTTCCTAGTCCTTTACTGTACACCTAACCTCTGTGGTTATATGGATTGCAGCCTGCTTATTGAAGCCTTAACAGCTAACATCTACATATAAATGAATGCACACCATATTTGTCTTTTGGGTCTGGGTTACCTCACTGATTTTTTTTTTTTTTCCACCTAGCTCCATCCATTTACCTGCAAATTTAATGATTTTATTTTTTTGTTCAAACAGCCGAGTAATACTCAATTTTGTAATTTACCACATTTTCTTTATCCATTCATCTTGGCAGACCTTTAGGTTGTTTCCACTTGCTGGCTGTTAGGAATTGAGCCGCAACAAACGTGGTTGAGCAAGTGTCTCTTGAGTAGGATGAAGCATTCTTTGGGCGTATGCCCAACAGTGGTCTAGCGGGATCTTGGGTAGGTCTGTCCCCAGCCTCCTGAGGAAACACCATCCTGATTTCCATAGCAGCTGTATCTGTTTGCACTCCCACCAGCAATGGATGAGTGTTCCCCTTCTTCCACACCCTCGACAGCGTGAGCTGTCGCTTGTTCTATTGATCCTGGCATTTTGATTGGTGTAAGATGAAGTCTCAAAGTAGTTTTGATTTGCATTTTCCTGATGATTGACTTCCTTTCTTAAGTTCGTGCCTCATAGTGGGGGAACAAGTTACATAAAAGCAACTTGCCTAACCTGTACAATCCCAAGTATGATTCAGTATATTAAGGTGTAGCCCTTTTTTTTTTTGAAGGTTTATTTTTTATTTTATATGTATGGATTTTCTTCCTGTATATATGTAAGTGTACCTTGTGGATGCCTGCCTGCTGCCCATGGAGGCCAGAAGAGGGATCAGATCCCCTGGGACTGGAGTTATAGATGCTTGGGAACCCCATGTGGGTACTGGGACTTGACCCTGAGTCCTCTAGAAGAGCAGCCAGTGCTCTTGTGGTATGGTTCAGCCAATGTTCAGCCAATGGTTCAGCCCAGTTAAGGTGTAGTTTAAAAAGAGGGTTAATAATCTCCTTCCCCATCTCCCTCAGTTCCTCTCCTCTTCCACTAGGCAGGTGCTCTATCACAATATACATCACCAGCCATCTCCTCGATTTTTATTTTGAGTCCAAGACTCACCAAGTTCCCCAGGCCAGCCTGTGCTCACTGTGACCCAGGCAGGCCTTGAACGTGGAATCTTCCTGCCTCGGCCGTCTGCGTTGCTGGCACAGGCCTGCACCCCAGGCCTTAGAGCTCCTTCTCAATACCAATGCCATCTCTATCAAGAGTAGAGTTCTTTATCAGAGCATTGTGGTCTGTGTTTCTATATGTCAGTCGCTGTGGAGTTAATGATTTGATTAGCTAGAAGGCATGTTGTGACCAAGTGAAGAATTTTATCTGCCACGAGCTCACTCTCCAAGTGACAGCTTCACGGATTGACCCTAACTCTGATGTATTTCCTTGACAGGTGTCTCCAAGTTTTTCCACAATGGCTTCTGTCTAAGAAAAGACGCAGTAGCTGCCAGTATTCAGAAGGTTGAGAAGATTCTCCAATGGTTTGAAAATCAGAAGCAGCTTAACTTTTACGCCAGCTCATTACTGTTTGTTTATGAAGGTTCATCTCAGCCAGCTACTACAAAATCAAACGATAGAACTTTGGCGGGGAAGTTTCTCTCCAAAGGCCACCTGTCGGACGCAGACGTACTGGAGTGCAACAACAACTTTCACCTGTTCAGCTCCCCGGCCAATGGGACATCAGTAGGCAAAAGCTTATCCAAGGTGTACGCCAGGCACAGAAAGCTGTACTCCAAAAAGCACCACAGTCAGACTTCACTGAAAGTGGAAACTCTGGAGCAAGACAACGGGTGGAAAAGCATGTCCCAGGAACACTTAAACGGAAATGTACTCTCCCAACTGGAAAAGGTGTTCTATCACCTTCCCGCCGCAGGGCGCCAGGAGATCACAGATGTGGAAGTGCGGATGATAGACTTCGCCCATGTGTTCCCTAGCAACACAGTCGATGAGGGGTATGTTTACGGTCTGAAGCATCTAGTTGCCGTCCTTCGGAGTATTTTAGACAGTTGAGTCTCGCTGCAGTCTGTGACGGAGTGGGCCGATCACCGTGGAGAGCCGCGGGCATCAGCTGGGCCCCTGTAACGATGCTCTGTAAAAAGTTTGTATTGTGAGTCAACGTTTTATTTGTCTTTATACTTTTGGTAGAAGGTTAACTTTTTTATATTCTTACTCAGGAATACTAATTTGTTCATTAGAAAACTATGAAGAATAAAGAAACAGGATTGTCGAGCAGGGAATGTGTGGGACAGGGAGTAAATAGCTGTAACACGTTTGCAAACCATTACTCAGCCATTCAGAGTTCATGTAGCTTTCTGTAGCCAGTCACCGTGGAATCTCTGTCCGCTCAACCTTGCCGGTGAGCTGTATCTAAACTATGACATCGCCAGACCACCTTAAGATCTAGAAAGTGCAGGTTGTGTTCATCAGGACCAGTGTGCCCGAGCTCCCTAAAACTGGAGAACATTTGACACGGAGATGAGGTTGTGTGGGCTCCACGTTAAAAGCAGAGAGCACGTGGTGGCTCTCCCCTTTAATCCCAGCACTCGGGAGGCAGAGGCAGGCAGATCTCTGTGAGTTCTAGGCCAGCTACAGAGTGAGTGCCAGGAAAGGCGCCAAAGCTACACAGAGAAACCCTGTCTCGAAAAACAAAACACAAAAAACAAACAAAAAAAAAGCAGAGAGCAGTGGATGAAAGGTGCTTAACCGGGCGTGGTCCACCCTCGGGGGTCCCCTGCAGTTCCTTCTCTGTGCTCCACGCTGTGCCTCATGGGAAAGGTGAGTGAGGCACATGGCTGGCAACAGTCTTGGAATTAAATAGCACAAATTCTTATAAAGAGAGGTTATTTGTAAAGAACAAATGACTTTCTTTTTTTTTTTCCCTCAAGGATTTCATTTTTGGAAAAGTCTTCATTTACTCTGTTGTGAAAAGTGCAATGCTTTTTATTACCATTCTGAGGCTTTGGAAAGTTGCATGGTGGAAACTTAGTTTTGTTTCTTCTTTAAATAATTTTTGAGACTCTTTTCCATTAAAAAAAAATCTATTTTTTTTTTAAATGTATCCCCATTTACTTTCGAGCCTTAACATAAACACATTTCTCAGAATCTGGTTAAGCAGAGACAATGCCATGCCTGGGGTAGATCGGAATCCCGTGTAGGTTTCCCGCCCGGGGCACCTAACAGAGATATCATAGTTTAATTTCACTGAGAACGAGGGCAGGCAACTTTTCCTTGAAGAACTAGATTTATAGGTATTATGTTTATTTTACAGCTACCACCCTTTTGAAATTAACTAGTTATTTATCAGTAAAATACTTTTAAAATGGAAATTAAACTCTCAAGTCCTTTTGCTGTCAGTACTGTAATAATGACTTGCACTTTGACTCACTGGTGTGTTACAATAATTGAACAGCTTGACGTTTCTGAAAAATAGTTTTGAGTTGTGACTTTACCTTTTTAAAAAAAAAAAACCCGTTTTCCTTCAGAATTACAAATGAAACTGTCATACCCTAGAACCATTTTCTTGAACGTGGAGGGAATTTTCAGTTTATCTTCCTCTCCTGACCCCATCACCGGGTAGTTTTGCAAATGCCCACACCCAAACGCGAGCCAGGAATAAATGGGTCATTAGCCAGCGTGCCTCGGGCGTGTGCGTTTCGTTGAGTTTTCACTCAGGAGGCTCCAGGTCTCCTCCACAAGGACTCCGTGTTCTCTGCCCAAGTGTGTACTGGCTAGAGATGGTTTTGCCTCTTTCATTTTTGTGGGAGTGCGTTTCTAGCGATAATTCTTAGAAAACTTTGACTTTTACCTTTTTTCTTACAATATTGACTTTTGTTCCTGGGTGTGATTCAGTAACTCTCAAGCTCATCTGGTGAACACTATTTTGAATCTTAAGAGGCAGTTTGGGATGATGTCAAGCTGTGGGCGATGAATAAGTCAGCTCAAGTACTCAAAGCTTTGGGCACACGGTCGCTCAGTAAAGTCCTTCATCTACATCTGTTTGCAGCATTTTGGAAGCCAGCATCCTGCCTTCCTGATGACTAGGTTTTGTCTGAATAAAACAGGAAGCGATTCTTATCTCTGCTTTTCAGGGAAGGGATTAATACTCAATTCTTGTTTACATTTTAACACTGTTGCCCACTTTATGTTACTTTTTGATTATGCTTTTGATGACGTGATCAACGTGTATATGTAACCAACCTGTGGCGTTTTCTGGTCTGTCCTGTCTTGTAAGATGATGCTGAGATTTGCCACTTAGGGGATGAGGCGTCCATCACTAGCCAAGCATATGTGAACACACAGATATTTAAGAACTAAGCAAACGAGGAGACGATTCGGACTGATGGAAATGCTAGCTCTCCCCTCCCCCAACATGATTTGAGTGTATTTCTTATGGGATGCACTCTCATGGAAAGGACTTTCTTAATTGTGGATGTGAATACGTTTCTCAAATAAAAGTTTAAAATTGTAAAATAGTTTTATAATAAAGTATTTACATTAATTATTTTAATATGGATGGAAGTTGCATAAATTATAATTGTTAAATATTTAAGTCGTCTTTCGAGAGAGTTTTGAAAATGTGTGTAAGTGGTTCTAATAGCCGTTCAATTGCTTTGTGTGACTGAAGGGGCTTGTGCACTCTGCCTGTCCTCACTACAGGTTGCTACCATGGCCCTGCAGGCTGCTCAACTGACTTAAGAACTATTTTCTGAATGTTGATGTCCTGTAATTTAGTGGTTTGTGATCTCTGTGGCAGTGCTCTTCCCACCAGGCCTAGGAACTACCAAGTTTATAGCATTTGGGGGAAAATGAATTTCCATAATTGGGTTGCAGTCTTCTCGTTGAGTTCTGAATTTGGAAGGTGTAGGCAGGAGGGAGTTGCTGAACTGTGAAATGGGCACGCACTGAGGCCGACCTTTGAATGGCCGACTGTTAGTACCACTCCACTTGAGGTCTGATGTTTAAACAGCTGTTCATACTTATCTTCCAGACCCTTGACCTTGAGTTTTGTATATTTGTAGCTGCAATTATCCTTTCTCTTCCCCCTAAAATGGTTTAATTGCCCAGAAACATCCAGTCCTTTTTAGAATGCGGTTACCCTTAGGGTGGTTCACCCAGATTCCTTTACCAAGCATGCACCAGGTCGAGCGTTTTCAGCCCCTCTCCAGTCTACATCTGTGAACCAGTCAAGACTAACCATTCCCAGCATCCTGTCTAGGTGGAGTGGCTGCTAGGGACTTCTTTCCCACAGATCTACAGACACCTGCACTTAAAGCTGTTAAGGAGAGTGTTTGCGTAAAGATTAAATGGTAAGTATGGCGTTAACAAAGAAGGCAGATAATTTTTGACTTTTAGGCTGAGACCAAGCGAAAGTGAGGTGAGGTCAGATGTGTAGAATTGTCGCCTCCAGCTGACTCTCCATCTGGGTGGCAGTTATAGACAAGGTAAAACAACGCTCAATTCCACTTGTGCTCGTAAAGGTATGCTTAGCGTCTCCTCTAGAACAGTATTAGCATAGCGTCACCGTGGTCAGCCCTTACTGGTGCGAACGTTTCAGACCTCGGATTTAAATCACCAGTATTTCACATTTGTCAGTGGATACGAAGTTACTCCTTCACTTCAGAGTAGTCGCATTATAACGTAAAATACTGATGTTTGGAGGAGGAGTCCACATCTTTGATGGCAATACTGAAAGTCTTCCAACTTGTTTGGCCAACTTTTATTACGAGCTGCCACGATTCATGCCATTAAGTCAGTAGAAAGTCAGAGGTGGTTTTTTTTTTTTTAATTTTTAAAAATGTATCATTGTGGTTAAGCTTTGGCCCAGTGTCCACTTACAGGATTAACAACAGTTTCACTATTGAAGGTAGGGTTTGTGATCCCCTGTAGAGAAGGGGAAAGGCACACACAGACACTTTGCTGTGGGATCAATACTGGAAGACGTACAAAATTATGGAAAATTGCACCCCGATTGTGTCCGCGGTAACTACGGGCAACAGTGCCAGCCCCGCCCCCCTCCCCCATACTTGATGAATGAATGTATTGCTGTACTTGGGTGTAAATGTTCTAAATGTCTCCAGTTTTCTTTTTCAGTGTTTGTAATTTGTACGTTGACAGGATATTCTTGGAGTGCAGGGGTCATCACTGTGTTTCTCGAATCATTTAATGTGATATACCAATTTTTATAAGTGATATTTAGATAATTCCAATAACTGTATATTCGACAACTTATTAAAATGTTTTGCATTGGAGTTTCTTTCGTTAATTACCACATTTGAACAAACTCACGGTGTAAAAGACACTCAGCAAATGCTGGGGTACTGTGGCATAAACGTGGTGTCATCGGGAGGGATTCACAGATGACTGAGTTGAGAGAAACTTGCTCATTGAATGAGGGTGAGCGGGATCGATTTGTGTGAATGCTTTTTTTTTTCCCTATCATACAAACTAAAATCTCAGGGAAATTGGTGCTGCCGTGAAAACGCTATGGGTGTTGTCTTGTTTCGTGAGGCAGACTCATGTAGCCCAGGCTGGCCTCAAACTCAGAGATCTCCCTGCCTCTGCCTTCAGAGTGCTGAGATTAGGGATATGGCCACGACGCATGGCTTTAAAATACTGTGATTTTTGAAACGTTAACTTGGAAAGACTTGTGTCTATTTAAATTTTGTGGATTGGTCTCCTACTGAGTGGCCCCGGTATTTTCATTCATTAAGAGGAATTAGAGATATTTATCTGCTTTGAGTTTTTGATTTAGAAAAGTTATGTGGGGGGGGGGGTGTACAGGAGTGCAGGAGCTCTTGGAGGCCAGCAGTGTCTTGGGTTCCCTGGGAGCTGGAGTTCCAGGCAGTTGTGAGCCCATCCACGTGGTGCTGGGAACTGAACTAAGGCTCCCCGCCTCCTGCAAACTGCTGAGCGTCTTTCCAACTTCAGTCTTATATTTAAGTGTGGTGCTTGTGAACACATGCTGTGATTCATTTGAACACTGGAGGATAACTTGGGAGAGTGAGATCGCGATGGGATCTGGGAGGCTTTTGAGGCAAGTAAGTGCCTTTAGCCACAGAGCTACCTTGCCCATCCACAGTTGACTTTTAAACGAGGTTATCCCATAGCCCAGGCTGGCCTCCGAACTTTCTATATAGATGAAGCTGGCCTTGAATTCCTGATCCCCCTACCTTTACCTCCACAGTTCTGAGATGATGATGATGATGTGCCAACATACCTGCCTTGAGATTTTAAAAATAGAGTCCCATAAGTCTTTCTCAAGATGTGTGCTCTCTAGGACTGAAGTAAGGCAAGTGATGGGGCTAAGCTGCTCCATCAGGACTATACGAGGAACCAGTGCGGACAGCATGGAGAGGCCATGGCCCCTCCTTGTCAGTCCATACTAAGTTAATACTCAGGGAGCCATGATGCCCTCACATCTGCCAAAGTAAGTCAGTACTTTTTGTTTGCTTGTTTGTGTGTGTGTGTGGTTTTTTATTTTTATTTTTTTTATTCAAGACAGGGTTCTCTGTAGTTTTGGAGCCTGTCCTGGATCTCGCTCTGCAGATCAGGCTGGCCTTGAACTCACAGAGATCCGCCTGGCTCTGCCTCCTGAGTGCTGGGATTAAAGGCATGCACCACCACCACCACCACCACCACCACCACCACCACCACCACCACCACCACCACCACCACCGCTGCCCAGCAATACTTTTGTTTTAACTGGCTAAGACAGGCTGCTCAAATCCTGCAGAGACCAGAATGTCACTGCCATAATCCCCGAGTCATAGGCTAAGTACCAAGACTACATGCTGACGTGAACCAAAAGTGAAGTCAGTGGCTTGGCTGAGAAAATGCTGAGTCTGGCCTCCGGGGCATCTGTGGTACTGCTGGTTGTGGGATTGCACTTGTATGCAGCAAGACTTGGACATTAGCCCCCCTGGGTGTGGAGATTGCGGGACCCGGTGGGCTACCTGGCCAGAGCTGGTACAAAGAAAAGAGAAATAGGTAGGGAGGTTGAGGTAGGAGGATCACCACAAGCTTAAGCCTAGCCGGGGCCACAGAGTAACAACCCCGTCCCCCTTCTCAAACAGAAATTAACGGCAGAAAGTGGATTTGAGATGTGAGAGGATGCAGCCGGAAGTGGCCCAGTGGTGGCCCTTCTCAGGGGGAAGGTAGGATCCTTAGCTTTGTGCAGACCTCAGCTCCACTTTCCGCTGTAGGTTTGGCGTCCTGGGATGACAGACTAGACTCGACATTTTCTATTATTTGTGCCTTGGCCTTTGCGCTACGATTGCTGACAGCTTTGCCAGTTCAAGGAGCATGGTCTGTGTGAACCACAGCATCCTGAACATCCAAACGCAGCCCAGCTATGGCCCAGCTATGTTCGTTGGAAATTACCATGATCTCTGAGCTACACCCGCAGTCCTTACGATTGTTATTGAAGGGCCTTGGGGGGTAGGGTGGGGTGGGGTGGGGTGGCATGGTGGATAAGAGTGCTATGTAAGCAATAAGGACTGGAATTTGAATTCCCAGTACCAGTGTAAAAATAAAAACCAGCCATGGCCTCGGGCACTTTTAATCCTAGCATTGCGGGCAAAGACGGGCAGATCCTGTCTCTTGTCAGCCTGCCTACCTGAAAAACTGAACTTCGAGGTCAGTGACAGAATCTGTGTCGAGGCAGTAATCAGAGAGCAATAGACACCACCTCCCTGCTCTAGCCTCTGAAAGGGCAAGCATCCAACACCCCCACCCCTATACACAAAACTATTACATGTTAACAAAACTGACAAAATCCCTTAGGATCTTTCCCCCTGCAGTTCTGGGAGCTGAACTGCACCCCCACCGTGCCAATAAAAATTGACAAAAATGAACCACTTATTTTGGAAACAATTGCAGTTCGTAACACAAATTGCTATTAATAGAAAACCCAGAGCCAGATATTGGGGTGAATGCTGAAAGATCAGAGAAACAGAACAAGCCAGCCACATCCTTACCTCTACGAAATCCTCAGCCTCAAGAGAGTGAGTTCCTGTCTCCTCACACCTTATATACCTTCCTGTGCCCTGCCATCTTACTTCCCCAGATTAAAGCCGTGTGAGTTTCCCAGTACTGGGATTAAAGGTGTGTGCCACCACGGCCTGGCCGAGTTTCCTGTGTGGCCTTCAACTTAGAGATCCAAGCAGATCTCTGGCTCCGAGTGATAGGATTAAGGGTGTGTGCCACCACTGTCTGGCCTCTATGTCTAATCTAGTGGCTGACTCTGTCCTCTGATCCCCAGATAAGCTTTATTGGGGTACACAATGTATCACCACAGCAGTTTGTGTGCCAGGTATCAGGTCAGTTCTGAACAGTGTCACATAGGGCAGTGTGGGTCAGGATTCCTATGGAGACTTACACACACACACACACACACACACACACACACACACACACACACACCATTTGGGAAAATGGAAGGCAGGTGATTGGCTGGGCAGAAATGGCAAACCAGAGCTGACTGGCTAGTTAGGGCTCTCCCTGCTGAGCCATGTTAAAAGTCTACAGATAACTGACTTCAGTTATTTATCCAGATCTGGAACATTCTGTGGCTTAACCGTCAGCTGTAGTTGTATCTTCACAGGATAGGCCCAAGGAAGGTGTCGGTTATAAGCACCTCACCGTGCAGCATGAGGACCATAAACCTGGATGGAACAGGCGTACGACTCATGGGTTTGGATGCCTTTCAGAGAAAACCCTTCACACCTAAAACCGCTACAGTGCCTTGTGGCCCTCATCAGCTTCAAGTGGCATTTTTTTTTTTTCACTCCCTGTAGCACTTGGCTCCAACTCATTGTCATTAAGTCAGAGGAGAGAACAATTCAGGTAATTGGTCGGCCTGGCCACTCCAGCAGTAATGGACACTGCGTCTCTCTCCAGTGTAATTGGCTTAACTCTGTAGCATGGCTTAAACAGAGTGGGTGGATCTGCCCCTGTGGGGTCCATTTCAGTCTCTCCGTTAGGAGACGGACAGTTGGCTCTGCGCTCTGGGGTGCAGGGCAATGAACTCAGGACATTCTCTGCATAGGCTAGCCTAGGACTCGAGAGAAAAGGGTGTATGCAAACAGGTTGCAAACTACCGTTTGGCTTGTATAGGTTGCCAACTCAGTCTCCGTGGATGGCACTGGAGAGGGGCTCTGATGTTGGAGGCCACAGCACAATCAGCCACAGGCTCCATCCTCAGATCACTTTCTAGCCAAGGCCAGGCTTGTCTTCTCATGGTCCTTGGTTTCATTGGGCAGCCCTATCTTATATACTGGATACTTATAAATACCCTTAAAAACATCCCTTTTGCCCCTTACCCAGATTCCTATTTGTTACCCACCCTCCTCTGTGTAGTTTTGGTGCCTGTCCTGGATCTCACTCTGTAGACCAGGCTGGCCTCAAACTCACAGAGATCCACCTGGATCAACCTCCCAAGTGCTGGGATTAAAGGCATGCACCACTACCACCCGGCCCCTCCTCAGTTTTAAAGAGTGTTATCCTATGCATCTTATTCATGAACTTCCTCAGTGATGGCAAGTGACGGCTGATTTTTTCCCCCCACGTGTACAGAAACTTAAGAGTTCATGACAGGGGCTGGAGAGATGGCTCAGTGGTTAAGAGCACTAACTGCTCTTCCAGAGGACCCGGGTTCAATTCCCACCACCCACATGGCCGCTCACAGCTGCCTGGTAACTCCAGTTCCAGGGGACCCAACACCCTTACACATTACACAGACATACATGCAGGCAAAACATCAATGCACATAAAAAAGAAAGTTTGTGACAGTGATTTTTGTTCCGTATTTAGCACAATGTTAGCTCACAAAGTGACTGTCAAACTAACTTTTCTCTTGAAAGACCAGGTTCAATTTAGGTGTGAGAGTTGCTTGACTCTAATGCAGTATTTGAGCTCCAACATGCTTCTTGGTTATAATTACCACCCCCACCCACCATGTGCTTCTCATGCGTTTCCCCTAGAGGAGATGCTGGAGCAAACATTTCTCTTTTGTGTTGCAAGGATGAACACCTGTCCTAGGAACTGTATAAAGACAGGTTCGGGGCTGGGAATTTAGCTGAGTGGTAGAGCACTTGCCTAGCAAGCACAAGGCCCTGGGTTCGATCCTCAGCTCAAAAAAAAAAAAAAAAAAAAAAAAAAGACAGATTCATTGGGCGCTCAGTTTTAGAGGCAGAAAGGTGACCCCCATCTGCTTAACTTTAGTGTTCTGTCTGCGTCATGGCATGGGGCCTGTGGTTGTGGTTGGAACTTGCCAAAGAGAGATCATGTGGAACTTGGGAAGCAAGAGTTAATTCAGGGGCCTTGCTCAGTCACTATAATATCCTCCCTCTGCTCAGAACCAATCCACTCCAGGCAATTGGAATTAGTCTATTCTAAGGGTGGGGTCCCCATGACCTAAGTCCCTCCATCTAGGTCCCAGCTGTGACAGGTCACAGCATCTGTCATCCTGGTTACACAGGGGCTGGGCTTCTAGCACTCAGTCCTCCATAGTGTAGCCGTCTGCCTACTGTGCTTTGAGTCTGTTTTGTTGGCATAGCAACAGGACTGTGTCTTCTCAGAAGAATGATGGTTAATGTTTTGTCAACATGGCACAGGCTAGAGCCATGTGAGAGGTGGGAACCTCAGTTGAGAAAATGCCACTGTAAGACTGGCCTTTAGACAAGTCTGTGGGGGCATTTTCTTGATTCACGATTGATGCGAGAGGGCCCACCCCACCGTGGGTGGTGCCACTCCTGGGCAGATGGTACACTCCTGGGCTGTATAAGAAACATTGGACAAGCCATGGGAGCAAGCCACTAAGCAGCACTCTTGTGGCCTCTGCCTCAGTTCCTGTCTCCAGGTACCTGCCTTAAGTACCAGCTCTGACTTCCCTGAATGACAGACTACAGCCTGTGAGCCGAAATGAGCTCTTTCCTCCTTGGGTTGCTTTTAGTCATGATGTTTATCACGACAGGAAGCTAACCAGGATGTAGGACAATATGCAACACTCTGGGTGTAACTCATCTAGTCACGGGGCTCAATCTTGGTTTCTAGATTGCAGCCTTTCCGTAGACCGCCCGATCTGAGGAGGAGGATGGACAGATGGGTGCTCGGTAGCTGTGAATGGACCACATGGCTTCTGCAGGATAAATCTTACTCCGTTGTGTTTGTAGAGACCTCGCTTCTACAAAAGGCTGTCGAGTGTTTGATTCTTCACAACGTGGCATTGCCTTTTTGAAGTAAAGCGGCAAATAGCAATTAACAATGGAGAACCTCCCCTCTACCTCGGCTTCAAACAACTGAAGTGTATTTTTCAAGTACCCTTCAAGGTGTCCTTCACTTCTTTACAGTAGTCTTTTCAAAAGCCATTGCCCATTTCTTGGTATTTCCACAAGGGCTGAGGGTAAGTGGCGGCTGTTTGACCCATATGCAAATAGCTTAGGGCCGCCTGACTCCTTAGTTCCGTTCTTTGAAAGAACAGGAAGGTGTCTCTGAAGATGGGGCCACCCTCACTGCAGTCACCTCTGCATGCTCCCATGCCCCATATGGTACCTCGGGTACTTACTTCCCTTGCTCGAGGTTTTTCTGGTGAGTTCCATGTGCACAGGTGTCTTCTCCCAGCACCCTATCCGCTCAGTCTCTCATCCCTTCAATTCCAATCACTGCTCTCATCCCCAGCCTCTCATCTGAGTGGGGGTGCCCTACATGTTACAATGTTACTGACTCCCCCACTCTATCTGCTGTGGTCTCTGCTTCTCTCCCGTAGGTGAAACACCCCCCCATCCTCACCCCCTACCCCTCCCTCCCCACCCCCACCGGCAAGAAGAACAGAGAGGGCAAAGCCAGGTCATGGTGGAACTATGAAACCACAAGGCACAGCTGGCCTGACCTCAGCAGCTAGATAGGACGCGGCCATCATTAACCACCCCCACCCCACCCAGCCAAACACTCCATTGTTCTATGGGTCATATTCCCCTGGAGAAATCTCTTTTGATTGCTGCTATTTTCTTAGTGTGGAAAAAAAGGGGGGCCAGGTGGTGATATGGTTCTGTGTAAGGATGGTGGCACGTATGTATGGGCTCCTTCCCAGAACCCAGAGACTCTGGCTGCCCTTTGAAGGCATCAGACTTCAAGGGCTGCTGCTGGACAGCGGTGTTTGCTGGGTTTGCTCAGAACATTTTCAGCTCCAAGGCACAAGTTTCAAGTTGGTGGAAAACTGGAGATAACCAAGGTTTGGTTTTCCAAAGATATTGATCATTTTTTCTTGTGTGTGAAAGGTTAGGCCATGACTGAGAGGCCAGAAACTGGCCCCAAGGGCAGAGCGGGTCCAGAAAACATCGCCCTAAATGTCACAGCTCCATTCCCACCAAACTACTAGGACAAGACTGCTGTGACTGAGCGGAGCCTGTCAGAGCTGACCCCAGCAGGTGCCCCCAACCAGATATTAGGACCAATTGCATGCTGGGAAATTGCAGGCACAGTGATTCACCCTAAGAGGACTGCTCATGCTAGGCAGGTTATATCTGTTTGTAAGACACACATTCTGTTTCCACGGAAACAAAGTCCATCCACGGTTCAAAGGACAGACAGGAGCCGCTGGAAAGGGAAGTGTTTTCTTCTATGAAGGTTAAAGATCCTTCCCCAGCCTCCATTCCTAGCTGCTCACTGTATTTATTGCAAAGGAAAGATCAGAGTTTTGTGTTCAAATTCAGTTTTTTTTTTTCAGAGCTGGTCACACACTTGAACACCCTCCCTTTACTTAGACACAAATTCCTAAACCAGACAAGCGCAAGGTAACTTGCTCAGAGGCTATCCTTATTTTCAGTTTGCTGGTTTATATTATTATTATTATTATTTTTAGAAAATAATTGATTTCATTTAGCAGTTAACCCGTGAGCTTAGTGGTGGCTAAATATTAGCTAATTGATCTTGAGTCCTTACTCAGTTCCAGCACCCAAGAGGCTTCAAGCCATTGACTAATTAGCAAGGAAGTCCGTAAACTAGCGTACTCACAGTATAATTCAACTGTGCTAGAACACTAAGCGTTTCAAAACTACTTAGAAAAACTACTCAGGTTCCTTCCCGGCCATCCCCAGCTCAGGTCATGTCAACAGTATTTTTCCATCGGTCTCTGTGGCACAATCTGCAGGGCGCTTTTCACTTCCGTTTTTCATACACTCCCGATCGATTTCACTGGCAAATCTTCTGGGTTTGTTCGAACTTCCAGCTCCTGCCTTCCCCTCAGTGCTTTCAGAGTCACCACCACAGCTTGCTGTCCTCTCAGTTCCGCCCGAGGCTGCTCAGTGGAGCCCTGATTACTCCAGCGCTTCCCTCCCGTGGCCCCCAACTCCACCCTACTCAGCAGCAAGAAGTGACTAAAATGCCAACCAAGCAGTTCCACGGGTGCAGGCTCAGAATCCTCCAACGACTTCTCCTTGCACTTGGGTAGACTCTGAACCCTGACCATCCCTTCCAGAATCTTCTCTTCCCATGTCTGTGACTACCTCTCTTATCTCATTTCCTGCCACTCCTGTCATGCTTAGTACCCTCCTGACAAGCGAGGCACCCACGATCCTTTTATTTATTGCAGCCTGTCGTATGCACTGAGCTTCCTCCCCAGGAACTGTGACTGTCCCACGCTCTCTCTGAGTTCTGTAAGCTCTACCTGTGTCATGGTCAGGAAGGTTTTCCCCCTGGTGCCTCCTTCCACAGGGACTCTCCAGTCTGATCCTGATGGATGGGCCTCGGGAACACTTTATGTCATCGTTAGCTTTAATGGTCAAGGTCCTACAACCTAGAGTCATCTGGGAAGAGAATCTCAAGGAGGAATTGTTTGGAATGGGCTGGCCTGTGGAAAGGCCTGTGGAGCGTTGTCTTCACAGCTTTAATTGATGGGGAAAGACTCGGCCTGAAAGCGCGTGGCACCATTCCTAGGTTCCGGGCCCAGGACCGTATAAGAGAAAGCTAGCTGAATGCTAAACATGCATGTATTCCTTCTCTCTCTGCTCTCGGCTGTGGAGATGAGCTCCCTGCAGTGATGGGCTGGAATTGGGAGCTAAAATAAACCCATTTCCCCCACAAGCTGCTTTTTGGTTTTTTTTTTTTTTTCACAGCAGAAGGGAAACGGGACGCTGCCATTTTGTTGTTCGTTGCTTTCTATACCTCTTTTGGGGCTCAGAAAATGATACCTCAAAGTTTGGGGCTGCAGTATGCTGAGTTCTGTAGAACTGAAGGCTGTTGGAAGGGCCCAGGGGCAAGTCCCTTTGTGCCCTACTGCTGCTCTCCTAGGCCCTGCTTGTCGGGTCCTGCTGACTACGGAACAGTCCTTAAAGAGAGGAGTGAGGATTAAGAAATAATAGATATGAAGAATAGAGAAGTTAACATAAAAGAAAAAGAGACACAGAATAGCATCGGGAGGGCTCTGGGTCAACACCACAGTTGCCCCGAGTTTATTCCTCATGGGCTTTTTATACACCAGCAAGGGGCGAGGCAAAAGACCTCTCAAGGACAAAGTACAGGCAGGTGTAAACACTTCCTTAATTCTCAAAACATCTAGTAGCCACGCCTTACGGCAAAGCATTCTGTAATTAGGCCTTGAAGTATAAGACACCTGGTAATCAAGCCTTTGGTCAAAAGATCCTATTATGCAACCTTGTGGGGCAAAACAAGTTTGGACTCTCTGACCCTGAGTCAAGATGGAATGAGGCCACACTATGGAATCTATGTGGGCTCCCCCCTCCCCACGCTTCTCTTTCTTCCATGGACACACCAGAACTTTTCTCCTTCAAAGGCAGTCATAAAACCATCCCCTGGCCATCAAGAAATTCTGTGACCTACCCTTGTCTGATGGAAATATGACTATCTAGAAGTCTTGGGTCAGGTTCAGTTTATCTGCCAGTTAAAGAATTAAAAGACAGGAAATAAGTTACAGTCATAGCAAGCAAACAGGTTTTAGTAAAAGCGAAAGTGCATGTAGTGCGCGTACCTCCTCTGTGCCCTCTCCACAGACTTCTCACGCGTGGGAAGGGGATCCCGAAACAGAAATACGTTTTCCTTTTGGAAGGCTGGGGCTTTAAGCTGGTTTTGGTGGCCTGGAGGGGGGTCTCCTCCCCTCATTTTGGATTAGTCAACTTAAGAAGCAGCAGCTGGTAGGTCCACAGCTCCAAGCAGGACGGACTTAAGGAAAGTCTGGGCAAGTCAGCCTCAAGGGGGCGCTGCCACCACCGTTTCTGAGGCTGGTAGAGCCCGCCTAGCCTTAGCGTGATCAAGTTTGTTGTCTTGTTGTTTAACGTGGCCCCTTTCCCTCTCTTTCTGCCTGCCAGGGTGCATCTATGCCACAGACCGTCCTTCCATGAGGGGTGGAAAGATCATAAAGAAGAGCCCAGAATGGCTTTTCCTGGGGTTCCCCTCCTGGGTCTACTGCAGTTAGCTCACGCTCGGTTTCTTTGACATTGCTGCACAGCCAACCCTCCATCCTCCATCCAATCCACCCGCCGACAAAGACTGCTTTCCCTTCGGCCTTGGGGTCTTCACTTCTGAAGACTCCCGCGTCATGTAGGACTTTTCGGTTCTGCTTTTCTCTTGACCTGTTGCTTCTGACAGAATCAGTGGCTGTGGCTTTTGTGGAGGGTGAAGAATGATGTCTCTTGTCCAGCCTGATGACTGACACCTGTAATGCGCTTGGCCCCGAGTAGATGCTGAATGAGAGGAAGAGGGATGAATGAGTGTGGCAGCTGTTCTTGGTTGCCAACATCTGGAACGAACGCCCCCAAATGGAGGACACACCTGTGAGGGGTTTTTGCTTAATTTGAAGTAGAAAGATCCGCCTCTAATCTGGATGTTTGAGGTAGGAAGACAGCCTTTAATCTGATCTTGAGTCAGGAAGACACACTGTTGTATTTTTAAAATGGCAGGAAGGAGTCATGCCATACAACAGGGCCCACGTGGGAGGTTTATTGAGGGGAGGAGGAAAAGGGGCAGAGACCGGTCCCTGGGGACCAGAGGGAAGAAAAAGGGAGAGACAGGAAGTGGGCAAGGCCCGTCTTTTATAAGAAAATGTAGCGAATGCACACAGGGGGTGCTCTCAGTGGCTGCAGCTGAGGTCTATCCTGTTAGGACCCCAAGGGTAGGCCAGTACAGATGTCTAAATGTTAACACACCAAACCAACTCAGGGAGGAAAAGGTTTATTTAACTTATACTTTTTTTTTTTTATCCCCGTTCATCATCAAGAAAGTCAGGACAGGAACTCAAACAGGGCAGGAACTTGCAGGCAGGAACTGACTTAGAGGCCATGGAGGGGTGGTGCTTATTGGCTTGCTCCCAATGACTTGCTCAGTCTGCTTTCTTACAGAACCTGGAACTACTAGCCGGGGTATGGCACCACCCACAATAAGCTGAGCCCACCCCCAGCCCATTAATTAAGAAAACGCCCTACAGGCATGCCTACAGCCTGATCTTATGGGGGCAATGTCTTAGTTAAGGTTCCCTCCTCACAGATGACTTTGACTTGTGTCAAGGTGACATAAAACTAGTCAGCACAAATGTCTACTGAAGACCAGCTGAGACATCCAGCCTTGTGGACGGAGCAACTTGTGGATTCTTCAACTTTCCCTTCACAGCCAGCCATGGTTGGATGAGCCGGACTGCAGCCTGTGAGCAGCTCTAATAAGCACCCTTCCTATACATAGAGAAACTCTTTCTCTAAGTTCCGTTACTCTGGAGAACCCTGACTAACACAACGAGGGATGTCTTTTCATCATCAAATTTCAGGAAATGAGAACTCCCAATCCCGTTGCCCAGTAACTTCAGGGCACGGGAGGAATAAAAACATGAACACAGGTGGATTAGTCTACTGCTTTGTTTTAGCTCTTTTCTCCTCCCCTCTCCTCCCCTCCCTCCCCTCTCCTCTCCTCCCCTCCTCTCCCTTCCCCTCCTTTCCTTGTTTTGAGGCTGGGCACTGCTGGGGATTGAAGTCAAATCCTTGCACATGCTAAGCACTACCATGCTCTACCACTAAACTACAACCGAGAGCCCCAGTGTGTGTGTGTGTGTGTGTGTGTGTGTGTGTGTGTGTGTGTGTGTGTGTGTTTGTGTATCATGAATGTATGTGAGTGTGGGTGTATGTATGGCATGGCTTGCCTATGAAGCTCACAGGATAACTTCTCCGAGTTGGTTTTCTCCTACTATGGGTTCCAGGGATTGAATGCAGGTCCTCAGGCTTGGTGGCAAGTGCTTTTATCTACTTTGCGATTGTGCTATCCCTGGGGCTTTGTTTTAGAGGTTCAAGAGAAGGGTTAGGGATACAGTTTGTGTGGTTCTCTATTTTGATGGGTAGTTATCAGGTTACGTAACCCCTTTCCTACTGGGCATGTTCCTTCCCATGATGCATCTAATTTTAGCCTTATGCATGCTCAGTTATGCATAGGCCTAGGGTGGTAAGTAGAGGACTGTTGTAGAATATTATTTTAAGGTGTGTTACTTTTGTTTATGTTACATTTGTTTAACTCTGTGAAGCTGTGGTACTGCGCCTGCCTAAAACACCTGATGGTCTAATAAAGAACTGAATGGCCAATAGCAATGCAGGAGAAAAGATGGGCAGGGCTGGCAGGCAAAGAGAATATATAGAAGGAGAAATCTGGGAGGAAGAAGTAGCAGCCAGAGAACGAGGACTCCAGGGGTCAGCTACCCAGCTACACAGCAAGCCACAGAATAAGAGTAAAATTTACACAAGTAAGAGAACGGGAAAAGCCCAGAGGCCAAAGGTAGATGGGATTATTTAAGTTAAGGAAAGCTGGCAAAAAAATAAGCCAAGCTAAAGCCAGACATTCATAATTAGGAATAAGCCCCTGTGTATGATTTATTTGGGAGCTGGGTGGTGGCCCCCCCAAAAAAGAAAAAGAAAACAGAGAACTTATCCCTAAATAGTTCACTTGAGGACAGTTTCCCTTATTGCACATGTACTCCAAACCTGTTCAGGCCAGATTGGCCCTTTGTCCATAGTTTCTGGATGTAACTAGAATATGCTCGGATGGACTCTTAAGTTTGATAGTTGCTAAGGGGAAGGGGTATTTACTCTACTGTTCAAAGGGTGTGTGTGTGTGTGCGCGTGTAACTCCATGCAGGTGGGAGTCCTAGGCTGCTAGCATGTTGCCAGGCGCATTGTTCAGAGAGAGATGTGTGTGCGTAATATCTGCATGTGAGGTTCTTGGGCTGCCAAGTGCATTGTTTGCAGAGGAATGTGTGCATAGCTCACGCCGAGCGGAGTCCCAGGTGGCTCGGCTGTTTTCAGAGTGCTACACTGCGCATGCGGTGTCAGGTATTTTTCAGTACCTGGAGGTTTAGAGACTTGGTACCTGACACATCCTTGGTGTTACCATAGAAGCTGCGCCAGCAGCACTGGAACTGGTACCCAGGCACTGCTCTTCTACACACAGGTCCTTTCCCAGGCACATCACAGCTCTTTCTGACCCCAGACGACCCTTTGCTGCTACGTTTGCTAAGGCCCCTTTAACCAGCGGGTACCATAAAAATGAACAAGCGTGAAAGACATGGAAGGCACAAAACACCTAGAAGGCACTCGTGTGCCTGGGGCCATGATGGAGTCACGACTGTCAACCCAGCTCTTGGGAGGCTGAGGCAGGGGGATGATGAATTCAAGACCAGCCTGGGTTACAGTGTAAGATCCTGTCTCAAAAATGAAAATAAGCCCTGTGTGCTGGCTTCTGCTTGTCATCTCAGCACTCAAGAGGTTGAGGCAGGAGGCTTGCCATGATTTTGAGACTAACCTTGGTTACACAGAGGGTTTTAGAGTTAGATTCTTTCTAAACAAAACACCAAAAAGGAAAGGAAAGAAAAGAAAAGAAAAGAAAAGAAAAGAAAAGAAAAGAAAAGAAAAGAAAAGAAAAGAAAAAAGGTGTTTATAACAGGAGAGCTGAAATAAGGAGGCAGATAGTGCATGTTCTGTCTCAGATGTTGTTGCAACAGTGGGAGACTCAGATTTTTTGTCCTGTGTACAAGTGACTTGTGCTAGCCTGACACAATGTCAACTTGACATAAGCTAGGGTCAGAGGGGAGGGGAGGGGAGAGGGAGGGAGAGGAAAGGAGAGGGTCCCTCAATTGAGAAAATGTCTTTATAAGATTGGGATGCAGGCAAGCCTGTAGGGCATTTTCTTAATTATTGATTGATGTGTGAGGGCCCAGCCCATTGTGGGTTGGTGCCATCCCTGGGCTGGTGGTCCTGGGTTTTGTAAGAAAGCAGGTTGAAAGGGTCATGATGAGCAAGCCAAGAAGCAGCATTCCTCAATGACCTCTGCATCTGCTCCCCGTCCCACCTCATTCCTGCCCTGTTTGAGTTTCTGTCGTGATGACCTTTGATGATGAACAGTGATATGAAAGTGTAAGTCAAATAAAACCCTCTCCTCCTGTCTTAAAGTTTCTACTGGTGTGAAGACACACCATGACCATGGTAACTTTTATAAGGAAAACATTTAATTGATGGGGCTCATGTACAGTTTCAGAGGTTCAGTCCATTATCATCATAGTGGGGGGGGGGTGGCATGCAGGCAGATGTGGTACTGGAGCTGTAGTTGAGAGTCCTACATCTTGCGGGCAACAGGAAGTTGATTGACTCACTGAGCAGTATCCTGAGCATAGGAAACCTCAAAGCCTGACCCCCACAGTGACACCCTTCCTCCAACAAGGATATATCCACTCCAACAAAGCCACAGCTTCTAATAGTGTCACTTCCTAGGAGATTATGGGGGCCAGTTACATTCAAACTACCACACCTCCCCAAGTTGCTTTGGTCATGGTGTTTCATCAGTAGTAACCCTAACTAGAATATGACTGATACACTAGTCTTGAGTTGGCTACAGATTATAGATGGAAGTTTTCCCATGTCCCGCCTGGTCCCAAGTAAACAGAGGCTTATATTAATTACAGACTGTATGGTCTATGGCTCAGGCTTCTTGCTAGCTAGCTCTTTCATCTTAAATTGACCCCATTTCTATTAATCTATGTGTTGCCACATGGCCGTGGCATTACCGGTCTGCTGGCATGTAGTTTTTTCCTTGCAGGGCAGCAGGCTGGCATCTCTTCTGACTCCACCCTTCTTTGTCTCCCCGTCTTCAGTTTGAATGTACCGCCTAACCTTATTCTGCCTCGCCATTGGCCAAACAGTAACATGTATTCACAGTGTACAGAAAGACATCCCACAGCAACAGATAGCTTACCAAATGAGTGAATTTCCAAATATGGCTCCATGAATTTCAATTGCACACACTCACATGCATGCATGTATGCACACACACACAGACACACACTGGCATGCACATGCACACATAGACAGACTTACACACATTTTTCTTGAGATTCAATCTCTATGCTACATTCTCAGAGAAGTTTGAAGTACTTTCCAAGAATTCTGTGAGATCCCAGGGGATTGACTTCAAGGGAAACAAACGCAGCTTCTTCCTCAGCCCTTGACCCTGTCTGCCTCAGCTTACTGCCCTACACCACACTGGTGGTTGGGTGGGATGGGACTCAGTTTCTTTTTCTTGAATGCCCCTGAACAACTTGTACAGGATTTAAGGGAAGCCATGAAAACGATAAGCTTGGTTACTATGCAGTAATACAAACAAAATAAAACAGAAGGTTAAACAACATGTTACTTAAATAGTTCCCCCCACACTCCCTCCCTGGGAGGAGGTTTTTTCATTGTTATGATACCCAAGTCTTTATTAAAAACAGCAGGCTTGGATGAGAGAGGGTAATGGGGGTGGACATGACTGGAATTCATTATATGCATATATGAAAAGGTCAGAGGATAAAAATGAGAATATAAAAACCCACCAGGCTCTAAACATGGACTTTCTCTCCATCTTCCTCAGTAGCATCTGTAAGCAAAGCAGAAGGCTAGAGAATGGAGTCATGACAGCCTGTCACGGGTGGCTATTATAGTTCCACCCATCCATCCACCCATCCATGTACCCACCCATTGATCTACTCAACCACCACCCACCCACCCATCTGTCCACCCTTCCCTCTTTCCTTCTTTCCTTCCTTCCTCCTTCCCTCCCTCCCTCCTTCCCTCCCTTCCTTCCATTCACTCATTTAAGACAAGCTCTCACCATGCAGCCAGGCTGGTCTTGAACTTGTCATCCTCCTGTGGCTGCAACAAAACACCCAAGAGAAGCTATTTGAGGGGGGAGAGATGTATTGGGGTTTTGCTGTCTCAAATGACCGTGGGAAGGAAAGAGGAGCAGCACGTGGTTGCTTGGTCCTTGGCAGTGGGAGTTGAGGTGGCTGCCTGCTCACACCCGTGGGAAGCAGAGAAAGCAGGCTGGGGAGAGAGGAGAGTATAATCCTCCAAGTCCCGCTCCTCGGCCTGCACAGGCCTCAGCTGAGTGCCGCAAGCTGGGGGCAGAGGCTGGAGTCCTGACCCTAGGCATACAGATTATTTCATTTCATCGCCATCCCCACTCTCTAAGAGAAGGTTTGCTTCTTGAGGCTGGTCTCAAACTCACCCCGTGGAGGCAAGAATGACCCTGACCTCCTGATTTTCTGGCCTCCACCTTCCAAATGCTGGAATTACAGGTATGCTTGACCAAGAGTAACTAAGGTCAGTTTTGAATATCCCCCATTGAACAAATGAGAAAGGAGAAAGTTCAGGAGGAGGTCACCATAGTTTGTTTATAGTAAGAATGTTAATAGTGAGAATCAGCCAGAGGGAGAATCTAAGTTAGGCGTTTGTTTTTATGTATTATGATTACTGTTTTCACATCTCAGTTTACATCACCGCCAAAAGGATCCTTTTTCTGAAAGAGCTCAGCCTAGATTTAAGATTTGCTTATCTCAGCTCTCTGGACTATTTGATCTGTAGATTAGAAAAAAGAAAGAAAAGAAAAGAAAATGCTGTTTAGTTTTTTTTTCTTGCTGCCATAGAATTAAGTAGAATCTATAATAGAATTAAATGCCGAAAATCACACATAAATTAAAAACGTGGGTTTGTGGGCTCCTGGAATCCATGGGTATACACTGAAAGGCAGAGGTGAAGAACCCAGGTGGGGTTGTTTTCACCTGGGAGTCCTGCATACCCAAGAAGAGATGTTTTAACATGTGCTGAGATATACTGGCTAAGAAGTTGTATTTATGACATGATAGTGGTTTTCTGATGTTGCCAGGCAGGTCTGAGAGGAGAAAAACTAGACTGTTGGGAGTTTGGTCAGATTTTACAGCTATAAAATGTGAACCTGTACACAACAAGGAACTTTCTTACACACGTGTAGCTCTCAAGATTCGGATGGAAAGTTTTTTTGTTCTTGTTTTTTCTCCATAGCTTTACTGAGATTAATTCAAGACATTTTAGTAAATTTTATTTGAATTTATAAGCCCCTAAATCTTGTTTTAGCTTTCCATCACCCTCAAATTTCCGCCAAGCTTGTTTTAATCTTGTAAACCTGAAGACCTCTCTCCCTCCCTCATCTGAAAAAAAAACACTCTAGTGTCACCTAGTGGTCATTAAGTGCACTGCAAATTGAAAGTTGAGTTGCTGACATCCTGGTTAAAAAGTTCTACTAGTGGGGGGGATGCTAACCAGTTTCTAACACTTGTGGTCTATCATTAAGACTCACACACTCATATAAAATAATTACTATATAAATATTCCTAGGTGAAGGGTCAAAGCTTTAATTTTAAACACGAGTGGCGTGCTTCCTTTACAAGAGAGTTCATTTGGAGCCCAGGATTCTTAGTACTCCTGGTTGATGAGGGGATGTCATGCCTAGCCTACCCCCTGAAATTAAATGATTCTATCCCACTCATGACACCGGTTATATTTACAGGGGTTGGTGAAACAGCAGTTGATTCAAAAGCTGGACACACACACACACACACACACACACACACACACACACACACACACAAAACATACATGGAAACAGAGTGCTGATTATCTTTGGGTATTAGAAGAATCAATGAGGTTTTCCTTTTGGGTTAGCTTTTCTCTTGAGTGTGTGCCTAGGCTTTAGGACAAAGTATAATACACTGGACTTTTTATTAGGCAACATAAAATTTCAAAATACTGCAAAAAAAAAAAAAAAGGCTTGGAAAAAAACCCATTAGTTTCCCACGGCTATCATTTCCCTTTCTTGCTCTCTCAGCTCAGGCAGTAACTGCAGCTGGCATAGGTTGAAGTTCAGGGCACTGGGGTGTCTTGAGGGGCTCTTTGCAGGAGACCCCATAAATTGTCTGGCTTCATGGAGCTCAAGATTGTAAGATTCATCAATGCATGATGCAGCTAGTTTTATGTGGTGAAACACACCTAATACTGAGAATGCTCCTGAAAGCAGTGTTTTATTGCAGAAAAATCATCTGGAGAAACAGTAATTTTAACAGAGTTATATAAGTAGGGATGTATAATAATAATAGTTCAATTTAGATTCCAGTCCTGCCTCTACTCTTTTAAAAAGATTTATTTTTTGTTTTGTGTGTGTCTCTCTGTGTGTATGTTCACCTTGTTTTGTGTGTCTGTGTGTTTGGGTGTGGGTATGTGTACGTGTGTGTGTGTGTCTGCAGTGGCCAAAAAAAGGCATCGAATCTCCAGGAACTGGAGTTACATGCAGGTGTGAGCTGCCCTATGTGGGTAGGGTTCTGGTTACTGACCTTGGGTCTTCTGCAAGAACAACTCTCTAGCCTCCTGCAGCTGATTCTTATGTCCCATGTGATGTGGAAGGAGACCATTTGACTTCCTCCTGAGCTGGGCCAGCTAGTTAATGTCTCTGGTAATGTGGATATAATAAGAACACTTGTCTTGGGAACTAGATGAATTGAACATCCCAGCATCCATTAAGTGTTCAACAAATGCTAGACCTTGCTGGTCCCGTATCACTATTGCCTGTACTTTTTAAAGAGGTGTGTGGTTGAGATCTGTCTTGACTGTGACTTCAGGAACAGTCTGATAACATTCCTGCAGTAGGTGTGGATGAAAATGGCAAGGGTGGACTTTCTGCCTAGGATCCTATTTGCTTAGGAGGTTCAGCAATGGACACGTGGGACCTCATCAAACTAAGAAGCTTTTGCATAGCTAAAGAAAAACCCATTCAGCGACCAGGAAGCCAACAGGATGGGAGAGAATCTCTGCCAACTATACATCTGACAGAGGAATAATATCCAGAATAGATAAAGAACTAAAAAAAAAAAAAAAACCAAAAAAGCAAAACAAAGAGACAAACAAAAACAAAACAAAGGGAGCTATTAAAAATGGGCTTGGGGGCTGGAAAGATGGCTGGGCTCTCAACCAAAATAATAATAATAATAATAATAATAATAATAATAATAATAATAATAATGGGCTTGGGCCGGGCAGTGGTTATTGGTGAAACTATTAAGGCCACTCCACATAGTTAAAAGGAAGGTTTATTTTGTGGGGTAACTTACAAGTGAAGGGATAGTTTACAGAGTCTGGGAAAGGCATGGCACAGTCCGGAGGTGTTCTCTGGAGAACTCTGCTTGGTCTCTCTCCAGCGTCCAGGGTCCAGGAACCAAGAGAGCTGGTGCATCTGCATCTGGGGTCTTCAGGGTCCTCCTTTGGCCCTGCCTTGTAGGCGTGACAGTTACTGAAGCCTCAGTGGGGGTTGGAACTTCCAGATCAAAGCTGGAATGGCTACTCACTACAGGTGGTGGTGCATATCTTTAATCCCAGCACTTGGGAGGCAGAGCCAGGCAGATCTCTGTGAGTTTGAGGCCAGCCTGGTCTACAGAGTGAGATCCAGGACAGGCACCAAAACTACATGGAGAAACCCTGTCTTGAACCTCCCCCAAAAGGAGGTGGGGCTTGGAATCTGAACAGAGAGTTCTCAAAAGAAAAAATAAAAATGGCTAAGACATGGGGGCTGTAGAGATGGCTCAGCAGTTAAGAGCACTGACTGCTCTTCCAGAGGACCCAGGTTCAATTCCTAGCACCCACATGGCAGCTCACAACTGTCTGTAACTCCAGTTCCAGGGTACCCTTGCACAGACACACACAGGCAAAACACCAATGCATATAAAATTAAAAAAAATTTTAAGACACAAGACAAAAATGTAAATGAGAATGCAAGTCAGAACAACTCCAAGATTTCCTTTCACCCCAGTCTGAACAGCCACAATCAACTAAATAACCCACAATAACTTCTGCAGGAAGTGTGGGGGAAAGGGAACCCTCATTCGCTGTTGATGGGATTGCAAACTGCGGCAGATGCTCTGTAAACCAATGGGGAGAACTCTCAAAAGCTAAAAATGGATCGGCCACGTGACTCAGCTGTGCACAGGCCCAAAGGACTCACTACTACTCCACATATACTTGCTTAGCCATGTTTCTTGCTGCCCTATGCACCATAGCTAGGAAATAGAAACAGTCTAAACACCCTTCAATGGATGAATGGATAATGGGAATGAGGTACACACACACTACCTACTAATACTATTCAGCTATAAAGAAAAAAGAAATCATGGACTTTGCAGGTTAATGATCAGATCTGGAATAGATCACATTGAGTGAGGTAACCCAGACCAGAAAGACAAACATCACTGATGCATCCAGACCCAGAAAGACAAACATCACTGATGCATCCAGACCCAGAAAGACAAACATCACTGATGCATTTAACTAATTCCTTTACCAATAAAATATCAGGAGTCAGATATTGGGGTAAGAACCTGAAGGACTAGAGAAGCTGTGGAGAAGCCACCAGTCACCTCCTACCTCTTCTGTTCCTTCCTCCAAAAAGGGCTGAGATTCTCTCTCGGCCCCGCCTTGCTACTTCATGTCTCCTATCTGTCCACAGTCCTCCAAATCTCTGGTTAATTTTGGTCGGCTAGTGGCTAGCTCCGCCCTCTGACTCAAAGCAAGCTTTATTTTCAGAATGAAATCAAAATATCACACAGCACATCCCATGTTCTCTCTCATCCGAGGCTCCTGGCTTCAGATGTTCGAATATAAGTACATATCCTGGAGTAACTACAGAGACAAGGAGAGTAAAAAAGGCACAAGAGCGGGGAGTGGCAATAGGCAGCGGGATGGCAGGGTACAAATGATTTGAAGGAGGAAATGAGAAAATAGGAGGGCTTTAATTAAGGAGGGGGTGGAAGATAAATGCAGAAGGAGAAACGAAAGGCTGAGGGGCCCCCAGCTGGATCAGGCCCTCTGAATAGGTGAGACAGTTGATTGGCTTGATCTGTTTGGGAGGCATCTAGGCAGTGGGACCAGGTCCTGGGCTCGCTGCATGAGATAGCTGTTTGAAACCTGGGACTTATACAGGGACGCTTGGCTCAATCTGGGAGGAGGGGACTGGACCTGCCTGGACTGAGTCTATCAAGTCGATCCCAGTCCTCGGGGGAGACCTTGATCTGGAGGAGGTGGGAATGGGGGGTGGGCTGGGGGGAAGGGGAGGGGGGCAGGAAGAGGGAGAACAAGGGAATCTGTGGCTGTTATGTAGAACTGAATAGTATTGTAAAATAAATAAATAAATAAAGAAGGAGAAACGAGGGTTAAATAGCAGTAAGGATGTCTGAAAAAGTCATAAGGAGTTTATTATCTAACTAAAAGAAAGTCCTATAATACCTGAACATACATACATACATACACACACACACACATACACACACACACACACACACACACACACACACACACACACATATATATATATATATATATATATATATATATATATATATATATATATAAAAATGAATTTTCTCATCTGGCTGACAATGCTTCCATAAGAGCTGAAGACCATCTAACACAAACCCTAACACCAGGCATGAGAAGACCGTTTTGAGTTGTTGATCAGAGTTTTCCAAGAAACTTCCCAAACATGGGCTATTGATCTTCTCCTTAGTTGCTTCCCAGAGGTCGAAAGTAGAATTCTGAAGACATTGTGTACTTCAGACCCAGGACCTGGAGGAGCCAAGTTGGTTTTATCACGGAAGCCTCCTCTCTGAGGAACAGTTTTCCTGGTAACAGAAGGTGCCAAGAGAGCTTCCAAGTGAGGAAAGCAACCAATAGCCCACCCAGCTATGATGACTTTGAACGAAAACAATGACTAGCCTGGCATGATGATCCTCATGCTGCAACCGTGGCATGGATACCACAGCGGAGACCAATAGCTCTCAAATTGGACTTAAGGCCTTCTCAACAGGAGGGAAATGCCTCAACCAACTACCTAGGGCCAGTGAAGTCATGGATCTTGGCGGAGAACATACAACCACCACTTTACTAAACCAGCAGAATTTCTCACCAAGTTCTATGTTTTTAATCTTATATATCTCACCCCTTTCATCCAATAAACTTCTTATAACAGATACTGACCATCATGATAGAAAACCACAACATATCAAAATGCACAGAACAAGTCACCATGTGGAGTCAAAACCAATAGGTACATCTACAACACAACTAAGGCTCATAGATCAAAACAGAAGTGAAGGAAGATTGTAAAAGCCGGTGGAGCAGGAAGTTTGCTGTGAGATGGCCTCTCCTAGAAACGTCAGAGAAGCTACAGCAATGAAGTCCTATCAACATGACCACCTAAAGAAGACCCTAACAAGGATACCAACAGTAGATATGCTAACGTGGTAGGGAGGAAATCTCGTGGATCTTCCTAGACAAAGAACTAGAGGCAGCTAAGGAAGGCTGAGAGCAGGGGTGGGGTGGGGTAGGGTGGGGAATAGTCTTCCCCAGGGAAGAGCCCTAAAGTTGGTTATCCAATACCAAGTTGTCAGCCTTGAAATGATGTCCATATAAGTAACATTATATGAGCTAAACGTATTGTTTTTGTATGTTTAGGAACATACATATATACAGACATAATATATATGTATGTATATGTGTAACAATAATTAAAGAAATAGAAGTCATGAGTTTGAGAGTAAGAAGTGTATGTGGGAAGTGTCAGAGGGAGGAAAATGATGTAATTATATTTTAATTTGAAAAACAACAAAACCAAACCAAGACAAGGCCAGAACTTCGGCGCGAAGCACTGTCCGAGGTGCTGAAACCACAAAGATCGGCAGGGAGTACCGGTTGGTTGGAAGCCTTAGCTACTGAAATTGGAAGCATGTGAAGGCATGGACATATGCATGTGTGGTCTCACAAACACACACAGAAGGAGAGAAGGAGAGGAAGGATGAGGAGAGAGTGAGAGAGAGGAGAGCCAGTGAACTCCTTCCTGACAGGCTGGAAAGTAAGGAGTTGGGACAGTGACATGCATATACATGTGTGTGCTTAAGTGTATGGATGTGTATGTGCACATGTGCATTGTGTGCTTGTGTGTAGTACACATGTACATGTGTGCATACATATGTGTGTTTTGGGGAGGGAGTTTTACATTTCTTTTTTTCAGCCTCATCACTCCCCTTTGCACTTCCCCACTTAGTAGTTAGGACTCGTGACTAAGAAACAGGGTCCTTGAGGAAGGGACAGGGTCATGTGTGTCTTCTGAAGACAAAGGACAGTACTGATGTCTTAACTCAGGCTGTCATTGTGAAGAACTGTAGACAAGAAACAAGGGAAGTATACTTTCTCGGAGTCCAGGGTCTGCTGGTGTGAGATTAAGGGTGTCAGCATGATCAGGTTTTAGTGAGGACACACTTTCTTGATTGCAAATGGCTTCTCCCTGTGTCCTTACCAGGATGGAGGCAGTGCAGGACCATGAAGGGTTCTTTTCTTTTCTTTTTAAAGTATTGATTTATTTATTATGTGTACAGTGTTCTGTCTGCATGTATGCCTGCACGCCAGAAGAGGGCACCAGATCTCATTATAGATGGCTGTGAGCCACCATGTGGTTGCTGAGAATTGAACTCTGAACTATCTCTCCAGCCCCCATGGAGGTTCTACAGAGTGAGCTCTCTGGTCTCTTAGAGGAACCCTAAGCCCATCACAAAGCCTAATTTCCTCCAAAATAATTAAACACTAAAGATAGTTAACATGTGGGTTTTTTTGTTTTTGTTTTTGTTTTGAGACAGGGTTTCTCTGTGTTGCCCTGGCTGTCTTGGAATTCATTCTGTAGACCAGGCTGGCCTTGAACTCACAGAGATCCACCTGTCTCTGCCTCTTGAGTACTGAAATTAATGGTGTGTACCACCATCGCCTGGCTAGTGTGTACTTTTAAAAGAACGATGTGTATAATCCCTTTTTTTTTTTTTGGTCATTATTTAACCTTCTAAAGCTATTTTTGACTTACTCTTCAGGTCCAGACTTTTAAGCAGCAGAGAATTCTTCCCCTCCAATGATCTGTCAGAGGATTTTACAGGGCCTGAGCCCTCCACAGAATCTGAGAATTGAGCAAGGGGTATATCACTTTAGTATATCCTTCACAAGAGAACACAGGCCACTCTGTCTCTTCAGTAGTATTGGACACCCCTCTCTCATCATGAAGCTTGGAAGCCCATTAGGTAGTGTCCCCTTTCTAGACCCTCAGCTTGGCGGTCATGAAGCTGAATTTTGCTCAGTGGGGTCTGAGCAGTGGCGATGATGCCATTTTTCCGATCCTGTCCTTTAAAGTGAGGGGTTTCCATGTCCTTTGCTTTTTACTCTTCTTCGTTGTGTGTGAGTGCAGGTGCTTGCTTGTGGAGGTCAGGGGACATTCTCAATGTTGTCCTCACCTTTGCCATGTTTGAGACACGGTCTATTTTGCCACTCTGCACACCAGAGGATTCACTGGGAAGCTTAGAGATTATACAGAGAGAGAGTGAACACACATTATAACCGGGGAGGGTTGCCATTTCTTTCAGGAGAGTTGGGAAAGGATCGTACGTACCGGCGGGTCTCAGCAGCAAGGCTCTTCATTTTACTCTGCCCACGGGGTAGACTTTGTAAGTACACTGTCATCTTGGCTTTGATGCTGATTCCTTAACAACAGCACAGGGATCATGCTGCTTAATAACTTCTCAACATTGTCATGTAAACTACTAGTTACCATAGCGACACGGTCTGATCTGAAGTGATAAATTTCCGACATCATCATTACTCTCCAAGACGTGTCTCTGGTGAGTGTCTAACACTGTGCAGGTGATGGGTTTGACATCTCTGGCTCTCTGGCTCCCACTTTGATCACTGTTTAGTGTTATCTTAAGGATTCTCAGATGACGTGTTGGAACCGTCTGACTGCTACATCTTTACTGTGGTCACTGTTTACTATTCTCCTGGATTACTGACTCCCTATTGTTGGTGTCATGATGAGAACTAATTTGGATTACAGCTGCTCCGTGTTCTGGAACGATGAAGCCAAGCCCACCATTTTCCTTCTGACTTGTCTTGCATCATACTTATTTAAACTCATGTGAAGACTTCCATTTTTCAAGAGCCATGGACCACCTAACAAAAAACCCATGACCAGGCATGAGAAACCTCCTTTCCAGTTGTTGGTAAGGGGAGCCCAAGAGACTCCCAAAACAACATGGGTTTTTGCTGGTGCTCTTGGTTGCCTTCCAGAGGTCAAAGGTGAGTCCCTGTTGCTAAAGACATCACACAGTCGAACTCAGGACTCAGGAGGTTTGAGCTGGATTTGACTGAAAAACCTTTCTGAAGTCCAGCTTTTGTAGTGTCATGTGTATCAGTATCAGAAGGTGCTGTGCAAGTTGTGAGGGAGGGAAGCAATCCATAGTCCTCCACAGCTCTGATGCCTATGAGCCACAGGAGTGACCACCTAAGGGTGCAGTAGTGACTCTCATATGTAGGCAGTAACCAACAGCTCCCCAGTTGGACTTAAGGCATACTCAGCAGGAGGGAAATCATGCCCGGGACTAGAAACAGCCAAATACCAGTGAGGCAATGGATCTTAGGGTTTAGTTTTATTTTCAGCTTAGATCTATTTTGAGTTCTCTACCGCCACTTTACTAGACCAGCATAACTCCTAACTGCATTCTAAAATTCAGCCTCCCCTCGTGGAGCACCTGGCCTGGCTTCTGCAAATAGACTGGAATCTCACATTACACAGTCTGGGCTCCTGCAGACAGACTCTTCTGTGCTCTGGGCTTACTTTGGAGCTGGAGTTAGCTCAACTCAGCCTTTGGATATACCCAGATTCCTCTTGTCCTAACAGGGCTAAATGTTCTAGCATCTGTGAAAGATGTGTTCTGCACTTGGAGTTACGGTCTTGATTCCTCCAGCTGCCCCATTGTGCTGGGTAGTCTTATGCCAACTTGACACATGCTAGTGTCACTGGAGAGGAGGGAGCCTCAGTTGAGAAAATGTCTCCATAAGAGAGCTGTAGACAAGCCTGTAGGGCATTTTCTTAATTAGAGGTTGATGGAGGGAGGGCCCAACTCATTGTAGGTGGTTTCAACCCTGGACAGGTGGTCCTGGATTCTATAAGAAAGCAGGCTGAGCAAGACATGAGGAGCAAGCCAGTAAGCAGCACCCCTCCATGACCTCTGCATCAGCTCTTGCCTCCAGGTCTCAGCTCTGCTTGAGTTCCTGTCCCTTAGTGATGGACTATGATGTGGGAGTTTAAGCCAAATAAACCCTTTGCTTCCCAACTTGCTTTCAGTCATGGTGTTTCATCATAGCACTAGTAACCCTGACTAAGCGACTGTGGTTTATCTTTCTCTTCTTTTTATTTTCTTCTCTCATTTCTGTTAGTCCCCAGCTCATCAATTGCAAGTCCTCAGCTTACAACATTTTGCACTCAACTTGTGTACCCTGTTCAACCCAATAGGACCCCTGTGGGTTAGGAAACCAGGGGCCATGTTACTCTGGTGACTTGGTTCAGTTCTTTGTGTTCTGAAAAAGGGATTTTTTTTTCCCCAAGACAGGGGTTCTCTGTGTAGCTTTGTGCCTTTTCCTGGAACTCACTTGGTTGTTCAGGCTGGCTTTGAACTCACAGAGATCCGCCTGCCTCTGCCTCCCGAGTGCTGGGATTAAAGGCGTGCGCCACCACCGCCCAGCTGAAAAGGGAATTTTTTTATTTCTCTCTGCCCTTGGGGATGTTTCTTGGTTTGGGTGGGCTGTAGCTTCATCTCTGGTAAATGAATCCATTTTGGGTCCAATCAGGAAATGGAAACTACACAATGGTCTGGACATGGGAAGTAGGACATAAAAATTATGAAGCTACTCTCCAAGAGTAGCTACAACATATCAGCAAACCTCACAGGTGCCATAGAGCTCAGGGAAAGGTCACACAGATGAATTGGGGAGCAGCTGGGGGCAGCTCTTTTGGGAGAAGGTGTGGTTGCAGCCAATGAGTGCCAGAGATTTTTGCTGGTCTTCAGTCTCTGGGCAAGCAGCTCCTTCGGACCAGCTGGGCACAATTAGCTGCATGCTGTGGCTGTCATCTGTGTTTAGAAGGTTTGGGTTGGGTGATGATTGTGAGACAAGGCCAGGGCTTCCGGGATGAGGGTTGGTCTTCTGAGCACACAGCTGGGGCCGACCACCAGATGCCCTCATATCTATAACGGAACATGCAGTCACAGGAAATAGCAAGAGAACCCCTTCCTTCTGGGATATTGCTGTGTTCACTGCAAAAGAAGACCCCATAGAGAAATTGACCCATTAAGGCAGAACATGAGTTCAATGGCGCCTAACAGTGCAATTTGGAGCTTACTTGATTGACAACCGATGTATAAGGTTTCCTTGTCTGTGCTCATAGTATCTGTGGTTAGATGCTCTGTGAATATTAAAATACACTGTGGTTCAAACGGAACAACCGTAGCTATAATCTATGATGTTGCCACAGTCACGTAATCGAAGACTTCTTGGGGTGTACGCAGGAACTTATTGCCTCCCAAGGATTCCTTCTGTTTAATATTGGAACCCAAGCTGTGGTTGTTTTCTTTGTGGTGAAGGAATGAGAATTTCACTCATCCACTCCTTCCCCTTTCACACCAGCTGTGCTTTAAAAGCTTCAGGATGAGCTACGTTTTTCTTGTCTATTGGTCCATTTCCGGCTTTCCCTCTTGGGAGCTGGATATACTAAGCAGCACAAAGTTATTTGGCAGAGTTTCTGTTTCAGTTACTTTTCTGTTGCTGTGATGAAATCCCACGGCCAAGGCAACTTATGGAAAGGAAGAGTTTATTTGACTTACGGTTGCAGAGTCCATTACGGGAGGAGGTGTGGCAGCAGGCAGGCTGGTGGCTGGAGAAGGAAGCTGAGAGAGCGCACGTTCTCAACTGCAAAGCACGAAGCAGAGAAAGTAAAAGTGGGAGGGAAACAAGGTTTTAAACTCTCAGATCCTTCCCCTGAGTAAGGTACTTCCTTGAGCAAGGGTGCACTTCATAAACTACCGTAGACAGCCCCAACAACTGGGTACCAAGTGTTCAAATGCTTGAACCTACTTGGCATGGAGTGTTCTCATTCAGTGCACCACAGTTTCTTCCTCAATATCTTCACAAGAAAATAGCAAGTTAGCTAAAGTTTCTTCCCTGTAGATATGGTATTTCTTCCCCATGGATTCCAGCTCATTTCAGATTAAGGCTGTCACAAAGGTGAGTGGGTTCCTTGCCATCTTTAGAAGGTGTCCAGCAAAAAATTATTTATGTTAAAGTGGAACACATCACACAAAGGAATGTGTTTTTGGTATGTGAGAAGAATACATTTGCAAATTGGTGGGAGAATTTAACACTTAAATGTTGGAAATTACAGTGTCAGACAGATCAGAAAGAGCTGGATGGGACATTCTTGCTGGCACGGTAAACCAGCCTCTCCTTTTTGTGTGGGCAAATCAATATTTTTATGGGTGGAAATACATTTTCTTTGTTGGCCAATGTATTCTCTTTCCCTTGCTCTTAGGTGAAATTGAATGTTTTCCAACGCTCTGATTAAATTGCATCTTGTTTGAGATGCCACTTGCCAGATCACTTAAGAATATCGATACCTGAGGGGAGAAAATATTGATGCATCTGATGGAACGTGAATAAAAAATGACAGCATCAGATCTTGGTGACCTAATTTTATCTGGATGAGTATTTGTCCTGCGTGTGTGTTTGGCCTGTCTGTGTACCACATGCATTCAGTGACTGAGGAGGGCTACAAGACAACACTGGATTCCCGAGACTGGGGTTAGAGGTGGTTGGGAGCTGCTATGTATGTGCTGGGACTCGAACCTGGGTCCCCTGGAAGAGCAGCTAGTGCTCTTAACCATTGATCCATCTCTCCAGCCCCATGATTTGTGTTTTGAGTTAAGGTGTCATGTATCCCAGGATAAGTTCAAACTCATGATATAGCCAAGGATGAACTTAAAATCCAGGTTCTCTTGCCTCTACTGACCGAGTGCTGGACTTACAGACGTGTGCCCCCATGTAGGGCTTATGTGTTGGTGGGGATTGAACCCAGAGCTCTGTGTATGCTGGGCAAGCCCTCTCCCCACTGAGCTGTACCCAGCCCTGTGTTTGTTTTGTAAATGAGCGGGGTGGTGGTGATGAACACCTTTAATCCCAGCACTCGGGAGGCAGAGGCAGGTGGATCTCTGTGAATTCGAGGCCAGCCTGGGCTACAGAGTGAGTTCCAGGACAGGCTCCAAAACTACACAGAGAAACCCTGTCTGGAAAAACAAAAACAAACAAACAAACAAAGACCCTGCACATAGCTGTTTTGTAAATGAATATTACTTCTTGCAAAAACAACCCTAGAAAGCCTTTGAACAGTTCTTTTTTTTTCTTTTTTTTTTTTTAAAGGATCCCTCTCCTGTGTGTTTTAATCCATTGGTTGTCTTCATATCCATTTTTATCTTTGACGAGAGAATTTAAAGAAGATTCAGCATATGGATTATAGTCAGCTGAGTTGTCAGAGTGAAGCATGATGGGAGGGAATTTACAACTCGGGAGGCTGTCACTGCTGTCTTTCAGCTTCCGGATCACGTCTTGGTGTAACAGTTGGTTTATCTTTTCTTCCTTTCATGGTCACTTTTCTAATATTCTCTGAAGATTTACACACACACACACACACACACACACACACACACACACACACACACACCCCAAAACAAAACAAAAACAAAAACAAAAAAAACCAACATCCAAACAGGTAAGATTTAGGCTGAAGACCTCCCCCTACCTTTTATGAAACATTTACATATAGCTTAGGCTAGCCTTCTACTATATAGCCGAAGGTAATTTTTGACTTTTAATCCTCCTGCCTCTACTTCCCAAATGCTGAGACAGTAGCCATGTGCCGCTGTACCTGGTTTTGGTATGGGATGCAGGCTTCGTGTATGTTAGCCAAGCACTCTTCTACTGAGGCGCACCCCCAAACCCAGCTTGAGAGCTTCAAAATGCACATTTACTTCTCTCTGTGAACCCTGCCTGGTTCTGTAAGGGTCAGGTGTCTTTCCTTCTCCTTAGACCTTGGACAGGCGAAGTCTATCGTAGTAGGCAAGCGCTTTCCATTTTATTCAAGAATTAAGGAACTCAGTGTCTCCCAGTTGTGTTTTCAAGAACCGGTCTGACTGTCAACAGGTCTAGCTTTCTAATCCAAGGCTTCCTATGACAGCCATTGGCTCTTTTCAGTCTTAGCAGATTGTGGACCGCTCCCTTCCCCTGTTTGTTACACACACACACACACACACACACACACACACACACACACACACACACATGCATGATGGGCACAGCATGCAATTGAAGAGCCACTGCTCAAGCTGACCCTACCAGGGACCCGGACAAGGGTCTGAAGTCTGTCCTTACAGTGGTGGACCAGATGGTAGTGTCAGCTCACAGTTAAAGCTTACTATATTTTCATAAAATTATTGACCTGGAGAGCTTAATGAAAGAGCAGATGACAGGAAATCGGGGTCATCTCAGGCTGTGTATTCCAGTGGTCAGGATCTCTTTAAAGAGCCTCCTCCTACCTGCCATGTAGCAACAATAGGCCACTCTTGAACATGTGATTGAACACCATTTCAAACAGAGGAAGCACCAACGAATAACACAGACTGGTTAAAAAAAAAAAAAAAAAAAAAAAAAAAAAAAAAAAAAAAAAAAGGAACCTGTGCCTTTAAAGATCTTGGCACTTTTCTTTAAATGACATCAAAATTACCTGTCTATTTCTACCTGTGGTGAAATGGAGTTTGCATACGGAACACAGGTTGGGAGTTGGAAATTGGAGCATTTTTTAAAACAGCAGTCTTCTTGGAAAAGCTGTTTCTTTTTTGTACGATAATAATTTAAAAGACACTCAGCAAAATTAGCCTGCCCCATGAGCACCGTGACTCAGCCGATGCTTGAGGCCTTTAAAAGTGATGATTGTACAGGTCTGGTGGCAGGCTTATAACGCAGCTACTCTGGAGGGTGCGGCAGGAGGATGGCAGATTCAAGCCCTGTCAGGGTTATAGTATAGGTAAGTTCAAGCACAGCTTGGGAAGCTTTCATGAGAAATTAAGTTTCTGTCTCAGTATGAACGGTAGGGCTGGAGAGGTGGTTCAGAGGGTGAAAACACTTGCTCCAAACCCCATGACCTGAGTTCAGTGCCTTGAACCAAGATGGTGGAGGGAAGGAACTGACTCCTTCCAAGTGTCCTCTGACATCTGCACATGTGCACACACACACATACACACACTGATAAAATGTTTTATAAACATCCTTTAAAATGTAAAAAGAGGACACTGGCTATCCCCTCAGTGGAGGACTGCTCTCTTAGCATGCAAGGGTTAGTGCCCAGCCCCACAAGGAGAAAGGGCAAGAGGGCTCTATGTATGTGCTGTGGGCACATGTGTGTGCATGAGAAGCATCAGGAGGCTCAGCCCTCCAACCACAGAGGCCAGAGACTCTGACTCCATCAGGGAAGATGCCCGAGGGAAGGCCTTTTCCTCTAGTTCCCCGAGCATCTTTTAATTTAGTATTCCTAACCAGCGCATCTTCCTTTACTTCATCCCCTAGAACATTGACCCTGCAGAGAGCTTAGTTGGGGTGCGTCCGTGCACCTCGCCTTTCATAAAATTCTTGCCTGATTCTGCGTTCCAGTTTCCTTTTCCTTTGGGGGCCCTGTTGTCTGTTCCTTTCTAATTAAGGGTGGATGGAGCAGGAACGCCCTTCCACTTGTGTTTTGGTTTTGGGCTAGGCGGTCTGCAATAAGAGTTCTAGAAGAGCGAGTGGGTCAGCGAGGTCAGAGGATCCTGATGGAAATTAATTAACGAGCATATTGGTTTCTGAAGCTTCCAGTGCTGGTAGCTGAACATTTTCTCAGTGCTGGGGGCTGCAGTTGGGACGCTGCGTGTTAGGCAGTCACTCTACCACCAAGGTCCCTCTCCATCCATATCCGGAGGAAGTAAATCTCATCATCATCGACTACATGTGTTGCTATAACAGATACCAGCAAGGCAATGGCTTAGAAAGAATAGCCATTCACTGCTCGCAATTGTGGGGGCTGAAAGTCAAGATCCAAGCTCTGGCAGATGTGGTATCTGGTGAGTCCACCTTTTTGGGTGCATAGGTGGCTTTTGCTTTCTCTGTTCTCAACTGGTGAATATGGTGAGCCCTCCCCCCCCAGCGCCGCCCAGGACTTTGCCTATAAGGCTACTGATCCCACCCATGAAGTCTCTGCCCTTACAATGTAATTGCCTCCAGACTCCCCACATTAGATATTCAATTTCAGTGTATTAACCTGGGAACACAACACTGAGGTTGTTTCAAGGAGCTATGTCTTTTTAGTGGACACCCTTGGGGACTGCATGGAGGAGGAGTCAGGATAGAAAGCTGCTGCTTCTAATGGGGCAAAGAAAGGACTACTCAAATCCCTCCCAGTATAGAGACACCAGTCAGAGGGCCAAGAAGTGAGGCCGGAATCCAGGCCTTCAGGGGAATGCATGCTATACAAGCAGAAGCGTATTGAGGAACAACTTCCAGTGGGGAGCAGGCCTGCTTGGGAGAAAGCCACAGCTGAGCGCAGAGGATGGGAGCATGCACACTGGAGGTATCCCTCATCTTGTCAGCCAGGTCAAGCCGTCTTTCTCTTGTGTGGAAGTAAGTGAAGGGGAAGCAGATGGCTGAGAGACCTTTCCCCCGACAAGGTACAACACAAGATGCAAATGTCTGGCAAGTTGATATGGTCATGGAGAGAAAGAAAAGGGAGGGTTCCTGTTTCTGAAGCAGAAAGTCTAAGACCTGATTGACTGTCAAAATGACTGTGAGTTAAAAAAAAAATATTGGGCCTCACCAGAATCAGACTGGGATGTGTTAAGGGAAGCCTGTGCTTTTAAAATTAGAGTTTGGGATAGCTCGTCTGAGAGCTACTCACCCAACTCCAGGAGTCATCTCCCCAGAGGTTTGGCAATGAGTTTACCTGGCACAAATGTGCTGTCTGTTGGGAGAAAATAGTTTAACCCATAAGATTAAAAAAACAGACAAACAAGTGTTTGTGTACAAGGATGAACACCAGAGAAAATAGTCACCATTTTAGATTGACTTTTTAATGAGCTCATCTTAAATTTCTGGATGCATTATGTTGCAGCTGTGGGAGCCAGCATCCAGATGTGCTGTCCCTCACACATTGAGGTTACTCTCCAGACTGTTCAGTCCCCGGACAGAGCTGTGGCAACAGAGCTGTGAGGCATCAGCATAGTACAGATGTGGCAGTTGTCTTAGCCCTGCCTTGTTGGTGGCGGTCCTTGGATGGCTTTGTTCTCACTGTGGCAGCGAGCCAGGCTTTCAGGAACCAGTGGTTGGGAGTGTTCATACTACAGGGCAAGAACTGGGTGCTTATGAGGTAGAGTGCATTTAGCTTTCTGAATTAGGTCTAAACGGAGTCGCATTGATTTTTGTTTGTTACTATTAGGCAGAGGCTAATCTGACTTCTCAAGGAAGAGCTATGATGTCACATGTTAGGGCAACTCAGTATGCTGGGATGGAGCCGGAGCCTGGAGTGTGGAGCTGAGTGTTCTAGCTTAAATGGTGATCACTGCTTGGCAGTGCATTACTCAAATGGTGTCCTTTTATCAGATCACATGATCTGTATTCTGTGTGGCTTGATCATTCTCCATGACATTTCTTTTTTTTAAAATGTATTATTTGTATTTTATGAACATTAGTCTTTTGCCTACATGTATGTCTGTGTGAGGGTGTCAGATCCCCTGAAACAGGGGTTACAAACAATTGTGAATTGCCATGTGGGTGCTGGGAATTGAACCCGAGTCCTCTGGAAGAACAGCCAGTGTTCTTAACCACTGAGCCCACTCTCCAGCCCTCCATGGTATTTATCAGCTTGTCCCAATATCCCTAGATTTTCTGAAAACTGCTGAATCGAGAAGCTAATTTTTAGAAGAGAATTCTTCATACAACCACACTCTTACAAGTGCAGGCACCGTACCCATTTCTACATTCAAATCTCTCCACTACAGCAATTGCATTTAGCTTATAAATTGAGCTCAGATCACAATGACTGTTAAAGAGCCAGTTTGGTGGCCAAAGGGGAAATGATCTTTGTAAGATGGCGTTTTCCGAAGAAAGGTTTTCTTCCATGGGATCCCTTGCTTGTCACTGAAGTACGTGTGTTGACATGGAGGTAAGTGAGAGGCAATGTTTTACAGGAATCCAGACAGGCTAACAGCACAACCCACCACATTTAGAGACCGAAACTGCAGGCTCTGATCTGAACTTGACCATGTTCTAGGTGACCTTTTGAAAACTGTGTAAGGTCACCTAAAAGAAAGCAAGCAACATTTACCTTCCAGGGTGGGTTTTATGGTTCAGATACTTCACATAGGAACATGTGCTTTTCTCAGAGAATTCCTTTGAATGGTGTTGGCTTCTTTAGTTTTGTATGCAAGTATGCTTGAACAGCAACTTCAAGCTCAACGTGGGGTCAGGGGCTATTCTGGGTGTTACAGGGGATGTAACATGGGAGCATTGATTCAGCGCAGCCTACGTTCTCAAGGACCGCGTCTTAATACTGAGTTGGAAATGAGAGTTGTGTCTCAAAGGAGCCCCAGGACAATGGGAACACAAGCCTGTGGACATTCAAGTGGACCTGAGCATCAATCCAGGCTGGAGGAGTTCTGTGGTCCAAGTCTCTGCTCAGAGCTAACATGACGAGGAAGTTCTCCTACAGGAGGCAGGACTAGAAAACTGTGGGGACCGTTTGCAAAAAGCTAGGAGGACTGGCCAGATCGCTGTAGGGCTAAGACTCCAGTAAGTAAAGGAGCAGAAGAGTATAAGCCAGGGAACTAAAAAACAAAAAAGTGTGTGTGTGTGTGTATGTGTGCACGCATGCACACCCACCATAGCATACCCGTGAAGGTCAGAGGACAACTTGGAGAACTTGGTTCTCGCCTTTCACCACGTCTGTTGAAACTTAGGCTATCTGACTTGGTGGCAAACAGCTCTCTCTGCTGGGCCTTCTCTCTCGCCCCCAAGCCAGGACATTTTTCTACTAGGTAGGCATGGCTGATCAGGAAGGAAGATTAGTGAAAACAAGAATCAGACGGGGTTGAGTTTGCAAGACTAGCTGACATGGAGGAAGGCTTTGAATGTGCTCTGGTGTGTCCCCCCCCCCCCCCCCCCCCCGCCTTCCACCCCCACCCCAGGGCACAGAAGGGAACTTGCTGTGATGATGGAGGGATGTGGGGATGTGAATCAGAGCACGGTAGATGGTTGAGAGGCTTCTGTTAAAATCCTGCTGTGAGGCGACAGGATCTCTGCTGAGTTCTCGCTCACATGCGTTTGTATCATGAAAATGTTTTTATTGAGCTATATGAACACAAATAATCTAATGTTTAAAATATGCTGCTTTGGATTCCTTAAAACCTTTACCTTTTATGCTGTGTATGGGCAAGGTGGCTTATGGTACCAGGAACATGTATGTAGACTATGGGGTCCCTATGGTACGGCTAGGTCCCCTACTCCAGTCTGGTGTGCAGGTTGTGAGATAGAGGAGTGGATTTAATAGTTATTATTATTATTATTATTATTATTATTATAGTATTTTTGAAGATGAGAAACTAATATTCTGAGACCTTAAGCAATTTCCCGGAGGTTGTCTAGGACACACTCAAATTTAGATTGAAGCTTGCAGTTTCCCGTCTGAAAACATGCTCCATTGAAGAGCTGTCTATCTCACAGTGAGCTACTTGAGCTAGATCGATGAGTGCTACTGTGATAGCCCAAATGGAGTACCTGTGGGGGAGGCTCTGCTTACCCTACATGAGTGCTTAACTGATGGCAGTGAGTTCCCTCGGTGGCCAAGTTCAGTGCCTAGAGGATGGGTCAGGTTCAGACTGACGTCACAGTAGTGGCTGGATAAATACCTCCCCCATGACCATTCACTTGCTCCTGTAGTTCAGCTCATCTTGGAGCCTGAGACAGTTGGGTAGTATAAATGGTGGAGGTGGGGCGGCGAGGAGGAAAGTACTGTTATCCTTGCAGGCTCCTCTCTGCATCCATCTCCTGGTGACCCTTCTCTAGCACAGGAGTGATGGTATGGTCTGCCTCTGGTTGCATTTTTGCTCCTAAAGGCCCTTTACCCTGTGGATAATAGCTATTCCCCAGCGGTTCCTTGTGATAAATTCAGGCCGTTTTCCATCCGAGGAAACCTAGTCAAGAGATTAAATGTCTTCATCACTGTCACCACGTGGATGGAGTGACTTGGGCTGGCGAACTGCAAGCACCAGATAGAAGAAGATATTTTATTAGGGACAGGGTGTTCCGATGTTAATGGTGTTTTGTGAGTGTGGATTTCTTATATCGGCCTCAATGAACCGTTGGTGGTTGTGAATGTGTAGCTTTGGCCGCCAATTTTTGTGGAGAGTCAGTATAGTGAGACTGAGGGTCAGTTAGGGGATCAGAAAATATGGAGTTGATTTTTGCTGCTCACGTTTTAGTTAAGACACAGTCTCACCACCTATCCTAGACTGTCCTTACACTTAGGCTCCTCCTGCCTCTGCTTCCTAAGTTTGAGGGTTACAGGTGTGTACCATTATGCCTACTGGATTAATTTCTCTCAGTCTTCAATAAGTGACCAAATTATCTTGATGGGTGCCTAAGTAATGGTGTGGCTGTTTGTGTTTTTATAGATTTAAAACAGAAACAGCACTCCTTACCAATCCCTGTATCCTGGTCTTTGGCTATGGGAAAATGGTCCTTCTTGAATGCCAGGGAGTGTTATTCAGGCTTTGGGCACTGGGTGGCAGGCGTGCCCTTGCAGAGATGTGATGAGCAAATTTGCAGCCACTGCTTGACAGAGAAGATGGCTCTTTTAATTAGAGTCGTTCCCCACACAGGATGTTCACACTGAAGCAGTCATCTATTTTCAGTCCCCAGGGAGCAGGTTTTCACGTTATTGATGGCTTGGCTGGGAATGGTTTTGTATAGCCTTTTAATTCATTTCGATAATGGAACAGAGTCACCGGATCCTGGCCTCCCACTCATCAGCGGTGAAGAAGAGTTGGAGATAGATTAATGTCAACCTCGGAGCTCTGATGTAACAGAAGTGCCGGGGAGGCAGAGGCAGGCAGATCCCTGGAGTTCAATGGCTAGAAAGCCTAGCCTAATTGATGAGCACCAGACTGAGTGAGAGACCTTGTCTCAAATCATAAGGTAGAGGATGTCCTAGTCAGCAATAACTCACATTACCACTGCTGAGAACCAACTGAAAAGAGTCTCAGTGGATTCATTATCTTAATCAGGTTGATATGTGGGTATGAATGTGGGGAGTGGCTTGCTTGTTAATTGATGAGGCGGTCCCAGCCCACTGTGGGCGGCACCTTCCCTAGACAGGTGGTCCTGGTCTTATAGGAAAGCTAGCTGATCATAAGCTGGAAGCGAGCCAGCGAGCAGTGTTCTTTCTGCTCCTGGTTTCTGCTTGAGTGCCTGCCTTGGCTTCTCTCAGTGACGCCCTGTGTCTTGGAAGTGTAAGCCAAACAAGCCCTTCATCCCTTCAGTTGCTTTTGGTCAGAGTGTTACACTCAGCATGGACCTCTGCCTTCCACACACACACACATGCACATACAATCCATCCTATCTATCTATCTATCTATCTATCTATCTATCTATCTATCTATCTATCTACTATCATATGTATGTATCTATCTATCTACATACTATGTATGTATGTATCTACATCTATCTATCTATCTATCTATCTATCTATCTATCTATCTATCTATCTATCTATCTATCTATCACCGTCAGTCTCTCTCTCTCTCTCTGCTTCAACTGGATAGTATAGCAGCCCACAGCTATGGTTACTGGATCGCAGAAAGGACCCAGCACCTCCAGAACACAGGGTTTCTGTTTATACTAGTATGATATTTATGGCTTGTCACTGGTTCCTCTTGGCGTCTCCATCATTTATTAGGCACCCAGAAGCAATCAGTGAGGCACTAGGCACGAAGAACTGGGCTGAGCGGTGCTGATAGAAGTTTAGGGTCTTGCCTTCTCTGGAAGAGAAAGCTGCACTGTGTGTGTGTGTGTGTGTGTGTGTGTGTGTGTGTGTGTGTGTGTGTAAATTCACTGATGCAGCAGAGGAGGACCATGATTAGTTCATCAGGAGGTTCCTAAAGCACATTTAGTGTGTTTTACAAACTTGCCATAGCGACCCAGCCTTGCTGCTTAGTAAGAGTCAAGTTTCCAATGTCTACTCCTCCTGGTGGGACGGGAGTCACTCTGTCAGTGACAGGGCTGTGCTGAGTTTCTGGGAACGCTGAAACTATCTGGGTCCCTGGCAAGACACAGGCTCCTCTCTTCATGGAGGTCACACTGAACTACATCTCCAGGATGCCATGAGAATAGATGAAAAGCATGCTGTGAATAATCACCCAATCCGAGTCAATCACATCCAAAATTAGTCCTCGTGGTAGGGAAAATTTCAGTTGAACCTTTCACTGTTGTATAAACGGAATACAAAAATAAAGTACGAAAATACATTGATGGATTATAGCTTTCATGTTTAGTATTGTGTTTTAGTTGGCACAGGCTTTCAAACACCTAAATGATGACATTATATTATTCACCTTAAAATGATGCATTTATATTATGTGAATTTCACTTCAATACAAAAAAATCCATAAAAAGCAGATTTTTCTACTGAAAAAAGTCTCCCTGCCTGATACATATCAAGTCTGAGGTATCCATCTAAATCAGCCAGTGTTTTTTTTTTTTTTTTTTTTTTTTTTTTTTTTTTTTTTTTTTTTTCCATAAGTCATTGGAGCTTTCTATCTGCTGTGTTCTATCCAACCCCAGGGAAGCACATTTAGGGTTCTGTATAGAATATAGGATGTGTGATGAGCTGTGAGCTGGTCACATTCAGTGTTGTCTGCTTGTCCCTGTACTTAATCAAGCTCAGAAATATATGACTTGGAAGCCAATATTTACAGCAACCTTTTTTCAGTTGCTAATTAATGGGCACATTGATCTACAATGCAAATAGACAGAACCTTGGAGGGAGACCTTTACCCAGGGCAGCTAAACTGCCTCTCAAGAGGTGAAAGCCTTGGTGTTTTGCATGGAGAGGGAGGTTTTATCTGGGGAGGGAGGTCAGGCTGGAGAGATGAGCTCTGGTATCACACATTCAAAAGTTCCACGAAGCCAGAAGTAAACATGTATTTTTCCAAAGCACAAAGTAATCACAGACATTGTTAGAGTCTGTAATTTTTTTCTCAAGGGAGAAATCTCATAAATATTCCACTAGAATTTAGTTGTGTGTTTGTGTCTGGTGCAGTGGTTGGGAACTGTCAATATTTGTGACATTGTGCCTCTGTGATTTTCCTTTACAAAGCCATAAGAAGCCCGGTGCAGCGCTCATAATTTTCTTTGCAAAGAATGTTATCCAAGGCTGCTTGGATGCTGCAAGAGAGGCAGTGGGATAGATGTGGAAAGAATGGCTCTGATCTTGGCAGCTGAACTCTTAACAAAAGCCATCAGAGAGCACACATCACCCATCAGAAGAACTTGAAGAAGTTCCTGCCTTCCTGGGAAATCATACTTCATATTGTTTACTTAGTTACGACCAAAACAAATTTCTTTTTTTTCTTGTTTGTATGTGTGCAGGCATATGCATCTTGCATGTATTCGAGTGTGTATGCTGGAGACCAATGCTGCGTTCCTCTAGTGTACTGTATTTTTTGAGATAGGGTCTCTCACTGAACCCAGAGCTCACTGATTCAGCTAGGACTGGCTGTGTGGGAGCCCACAGAGGTTTCCTAGTGAGATCTGAGCTTGCTTTACCCAGCAAGGCTGCATAAGGGGATGGCTTGACCACGTGTGTGGTTACCAGGTGTTTGGAAGGGTCTGCACTTGGCTGTGTGGTGTGCTTTGATCTAGCAAGGGGGAGGTCTTTTGCTTCCCCTTGGCATGGTCAGCCCTTTGGAAGAGCCAGAAGGGGCTGGCGGATTTTGATCCAGGTTCTCCTAAAACTATCCTGTGTTTCTGTCTGTTTCCTTCCCCACTATATTTCTATCTACAAATTCCTTATGCCCCTTTCCTCCTCGTAGGAACCCTGTAAAAGGTGGGAGCTGGCCTCCCACATGGCTGACAATCAAACATCAGAGGTCTGCCTCTCTCTGTCTTCCCATTGCTGGGATTCCAGAAGTATTCCACCACACCAGGCTCTGTGTGGGTGCTGGGGGACTTGAACTTAGGTCCCCATGAATGCATAACAAACCCCTTAACAGCTGAAGCACCTTCCTAGTCCCCTGTCTCCTGTTTTTTTTTTTTTTTTTTGATTTTCAGTAACTAATCAGATAAACAAATATAAACAAATTAGATGACATAGCCATGCTGTGTTTTCCCATGATTGATGGGATAAGATGAGTTTCCTGACTTTCAGCCTTCACCCTTAGACTTCTTCCTTGATGAGAGGGGTTTTCGGTGATAAATGGGCCAGAACATCTCATTTGACAGGAGGGCTGAAGTATTGGTGCCATGCCATGGAGGGGCCTGATAAATGTGAGCTGCCTTATTTGGTTTTCCAAGAAATAATTTGCATGTATTGTAATGAGGACTGCAGGGGAATGCTCTGGATGCCATGCAGTTAGCCCCGCTCATCACGGGTTGATGTGGCACTTCTCTGCATTGATTCTGACCACGTCAGCAGATGGGAATCACCTAATGTGGTGGGGAAGTATGACAATGGGTGATGAACAGCGAGGCCTTCCGTCCCCTTAACTGTTTCATGAATCAGCACATTATGAGAATTCATTCTGAACCCAATTTGGACGTGAGCCAGACAGTTTCTTGTCTTTTAAAGTACGTTTGTTGATTTCATCTCACCGCAAGTTTTTACAAAGACGAAAATTGTTCTGCATAGACATTCTGTGTCTCTGCCCTCCAACTTTCTCGTCTGTTATATCTTGCTGACTTTCACAACAGAATAAAAAGGGAAGTACAATTATCGTCTTATACAAAGTTTTTTTTTTTTTTCTATCAAAAATGAAAAGGCAAACCTAGACCGAGGATGCTGTGGATTTCCCGGTTCTTGTGTGTGTGAAACTGGAGCGCTTCCTTTGTCACGGAGCATTAAAAAAAACAAAACAAAACAACTTAATCCCTGGTACATGACAAACATTTTTTGCTTTTCAACATTCTCTACGTGGATTCTAAAACTCATTTTGGTTTGAGACACCATTTTAAGGAAGGATTTAATTTTCTCTGCATGGTTTGTGCTCCCAGCCTTTCCATTTCCTTCCTGTCTGTTAGTAGGAAGGGATCCTTGAGAGACCCTTCCCGCTACAGCCGGGCAGTGTGCAGCTGTCCAAGGTCCTGAAGCCCTGCTGCTTTCAGAGCCAGGTCTCACTATAGGCGGAGTGTTGGAACCGCCCGAGGAGCTTCAGCAAGGAACCAAAGATGCCTCCGTTTCACCCGGGAAAACCCCGCTTCAGATGGTCCTTTGCTTTCATTTCTTAAATTTTATGTATTTATTTTATATTTTGTGTGCACAGATGTTTGGCCTGAGTTTAGTTTGTGCGCCATGTGGGTGCAGTACCTCTGGGGGCCAGAAGAGGGCATCGGATTCCCCAGGACTGGAATTCCTGAAGGTTTGAGCTACTCTGTGTGCTGAGGATCTAACTCCGGCCTCTGCAGGAGCAGTGGGGGCTCCTACTCGCTGAGCTTCCACTCCAGCCCCTTCAGGCAGTGCTTTAAAAAAATCAACAGGAGTTTGCAGCAAGTGAATGAAATTAAGAACCACTGCCTGTGGCCACAGTTGTTCTTTTTGATATCACTCTGAACCTCTTTCCCCTGAGCATAAAGATCGTTAGTGTCGTTCTAAAAAGTTTCCTGCCAGAGTTGGCAAGATGGCTCGGTGAGTTAAGGCACAAATTGCAGCAGAGCCTAAGTATCCAAGTTTGTTCTCTGGGATCTACATGGTAGAAGAAAAGAACTGAATCCTGTACATTGTCCTCTGACATCCACGTGCATGCTCTGGCATGTACACACATGAGCAGGAAAATAAACACGCACGATTGGAAAGCAACTTTTGAAATTTAAAAATGTCTTCCTTGGTATAGGTAGTATATGGTATTTGTTAGTTAAATAACCAATATAACCATGGCTTTTGTTTCATGACACCATACAGTGATTTGGGCTAACCTCTGGTGTATATTTATATTTCCCCCTTCATTATAATTGCTTTTAATGATACTTAAAATATATTTCTGATACTTCAGAATTCATGGAATTATCAAGGACCTAATTTCTCAGCTCAACTGATGTAGACAACTTGAGGAAAACAGGAAGGGGAGAGAGTGTAATTATAGTTAGAGAAACAGCTGTATTCTTAAGCTTGGGAGGAATATGGAGTAAGAGGATATGACCCCAAACCTGGGAGTATTATTCCAATGTAACCATGCAGAGCCCTCAGAGGAAATGGGTATACCAATTAAAAAGCCCTGGGAACAAGGGACAGTCTCTGTTATCCTCTGGCTCTGGTCCTAGAACAGACTGCAGAAGCTTTAAGCATAGTCTGCTTTGAACCACGCAGAGATTTTGTTTGCACATCCTCAGGACAGTTCTGAGGTTTGGAACACAGTAATGGCTGACTTTACAAAGTTCTGAGGCTTAGAAACAGCAATGGCCGACTTTATAAAGTTCTGAGGCTTAGAAACAGTAATGGCTGACTTTACAAGGTTCCTGGTCGGGAATTTAAAGCTATTGCGTGAGTCTTTCTTTCTTTCTTGTCCACCTGACCATATACCCAACAAGAAGCAAACACCTGGAGGAAGAACTTGTTTGACCCACAGTTTGAGGTGACACCAGGACAGCTCGTGGCTATGGCCACTGGACTAAGGTTGTTTCCCAACATGTTAGCAGACCAGGAAACAAACATGGAACAGGAAGTCGGGTCTAGCTAGTCAACTTCAAGACTCATCTCCCTGCCCCCAGTGATCTACTTCCTCTAGGGAAGCTCTGCCTCTAGCTAGCTAGCTAGCTAACTAACTAACTAACCAATTAACTAACCAAAAACCTCTGGAAACCCCAAGGAAGAAATACCAGCCCCAGGGTTACTTTTCCCCTCTGGTTGGGTAAAATAGGTCTCTAAAGAGGGGAGGACAAAAATGGAATCGGAAAGAGGAAGATTCCTCTCCAGCAGAGGGCAGACCTGTCCTCTATCTCCAGCTTCAGGGACTCGAAGGAATAAAAAGAATCTCATATTTTCTCACAGGAGTCTTAATTCCTGTACACACACACACACACACACACACACACACACACACACACACACAGAGAGAGATACAGGCACGCACAGAAGACAGGGCTGGTCCAGGGGCAGATGCTTTATGTTTAGGAGGAGAATGAGTTTTGAAGGTCAGAAACACAGGAGTCTGGTATCAACTGGCTCCATCCTTGCCTCTGATTCTGTGATGCTGAGACTGGTGCTTTGCTTCTCAGGGTTTTCTTTTGGATTAAATTTTTTCATTTATTTTACATACCAACCACAGTTTTTTCTCCCTCCTTTCCTCCTGTTCTCCCCACCCATCTCATCTACCTACCCCCCCTCATCCACTCCTCCTCTCCCTTCAGAAAGGGGCAGGCCTCCCAGGGGAGTCAACAAAGCATGGCACATCAAGTTGAGGCAGGACGAAGCTCCTTGCTCTGGATCAGGGCTGTCCTAGGCAACCCAGCATGGGGAACAGGTTCCCAAAGCCAGCTCAAGTGCCAGGGACAGGCCTGATCCCTCTGCTAGGAGCCCCACAAACAGACCAAGCTATACAACTGTCACATACATGCAGAGGGCCTAGGTCAGTCCCATGCAGGCTGCTCATCAGGGATTTTATGAGTGCCTCAAATGCTGCCCATAACACATTTTAAAGTGATTCATGAGATCTCTCTGTGTGTTACCTGGGAGGCCATCTTTCTATTTCTAGCTTTATTGATATTGACATAGATTTATTGGCTCTCTGTCAAGACTATAGACCCTGCAGTCAATTCACCTGAGCATTGATGGGCAAAGTAACTAATAGCTGTTTTTGTTGTTTTTAGTAAGATGATCAATCTGTCTGGACTTTGTGAAACTAACGTTATAATCTGTAGAGTAGTTGTATCTACTCCATAGAGTTGTGGTAAGTCCATAGATGCATGCTAAATAAATAATAGTATAATATACATGAAATGTCACTGCTCCCTGCACAAGTGGTTACTCAGTATTACATGTTTCCTGTCCCTCCTCCTCTGCCACCCCACACCACATTACTATTTCCACCAAGTACATACAAAAATAGCAGCAATAATATTATGCCGCTTTCATTGACCAACAATTATATGCTAGTCACTTTTAAGGCACTGTTTAACTTGGCTTTCAGATGGATACTGTGGTTTGTATATAATTAAGCTTCTCATTTGTAAGCAAGATATTTTTGAGGCCCAGGGGACCCAGTAATTTGTTCAAATGACATACTGGCCAAAGATGAATCTAGGGTATTAACCAGGCTCGCCTACCTCACAGTGCTCTAAGAAGTGGAGACAGTGCTTGAATTCTGTTAGCAATCCACATCTTCCATTTTACCTAGCAAATGAAGGTAACTATCAGATGGATTTTCTGTTTTCACTTTGCCTTAGAAAAGAGTAAAGTCAGGGCTGGGGGTGGGGTATGTGTGTGTGTGATGGCTGAGTGGGTAAATCACTTGCTGTGCAAACATGAAGCCCCAAGTTTGGATCCACAGAACCCACATGGATGCCACAGGAGTATGGTGGTCAGCCTGTAATCCTAGTGCTTAGGAAGGAGAGATGGCTATCTGTAGGTCAATATGACTCGACTTGCTCACCTCACAAAATTGGTGAACTCCGACTCCAACTGAGAGATCCCAACTCACCGTATAAGCGGGAGAGTGATCAAGAAAGAGACCTGATGTGAGCCTCTGGCCTCCATGCCATGCACATATGTCTGTGTGCGCGCGCGTGCGCGCACACGCGCACACACACACACACACACACACACACACACACACACACGTAAACATGCATCTACACACATACACACACATAAACCCACAAAAAATAGGTTAAAGTCCCCATTTGTGTATAAAGCAAGCTATCTTCCCATCTTCTTTTCTTGGTTTGATTTGCTGTCTGCTCAGGGTTCATTTAAAACCTGGTTACTCCTACAGCAGCTGCTTTTCCTGGAACTGAAATCACTCCTTTGGCAGAGGAAAATGGTACAAAGTTAGTGGAAATTTGGGCTAAGTGACCCCATTTCCTACCTGTGTTTCTGGTTCTAGCATTTCAGCATTTTGCAGACGGCATCAGACAGTCCCGCTGTGACAGAGTGTAGCCGGAGCAGCATGTAACTCACAGTCATACTCCCATCAGGAAGTCTTGGTTAGAACTTAGCATAGACTGTACTCTGTTAGCAAGGACTGCAGGCTATGCCAGAGATTCATCTACAAGTCGATGATTGATGGCATAAACAGAAGACAGACATGCCTTGGCTCTTACTTTGGCAGACAGTAATCAATCTATGCCAGCTTCCTAGAGTAACGGACCCAGAACCTAGAAACAGAGGAGCTTTTCACGCCAAGAGCTGAGCCGTGACACAAGCTCTCCTGTACCTCGGGGTGGGGGGAGGGCAGGGAAAGCCACCATGGGTCAGACTATTCCTCCAAGGGTGGCCTTGAAACCCCTTTTTTGAATAATGTATCAACTGTCAATGGTGGCATTTCCTACCCTCTTGGGCATTCCTTAGGTCTTCTTCCTTTGGATGCCTATTTGTTCACTTAAAACCTCTTCTACATCCTTTTTTGGCTTGCCACACCTTTGAGCTCTGTGGTCCAGTTGGGGTGTGTGTTCATCAGGGCAGTCTGACCAAACAATAGACCTAGTGTAGGAAACAGATGAGCAGCTCTAGTTCCTGATGACTCTGTCCTTGTATCTTGAAGACAGACGGCCACTGTGCTCTGTGTCCTCTCATGACTGAAGAGTAACCCTAACAAAGAGAAGAGTCCTCTTGTATCCCTTTCTCTTCTGATGATGATAATGGTAAATATTCCTCCCCTAGAACATCATTCAACCTTTTAAAACTCCCTACTAATATTATTCAGTATTATAATAACAATTCAGTATTTTTAATAATAATACTCATCATTATACGGATACTCTTGATCTAACCATGTTAGGGGGGACGTAGTCCAGTCTATCACATTGTGGGTTCTCTCTAGGACATGGTAGCCTTCCCCGATGTAACATTTTTTGATATGAATGGAAGCTCCCAGACTGAAATACAGAAGAGGGCTTTAGGTGAGACTTTCTGTCTCCAGCAGTGTTCATAGGTGGAGGCAATGGGCTCATTGGGGTAAATGGAGGCTTCCTTAATCTATACTGACCAGTAGAAGAAGTCTACTTGCTAGGGAAGTCATGATAGGCACTTGCCTCTGCCTTATCTTTGCACTGTAACAAGAACATAGCAGATCAGCATGGGGCCAAGTGAGGCATACGGGTTCTGTTCAGTTATGTCCTGTAGTGCAGGAAGCTGGGGTAGGTTGTATGCATTGCATTTCTTTACTATCTCTGCATGAGTGTATATGCTTATAAGAGCAGAATCTGCTTGCTTTGGACCCTTTGCCAAGGATGCTTCTAGAGGAAGTGCTTGGCACACTGAATTATTCCTTTTGTTTTTAATGTCCACAACTGGTGAAACCAATGAAATATGAGTCTCTGGGGATCTGGAGGACTGTTGTTCCAAAGTACCTTCCATCAAGTGAAGTTATACACATGATAATTACTGTCCATTGAGTGGCCACTCAAATCTCCTAGGAGAAACTGTTGCTTTTCTGTCAATATTGTTGTGATTATTTGTTTTGTGTGTCTCTGCCAAACTTGAGTGGTGACCCCAAAGAGCATTGCTATGCCGCTGGGAAGATGGTAAGAAGTGGGTAAGAACACTTTTCTCTGTAAGCGTGAGAACCTGACTCTAGCACCCATGTAAAAAGCTGGGCATGGTTGCACATACCTGTGACTCCAGCATTGGTGGGCCAGAGACACGTAGATTCTGAGAACTCACTGGCCAGCCACTATAGTCCGAATTTGGAGTTTCTGGTTCAGTGAGAAACCTTGTTTCAAAATACTCAACTAGAGAGCAATAGAGAAAACATTCAGCAGCCTCCTCTGGCCTTATCATGTTTAAGAAAGGGTTTACACAGCTGGGCGGTGGGGCGGTGGTAGCGCCTGACTTTAATCCCGGCACTTGGGAGGCAGAGGCAGGTGGATCTCTGTGCGTTCCAGGCCAGCCTGGTCTACAGAGCGAGTTCCAGGACAGCCAAGGCTGTTGTATGCACACACACACACACACACACACACACACACACACACACACACACACACACAGAATATGACTGCTGCTTATCGATCACCCATCTCTTCTGTCAGAATGAGCACCTGATGAAGATAGCTCAAGCCCCTATTACTATTTGGCAAACACCTAACATTCCATGAATCAAGGACCAAGGCTTTGACACTTAAGCTAGCAGGACGGTTAATTTTGATTGTCATCTTGATCGGATCAAGAAACACCCAAGAGATTAGGTTTGATCATGAGGGTTCTAACCTAATGAATAGCCTAACCCATGGACGAAGTAAGCATCTGAACAGATTCTTGGGAGATGGTGAATTTCCTGCCTCGCTGGAGGAAGTAGGCCATTGAGGACCATATCCTGCCCTCACTTCCCCTCATCACTTCCTATTTCACTCCTCTTTTGTCTTCTAGGAAGCCAGTGGCCCTCTTCCACCACAGGCTTCCACTGTCACACACTCTTCCCAAGCGTGCAGTATTGAATGACTATGAATACAGCCCTCTGAAACTGGGAGCTGAAGTCATCCCCACCTCCCTTCAGTTGCTTTTGTCAGGGACATGGTCACAGCCTCATGCAAGCAACTACCGGAGCTGGCTGCTTGTTCTTCTGAACCAGGAACATCAGCAATGGTGAGTCATCCAACCAGTGCTCCATTCATATCCCATTGAGTCAAAGTAGTTATGTTGGTGGGATTTTTTTTTTCACTTCCTTTACAAAGATGTTTTGGTCTCTGAGAAAGATCTCTTTTTTTTTTTTTTTTTTTTATCCCATTTCTTCTTAATTACCCATCTAGAGTCCAAAGTACATCAATGTTCCCTTGTCTGATTAGGGTTTTGCTGTCCTTTTATGTTTCGCTCATGTTGGTGTTTTATTAGGACCCAGGAGCTGAGATCTGGAATAAAACGCCCCTTAAAGAACACTGTGACGGCACAGTGCTGACCATGGTGTTCACACACCATGAAAGCAATTTCATACTTTATTTCTTTGCCGGCCTTCTGATGCTGTCTTCATATTTGAATGAAATGTAAAAATAAGATGATCTCACCTTTCTTCCTCCATCCTATGATTTTTTTTTCAATCAGAAAAGAATCCCATTTTCAGGAGACTCATTTATCACTATATGCAATGGATTGTCCCATCACACAGTGGGTCCCTCACATTTTCTAAGACGACGAGCTGTGAAGCCATGAATAAGTGTCCCGTGGGTCAGTCTGAGTATATCAGGATGTCTGTTTTCTCATCCTGTTAATTTCCCTGAATAAATGCTTAGTTAAAAAATTGCATGTACCACATTTTATTTAAAAGTTTTGATGGTGGAACTCAAGGGGCCATCAATCTACCAGTGAAGTCTTTTTCAGTTTACCAATTACTTTAATTCAATTACGTTTTTGCTAATTGTTTTTGTCCCAATACATTTTCAAGGAATACTGCCAGCAGTTTGCTTGTTATACTCTTAAGAATTGATTGTCTCACTTCTAATTAATAATAATAGCAAGGAAAATGGCTAAGTGAGGCTGTGACTACTGATGGCATGCCAGCGTTCCAGGATGGGAATCAGTTCTTATACAGAAATGCCATTCATTAGCGAGTTAATCTTTATAAACAGCTTTGTAATTCAATGAGCCCTGGGATGGAGGCTACAGTTTCACTTGCTGCATAGCATGGCTTGAGAGGCTGTTTAATGCGAAGGGTCCCATATCTAACTGGATTTCACCCCAGGGAGGAGCCTGATGGTTATGTGAATGAGGGTTAATGCAGTTAACGGCTCTGTGCAGATCATTTTTCTGTGGCTGTGATAAAATATCCTGACAAAAGCAAGTTCAAGGAGAAGAAGGCTCAATTTAGCACACAGTTATAGAGGGAACAGAGTCAATGATGGCAAGGAAGTTCCGGCATAGTGGCAGGAACAGGAAGCAGGCTGCACTCTGGAAGCTGAGAGAGAGGACAGGGAGTGAGGCTGGGATATCCACCTTCAAAGCTCACCCACAGGTTATCATCCCTCCAGCAAGGCTTCACTGCCTACAAGTTCTGTCATTTTTCCAAACAGGGCCACCACCTGGGGAGCCAAGTGTTCAAAATGTGAGCCAGTGAGGGGATCGACAGCTTCTGTGTTATAAATGCTGTTTATTAAGCAACTGTGAAGTAGACATGAATGAATTGGGTAGTAGCATTCAAAAATGCCATGATGTCAGAGACTTATAATGACTTTTCTGTGAATTCTTTACTCTTCCTGGGGAGGGAGGTTGTCTTGAAAGCCAGCATCACTCATTCAGGTCTCCTCATGAAAGTGTTCACCTCCAAGTTCTAGAAATGATATTGGTGATGATGGTAGATGTACTAATTGCTGTGAGTTGTGTTTTGTTTGTTTGTCCACACAGGCTTGCTCTGTAGCTCAGGCCAACCTGGAACTAACTAGGTAGTCCCACTTGGCCTTGAGTTCACAGCAATCCTCCTGCCTCAGACTCCCAAGTGCTGGGATTATAGATATTAGCCACCACACCTAGCTCATGAATCGAACACTTAAAAAACAATACATATTATACTATGTACATTTTACCTGAGTAAAAGAAAACTAGGAAAAAGTCACAGAAAAATAATAGAGTTTATTGTCAAGATGTAAAAACTGGTGACTATTTGGCAAGACTAAACAGGAAACAGGATTGGAAAGATACAAAAATTCCAGGTGTGGTGGTAAACTGCCATCCTAGCACTCAGAGGAAGCAGAGGCAGGAGGATTGCTGCAAGTTTAGGGTCAGCCTTGGTTACATAGTGAGACCCTGTCTCACACAAAAATAAGCAAACAACAATAACCATAGAAAACAGCAAACAAATAAAGATACAAAAAAATAAAAACAAAAGCAAAATGAAAGAACTGAGCAATAACTATAGACATGATGGAAAATTTACAATGATATCAGGAAGCTTTGTTTGGGTTCTTATTTGAATGCACTGTCTGTGCCTGATGGAGTGATATTCCCATAATGCAGTGGTTGAGACTTAAATAGCAACCTGATGTAGAGGCACACACCTATAATTTGAACCAGAGAAGAAGATGGAGAGTTCTAAGCTAGCCTGGGCTACAGAATAAGATCCTATTTTAAAACAAATAACTCTCTTACAACCTTGGTTGGAGGTCATTATTCAGCCTTCAGGTTTTCAGAACGAGTCGAACACTAGATTGCTTGGTGAGCGCTTCTTTGAGGTGTAGTTTGAAACTTCAGCTTACTTTATGAGCGCCTGGTTTCTGTTTAGGAAGAGTGGAAGGGAATTCTTTACTGGCAGAGGAACTGTTTTTCATAGTATTTTTTTGGGTTGTGTCTGAAATGTCTGAGATTTATTATTTCCAGGATCATAAACAAATTAAGGAAGCAGGCAGGTAGGAAGTGAGTGGGGTTCTTATCCTGAGTGATCCACGTGGCAGCATCATCTTGCTGGAAGGGCATCTTTGTTCTGAAGACATCTGTTCAGACTAAATATATTAGTTAGTTGCACTTGTGCACTGTCCACACTCCAGTGTCTGACGTTTTATCTCAGCTACCTTGGAGGACTGTAAGACTCTTGTGTGAGATGCAGGGAGCATTGGCTTCTAAGTTGTCTATTAGGCTATGTGACGATCTACCTGTGGTCTTTCTATCCAAGTACAGTTCAAGAATAATCACAGTTAAAAATAACACATCTATCTATCTATCTATCTATCTATCTATCTATCTATCTATCTATCTAGTGTGTGTGTGTGTGTGTGTGTGTGTGTGTGTGTGTGTGTGTGTGTACCCATGCATGTGTGCACTGCTGCATGGATGTGGAGATCAGAGGACAATCTGCAGGAGTTTTTTTCCCTTCTTTGACCATTTAGGCCTCAGGGATTGAATTTAGGTTCATCAGGGTGGACTACAAGGGCCTTTATCCATTGAGCTGTCTTGATGGCCCCTCGATCACACAGTCTTTAAGAGCAAAATCAAAGCTCCAGCACTCTCCCTCTCCTGCTTGGTATCAATGCCTAGGGCTGAAGAGCTGGCTTAAGGTTAAGGTGCCTGCTGTATTTGTGGAGCCCTAGAATTTGGTTTGCAGTGGTCATGTCGGGAAGTTCACAATTGACTGTAACTCTGCTTCCAGGGGACCTGATGCCTTCCAAGGGCACCTGCACACACATGCACACACGCACACAAACACAACACACACATACCTGCACACACCCACACACTTGCACACACACACACACACACACACATACACACACACACACACACACACACACACACACACACACACACACACGAAGTAAATCTTAAAAGATCAATGACTTGATGCAAATTCTGTCCCATCCTGATCCAGTATCCTGACACTTGAATAGTTATTTAATTTTTACGGTAGCCTGGAGGAGTCAACTTTATCAGCCTTCAAAATCAGAGATATGAGCAGAATTGCTCATAGTAGTTTCCAGTGTCAGCCGTTCAGCATAAATTTATGTATTTATCTATCCATCGATCATCTATCTACTATTTATCCATTCATTCACTCAAATTATTTTTAATATTTGTATTTGAGGTAGGGTCATCTGTTTCTCAAGGTGGTCTCACACTTCTAGGCTCATGTGACTCTTCTGTTTCAGCTTCCCAGGTAGAGCTGGACTGCAGGCATATACACTGTACGTGGATGTCAAATGATTTCAGCCGGAGCCACAGGGATGTCTAGGGACCCATACAAGCAAAATGAGGGAATGTGGCTAGAATAAGGTGGCCCCATGTGAGGAGATGTGCTGAGTGAAGTTACCATGTCACTTTTACAAAGCCAGTTGACCCAGTGGGTCTGTGTAAGGGAAGGGGTCAGGGTGGGTGAACAGTTCCCATTTCTGGCAGTAGACGGATCAAGGCGATGAGAAAGGGTAGGAAGTGTGTGCAAGTTCATTGTTAGACTTCCCACTTGGAGTGGTGACATTTAAGGCTGGAGAGATGGCTCAGCAATAAAGAGCACTTGCTGCTCTTCCAGAGGACTAGGGTTCAATCCCCAGCACCCACATGGCAGTTGACAGCTGGCAACTATCTGCAACTCCAGTTCCAGGAGATCCAACATACAAGGTCCTTAAAACAACAGCTTTCTTTTTTTAAATCTTGTAGCCTGTAGAGTAGGGTCTAGAATGGAGGCGATGGCTAGATCATGGTCCTTCTGAAGCTCCTAGGCTGGGATGTGATGAATAAGGAATGCTCAGCCCAGTAACATCCAGGACAAGGGAGTGACTTTCTAGGCACCTGATACTAATTAGATTTGTCACTGTGTCAGCAAAGCCTCCCAGGTGACTGAGAATGGAATCCTCTCTAACTTTACATTGGGGGTTTTGGATGTTGAGACGCCATCTTTTCTTATTCAGATTAGGGTCTATATCTCATGGAACCCTTTGTATAACTCAGAGGACTCTCTAGCTGGAATGTATATACCTCCAATGTTTTCTGGAGTGAATAGTTCCTCTAGGAACCCCTTCTGCGCTATGACCCAGAGTCCAGTAGAGGCCTTGACCCTCCCTCTCCAATGCATCCACTTCCTCACTGAATGTAAATGAAGCTGCTGTAAGTATCAATACCTCATTAAAGCCAGGGAATATATGTCCACCAAAATCCACCAGCCCCTCAGCATCTCACTCTATAAGTACCTGCAGTCTTGAATTTGCACACTCTTTAGTTCCTGTGTGGTGGGAGTGCTGGGTGTGATACTGAGTTCCCCTTGTTTCTTCTTGTGCCCTCTCTGGATGTTAATGATCGCTATGATTTCAGTGAGCAGTTCATTAAATATGTACTGATAAATATGATTTATAATTAAACATATTAGTCACATTTATTTTTAAAACATCTTTGTGTGTGTGTGCGCGTCTCTGTGTGTGTGTGTGTGTGTGTGTGTGTGCGCGCGCGCGCGCGCGCGCGCACGCGCGCGCACGCGTGCACGTGCACGTGCACCTTTGCATGCCAAAGTGTATGTGTGGAGGAGAGGACAACTTGTGGGAGTTGGTTACTAAATTCAATGCTAGTTCATATATCCTCACTTTTCTATTTGAAAATTCCTTGTTGAGTGTCAGAGAAAAACATACATATTCCAAGAATACAGAGTTAGTCATTTATAAACACTCACGACTTTCATTGGGACCAGTTCAAGGATAAGCTGACAGTGGCGTTCTTCAGTTTGTAGTTGGCCCAGCTTTTAACTTGCTGTGATCTGATGAAATGTTTTAGCTTTATCCACCTTCTTGTGTTTTCTTTGTTATTCTCTGGCACCCCGGGCATCAGCTGGAAGTGAATTAAAGGCCTTAGAAGCTGTGATTCTGCAGCCAGTGTGATATTAGAATAGAATTGATTATCTGGAGGTGTTTGCATATGAAGGGCCCCCCTACCTATTCATTTCCATTCTAACCCACAAGGGAGGCAGGGGCTTGTTAATACCTTAAAGGATTTGATCTCTCTGCCCATGTGGCTTCTGATGCAAGGATGAAGCCTCAAAAGCCATAAAAGGGAATCATTAATAAAAGCAAGCAGGAAGGAGGTAAAATACACTTCTAAAATATCATACATTATCTTTGGGCAGCGTAAAAAATAATAGAAAACAAATTCAGACCTACTAAGGAGAGCCTTTATTTGCAAAGGCCCTTGCAGCTGATGGAGAGCGGGGAAAGCTATCCTGGTGGAATTCTCTGGCCTTGTATCTGGAAACCTCCTGAGGCACAGGCATGGGAGCTGCTCTTAAACTTGTGATTGTCTGACAGAAGGAGTAAAGCAAGTGGAGAGGAAGAACCAGGTATGGAATCAACAACCAGCAGGTAATTCGATGGGCAGCTGAGCTGAAGATGTTCCTCTTGGGGCCAGTTGGTTCTCAACAGGCATTTTCTTTAGGGAGGGTTATTCTGTTTCCCAGAAGCAAGGTGGGCAAAAATTCAGGAGCCCAGGAAGAAGAGGAACGCTGAACCATGGTTAAGTTCATGCAGTGTGCGTTTCGCCTAGGTTGGTTAGCAAGGCAGGCAGCTCAGGTAAATACTGCCATGGCTAGCAAGAGTGAGTCGGGGTGTCTGTGTCTGGCTTGCCACACATAGGCATGGGCAGCACCTGGAACTTGCAGTCGGACAATCACCAGCACCGAGTCTTTGCAGTAATCCATTTTTTTCTGAGTCAGGAAGGGGTGGGATGATGTTTTTCTGTGTTGTTTAGCCACTTCATGGAATTGAAACATCCTCTCCTAAAAGGAGGCTTTTAGGATGCAGGAAGCTGATATAACTTGCAGGTTCGGGAAGCTCAGAATGTTCCCCATGTCTCCAGTCCCTTCCCAGGATTTCATAGGCAGTAGGCAACAGCTGGGTAGAGGGGGCTTTCCCTGAGCTGCCTGTGAGTTGTGCAGAGACCCTAGATGCAGTTTTTGTGAGCTGTCACCTACGCTGGGGTGGCCCTTGTGTGTGATGCAGCTGCTTTTGAGTCATCCATGTTCCTACTAGTAATCCCTCACCCAAACTCCTGTCAGTGATCCCAATAAACTCATGGGGCCACTAAACTAGATCTGGGTGGGATCATTTGTTTGATCTGTCATTGGTGCCCTGTCTAGAGTGAAAGTCATTTGTTCAGGTCTCCTCAGGAAAAGTCACATGACACTCAACCGACTCTGTTTCTCAAGAGCTCAGGGCTCAGGTAAAGTTCCAAGTTCTCAGCAGATAATGCAGTTCAGACCAGATACGATGTGACATTCTCTTCTGAGGGAGATCAGAATATACCAACACCACCCCCTCCCCCAAACAGGAAGAATTGTTGAGCTGAAGATAAGCTGGGATTAGGAAAGCTGTATTTTGTCTTCTTGCCTAAAAACAGGACACACACAACTTTACAAAGATGAAATGTTATTCTGTATCCCTACTGGGTAGAGCAACACTTTACCACTGAGAACTATCTTGGACCCATATTGGCTTGGAGATAATGCTAGGCGCCTGTACCCTAACAAGCTTTGCTAGCCAGCCTTTTCTACAATTGCTTTTCTTCAAAGTTACCACCACTAGAGAGTCATAGTCTTTTTCATTAGCTGATTACCTCTCAAAGAACTTATTGTTCTGTGTTTAAGATGCTATGCAAATTGGAATTCAAAGCAACCTCTTAGGGACTGTCTTTGCTTTTTTTTTTTTTTTTTAAGTAGTACTTGAGAACTTTTACTCCAGTTTTTCTTATGTTTATGGAAGTGTGACTGGAACATGGCATATTGCTTTTTATTGCTGTGATGAAACACCATGTCAAAAAACAATCTTGGAGGAAACAGTTTATTTCGGGTTGCAGTTTAAAGTCTGTCATGGAGGGACGTCAGAGCGAGCACTCAAGGCAGGGACCTGGAGGCAGGAACCAAAGCAGAGATCAGGCAGGAAGACGGCTTCCTGGCTTGCTCCCCATGGCTTGCTCAGCTTGCTTTCTCATACAACCCAGGACCACCTTCCCAGAGTGGCACCACCCACCATGGCCTGGACCCTCCCACATCAATCATTAATCAAGAAAGTGCCCCTTGGGCTTACCTATAGGCCATCTGATGGAAGTATTCTCTTCCCAGATGACCCCAGCTTGGGTCAATTTTAGCAAAAAACTAACCACCACAGGGGCTTATTCCTGCTGAGAGGTGATCACCCCATGTACATGAAATATGCATGCTAATGTATTTCTGCTTTCTTTTGTATCAAATATTTTATACCAGGTGCCTATCCCAGCCAACATCCTGTGGGGTCCTTTCTCTCTTTAGTTCTTTGTGGTAACTTTAAGGCTATAACTTTGTTTGAGAAGTTATGTCATGTTAAAAAAGAAATTCACCTTCAGTAAAAGAAATACTTTCTGGAATTTATTGGAGGGCGGAATAAATTCCGCAGGGTGCTCCTGTGTGGGTGTTATATGTCACCCAAATGCTCGTGTATTGGGAGTTTGGTCCTCAGTGTGGTGATGTTGAGAAAGGGGAGAACCTTTAATGATGGTGCCTATTGGGGGAAGAGTGACTTTGAAGGGTCCAGGAATATAGAAATATAAAATTGTAAACCTAAAAAATAAAAGCTGACAGTCATCAGCTCTAAAGGTTAACTTCTAACAATGGCTCTCTGCTTATAGCCAGCTCCTCTGTCAACAGCCAGGGGTTAACTTTTAACCTCCTTACCCCTTATAGCCAACAAGTGCCTGGTCCAAAGTTAACTTTTAATAGTTGTTTCTACGTGACTCCTAGCATGCACCCCATGCCTGATGCTTTCCCCTTACTATAAAAAGGGGGCCAGAACCCGCCCCCATGGCCACAGCCTCAGAATCCTGAATACTGGATCCTGAATCACTGAATACTGTGGTCTCAGCTAGCTGATAAGCTTTTGAGCACTGAGTTGATTTCTTTTCTTTTCTTTTCTTTCTTTCTTTTTTTTTTTCTGGAATAAAGTCTGCTTCTGGTTTAATAGACTTTGGTGGTCTGCGCCCCCCCCCCCATTATTGCATGACCCCAGACTCAGCAACTTGGAAGGGATTAAAGTCTTTTCTGTGAGAACTTGGTCAGTTCTTGCCTGGCTCTTGTTACCTTTTAGGCATACCTGGCCTGCCTCTTGGGAACCTTGCAGGATGTGCTTGCTACCATTCAGGCAAATGCTTAGTCAGCCCAGGGTCTACGGCGGTGCATACATTGTCAGGATTCAGGCAAATGCTTAGGCAGCCCAGGGTCCTATGGCCGTATGTCATTATGTAATGTATGCGCATGTGCTGTGTGGCTTTGTAAATCTGTACAAATGTGCTAAGCCCCCTTTAAAAGCAAGCTCTGCCTGTTCCCCATTCTCTCCCCACCACTTCCCTTTCAGTGGCAGGCCTCTACAAACTCCCTCTTCATACCCTTTCAATAAACTTCCAGCGTGGGTTTGTTGTACATTCTGGTTCATTCTCCCCGCCCCTAAACTACAACAGCTGCAGCAAACTCCGGTTACTAATCCGGATACGACCCCCTTCCTTTCCACATGTGACCCCTGTCGCTGTCCACTAGGCAAGAAATAGCCCTCACCAAATATGACGAGCCCTAAGACTTGCAGCCTTCCGTGCTGTGAGTGAAATAAATCTGATTTTTTTTTAGACTGTGTCAGGAGGTTTGTGAGCAGCAGAGCACTAATAATGGATGGGTCAGGATTTGTAATTTTTATTGATGAAACTAGTAACCGGTGTCATTCTTCAATACAAAGTCCCCAGTGTTTCATAGGAGGTGTGAGACGGCATTAAAATACCTTTTAATTGAAACTGCTATAGTTGGGATTTTCAAACAACCTCACAGTAGTACTCTGAAACCTGGATGATGTGACTTTCCTAAACAAGAACGGACTCTTTGTCTCTTTTACCCTCTCCATGGTTCTCACTCGTCTCTGTTGCTAATGTTTTAGGCACTGTAGACAAGCTGTCTTCTTTGTAGACTCAACTAGACTATAAGTAAATCAAGAATCTAGGGGCTATAGTGATGGCCCAGCCTTTAACAGTATATTGAAGAATCTAGGGCCTTACAGAAGACCCGAGTTCTCTTCCCAGCACCTGTGTCAAAAAGCTCACAACCTCCTGCATCTCCAGCTCCAGGGGATCCAACGCCCTCTTCTGGCCTCCAAGGGCTCTTTATTAAACCAATCAGAAGGTGCCTTAGGCAGGCAAGGAAGGACAGAGACACATGGTCACACAGGGTGACCAAATACCCTGCAACAGAGCGTATCTGAGCAGGCTTCTTTGCCCACCAGGCCTGTGCTCTTCTCTCTGCACCTGCTACTTTGCATCACTCATTTGCCCAGCACAGACAGTTTTACTCCTTGGCTGTGATTTCCTCAAAAGGAGCCAATACGAAGCCGGCCAAATGAAATACCTCCCCTTCCTCCTCAAGAGATCAGGAGATCATGGGTAAGGGAAGAGAAGCGTGGAGGGAGCCAGAGGTCAGTAAAGACACAGCAGATGTGGGGGCCGGTATGTGCGCTGGCCAGGAACGCCTTGTTCTCCAAGGAGGGAGGTCGTGATTACAAGGCTGTGAATATAGAGGGCTTTTCAGCCCGGGCTCTGGAGTCCTGTTTGTCTTTAGGTTTGAGCAAAGCAGCAGTGCAGTAGTGGAGATGGCAATGATTCTGTTTTGCTCTTGAGAAGGCCTCCTGCAGATCCAGGCAATGGGGCGGGGGAGGTGTCACTGGCCGAGATGCTTTTGTAGGTTTTGTTCTGGCTCTGAAGTCATTTCTCTTTTGTCACATGAGACATGGAGTCCCTGCCTACAAAAGGCAAAGGGAGGAGGCTGCAGACACATATTTAGTGAGTTGTAACCCTGTGAGAGGACCAGGTGGGGCCCAGCAAAGGAAGACCTTTTCATGTTAGCAGGGTCATACCGTCTGGTGCAGTTACTGAAGGGTTGACGATCGGTGACTTCAGGCAACAGGACAGACTTATAGGGAATAGATTTATGGTTAGAAACTTCTATTGCTGTCTGCAAACAGGGCTGGCCCTGATTAATATTTTAATAGTTTTGGAGAAGCATTCAGAGGCCAGGGAGTCTCCCAATGGTGTGGAAATTTGTGGGTAGCAATTCTACCAAATACAGTGATTTGTAGATAGCCAATCATAACATTGATGAATAATCTATTTGATTTGGAACAAACTAGAAATAAAATACCAAGAGACTTAAACTCCTTTTTCATGTGTTGGTGTATAAGTAGGTGTGTCTCTGTGTGTAGGCCATATCAGATGTTTCTTCTATTGCTCTCTACATTATTTTTACTTTACTAGGACAATTGATGCTGGTTAGCTGGGGCTGAAAAATTGGTAGTGATTAAGAAGAGACCAGCAACATAGAGGTGAAATCTTCTGGGAAGTGTTTCCTCGGAGTCTAAACATATAAGCTGCATTCCAGAGGTGGCTAAGGTTGTACCTTGTGCTGGCAGCCAAACTTTGTCATGTATAAGAGTCTCCCAGGTGGTACTGGTTTTGAAGGCATGAAAGGGTCATGGAGAGCAGCTGAGGCTTGGCACTGTGAGAGACCAGGAAAGGTCATTGGTGAAGGTGCAGCCTCAGTGGCAGTTGAAGCCCCAAGAATGAAGGGGTCATGGAGAAAGTTGAGACTTGGCACCATGAGGAGAGCCTATAAGAGGCTATTGGTGAAAGTGCGGCCCAATTGTAGGAAGGGACCCCTACATTGTGGAGACACCAATACCATGGGAAGACCACCAGGAACAGTAGCATCAGTGGAGTGGAGCTGGTCTGACTCTAGAAGACAAGCTGTGTGTGCTGCAGAGGGCAGAGCAGAAGAAGTGACCCAGGCCCTACAGAGGTGCTCAGAAGATTGTGAGTCCTGATTTCCTTTGATGCTTAATGGTGATTTGGAAGTGTAAGCCAAATAAACCCATTCTTCCCCAAGTTGCTTTGGTCATGGTGTTTTATCATAGTAATAGTAACCTGTACTAGGACAGGCTTCTTTTTGCTCTTCCTTCAGTGACGTTTACCTCTCACCCCAGTCCTAACCTTTGGCAAACACTGATGTGTTCTTCATTTGTATAATTTTGTCATATGGATATTCCATAAAGGTAACTATGAATTACCTTGTGAGACAGAAAAAAAAAAAAAACCAAACCAACCAACCAACCAACCATCCATCCAACCAACCATCCATCCAACCAACCAACCAACCAACCAACCAACCAACCAACCAACCAACCAAAAACAAAAACAAAACAAAAAAAGACCCCAAAACCCAAAACCCAAAAACTGAACAAACTCTCACCATAGTGCATTTCAGAGCTGTCCAAGGTACTTGTTGATTGAACTTGTTAATTCTTATCATTGCTGAATAGTCCTACTTGGTGTGTGTCATGGTTTATATACTACCATTTTTTTTTTTAAATTTTAGATTTTTATTTTTTGGGTATGAGCATTTTGCCTGCATGTATGTCTAGGTACCATATATGTGCCTGGTACCTGAAGAGGTCAGATTAGGAACTGGAGTTATGGATGATTGTGGACTGCGATGTGGGTGCTGGAAATTGTACCTGGGTCATCTGAAAGAACAAGTACTTTTGAACACTGAGCTGTCTCTCCAGCCTCTGCTACTGCTTTCTTATATCATCTGTTGGAAGCCATTTGGGTTACTTCTATTTTTGGTCATTGTGGTGGTTTGAATAAAAATGGTCCCATGGGCTCATAGGGAGTGGTACTATTAGGTATAACCTTGTTGGAGCAGGTGTGGCCTTTTGATGGAAGTGTGTCACTAGGGGTGGGCTTTGAAGTTTCAGGAGCTCATCCAAGGCCTAGTGGTTCTCTGTCTTCCCGCTGCCTGTGGATCCAGATGTAAAACTCTTAGTTACCTCTCTAGTACCATGTCTGCCTGTGTGTTGCTCTGCTTCCCATCATGATGATAATGGACTAAATCCCTGAACTGTAAGTCAGCCCCAATTAAATGTTTCCTTTTATAGGAGTTGCCGTGGTCATGGTGTCTCTTCACAGCCATAGAAACCCAACTAAGACAGTCATTAAGAAAAAAAAGTAGCTTGCTGTAATAACTGTGGGTTCAGTTATGTGTTTTCATATTATTCTAGATGTTGATATTAGGGAATAATTAACACAGAATTCAGTGGACTCTGAGTAAAGTAGATTACCACCCCCCCCCCCCACAATGTGTGCGGGCCTTGCCTGATAGACTGAAAGTTTTAAGAGGAAAGACAAGAAATTCCTTAGGAAAAAGAATTCTGCTTCTCGACTGCCTCCAGCCCCAAGAACCTGAAGTTACCTCTTTCCCAAGTGCCTTTGGGAAAGTGTCTTTGGCACTGTCTTTGCTGGCTTGTCCTGAAGGGGTGATAATTGCCAGATCCCAGACCACCAATTCCTTAAGCCTTTCTCTCTTCCTTCCACCTGCACAGACACACACTGCACTCACTCTGTCCCTATTGGTTCCGTTTCCCTGAGAGACTCTGGGTAAAACGGCTTTGTGTGCCTCTTTTTATGTGAACATAGCTTTTATTTTTCTGGGATGGATGCCTAGCAGGGTGATTGCCAGGTCATATGGTAAGTGAATGCCCAGTGTTTAGAAAAGCTGTCCATTTGGTTACATGGTAGAGTAACTGAACAGCCTCACGCCCACCAGCATGTTACACTGATGTTGTTTTTTTTTTAAAAATCATCTTTATTAGCATTTAGTATTAACACTATTTTGTGCATGTGTGTGTGGGTGTGCAGGTGCCCATGTGTCTGTGTAGGTACAAGTTTGCAGAGGCCAGAGGTCAACCTTGGGTGTTATTCCCTAGGAACTGTCTGCCCACTCTGCTTTTTGCAGCAGGGTCTCTTGCTGGGACATGGGGCTCGCCTATTGGGCTATGCTGGGTGGTTAGAGAGCCTCGGGGGTCTGCCTGTGTCTGCTTCTCTAGCACCGAGATTGACAGCCTGAACCACCACATCTGGGTTTTTATGTGGGTGGTAGGGACCACACTTAGGTCCTCATGCTTAAGCAGCAAGCATTTTATTAACTGAGCCATCTCCACAGCCCCAGAACTGTTTTCCTGTTAGCCAGTTTGATGGTGCACGATAATACATCTTGTGGTTTTATTTTGCATTGGTGGTTAATGACCTTGGGCATCTTTCGGGTGCTTTTTCTCACCCATGTTCAGTTGGTAGCTGTCTTCCATGTCTTTAGCCCACTTTAATTGGTCTTTTTTTTTTTTAAATTGGTATGTTTTAAGAGTTCTTTTTAAAAAATAATTAAAAATGTGTTTATTTTTATACATAGACATATTTTTATACATTTGCCTGCATTTGTCTGTGTACCATATCTGTACAGTGCCCGTGGAGGACAGAAGAGGGCATTGGGTCTCCTGACACTGGGGTTACAGATGGTTGTGAGCTGCCATCTGGGGACTGGGAGTTAAACTCAGACCCTCTGCAAGAGCAGCCAGTGATCTATCTAGATCTCTAGATGTCTCTAGATCTATCTAGATCTAGATATCTAGCCATCTCTAGATATTCTAGATACAAGTCTTTTGTTGGCTGATATATGCACATATTTTCTCCTCCTATTTAACTTGTTTCTCAGCTCTTAATAAGAGTCATTTGCCAAGCAAAAGTTTTCAACATCCGTGAGCTTCAGCTTACTAATTTTCCCTTTTTGAATTGTTCTTTGCAATCGAGTCTAAGATCTTACCAAACTCTGTGTGCTCAAGATTTTGGCTACCCTCCTTTCTAAAGTTTCTCCGGTTACTGTTCACATTTGATGCCACAGTATACTGTACATTAACTTTATTACAGGTGTGAGCTTTGGACCCAGGTTCATTTTTCCTGCTGGCATCTAGCTGTCCTAGTGTGATTTCTTGAGCAAGTTCATCCTTCTTCTGCTGACCTGACTTCATTCCTGTATTAAAATCAATTTGACATATTTGTGTCATATCGTAACTCTATTTCTAGCATCTCTACATTGATCTATTACCTGTCTCTGCTCTAATACCATGCTCTCCTGCTAACTCTAACCAGGATATAAGTTTTGTCTTGAGTCCCTCAACTTTTTCAATCACATTTTTCCACAGCCAGCCTGGCTTCTTCCCTTCCTCCATTCTTTTCTCCATTTAAGCACCACCGCCACCGCCGCCGCCGCCGCCGCCGCCGCCGCCGCCGCCGCCGCCGCCGCCACCACCACCACCACCGCCAACACCACCACCACCACCACCCACCACATTTCTAAGTTTTTAGCTTTTCTACACTAATCTTAGGTCAAAGTTTTAGAAAACTTTCTGTTTTCTAACAGAAAGGTCATGTGTTATGAAGAAGGAAAGCTCCATTTAACCTTATCATAAAACTTCTACATTCACCATTGTGAATGTGAGATGGCTCACTGCGTAAAGGTGATTGTGGTCAAGCCTGATGACCTGAGTTCTATTCCTGGGAACCATAAGATGGAAAAAAAGAACTGATTCCTTCATGCTGTTCTTTGACCTTTATACATGCATCATGATAAACACACACACACACACACACACACACACACACACACACACACACACATACCTCAAAGAAATGAAAATATAATACAAAAATAAAAATAAAAGAAACACTCTAATGATTTGACAGAAGATCCTGAGAACTGTTCTGGTTTGATCAGCTGACATTTTCTATATCCGATTGTTTTCCAGCAGTTTTCAATATTGATGAGCTTCAGCTTATTACTTTTCCCTTTTTGAATTGTTCTTTGCAATTGAGTCTAAAATCTCACTAAACTCCATGTGCTCGAGAATTTGGCTACACTCCTTTCTAATGGTTCTCTGATTTATGTCCACATTTGATGCCATGGTGTATTGTGTTAACCCTCAAATTCATAGGAGCAAGTGACCCTGGTATGAGAAGGCCAGCAAGTGTGAGTGTGTGTGTATATATAGCTATTGGAGCTGCTCTAACAAAGAACATTTCCCTATGTTTTCTTACACATTTTAAAAATAATTTATTTATTTTATATGCATTGGTATTTTGCCTGCATGTATGTCTGTGTGAAGGTGTCAGGTCTCCTGGAACTGGAGTCACAGAGAGTTGTAAACCACCATGTGGGTGCTAGGAATTGAACCTGGGTCTTCTGGAAGAGCAGCCAGTGTTCTTAACCAAAGAGGCATCTCTCCTCTTACACATTATTTTATTTTATTTTGATTTTTCTTTACTAAGAAAATTTCTACTCACTCTACATACTATCCACAGATCCCCCCTCCTCCCTCCTCTATCCCAGCCCTCTTTTCCAAGCCATCCCGCATCCCCACATCCCCCAAAATGAGGTCTCCAATGGGGAGTCAGCAGAGCCCAGCACACTGAGCCTAGGCAGGTCCAAGCTCCTTCCCACTGCACCAAGGCTGTGCAAGGTTACACATTATTTTAAAGGTTTAACTTTTTTAAAAAAATATTTAGGTCTACAGTAAATTAAAGACTACCTGGTTTGAGGTAGGGAATGAGTGATTTTTTTCTATATATTAATTGTTTTATTAGGCTATGTTGGTTAAAATTCTCAAACAAATCAAGCTTAAGTCTCTGACTTAACAGAATGAAGACTGGTTTCTTGCTTTTACATGGCCAACAGTGCTGAGTGAGCTGATACTATGCTCTATATATCTAGGCAGAAGGTAAGTTTGTAGCTTGACCTTTCAGAGTCCACAGCCTCCTGGACCAGAACAGGGCAGGGGCATGCCCCCACCTCCATCCACCCCAGTTCCTTCTTATTTTTGATCACATTCCTAGAGTGACTTAAGCAGGACTAGAGGGTCAGGCTTCGGTGCTTATATGTGAGGAGCATGGGGCATCATTGAGTTCTGATAATATCAGCCATTGCACACTTTGCCTCTCTCTTTGATCTATGACATTCCCCGTGTTGGACCATCTAATTTTATGCCTCTTTAAGCAAGCATTTGTTTCAGGGATGTTTCATCCCATTGTTTTAATTGTCTCTCCTTGGCAGAGAGTCTAATATTTAGGTTGCATCTCCTACTTATGTTTCTCAATATTCGGTATATTGCATTTTGGAGACAGTCCCCTCTCCTCATGGTCATCTCGGTGGTGGTTATAACCATGTGGCTGTTTCTGTATAAACTTCAGGAGCTGCACGTCAGGCTGCATGAGAAGCCCTATTAGATTTGGTCTGAAATTACATTTAATTTATAGATTAATTTGGCACTACGTGACATCTTTAAGATATCAGATGTTGCTATCCATAAATACTGACATTTTAAATCCTTCAACCGAGTTTTATGTTTCTGCTTACAAAATTCAGGCACACCTTCTTGTTAGATTTATTTCTAAGTTTTTTTTTTAATAGGTGACTTTAAGTAATTTAAATATCGTCTCTAAAATAATGGCTTTTTCTTTGGAGGAGGAACCAAGAGTTTAATTAGAGTTACTTGTAGGAACATGGGCAGCTTATCCACAGCTATACAAATAAGGAAAATGTCTCTTTCTCCGTGAGCCACCATTAACTGTGTACAGATCCCTCAGGGAGGGATGGGGTCCTCGCTCATCTTCTTCAGTACTCGCCTAATGTCTAAGTGTGGCTTACATACAGAATGGATCTTCATAGCTTCCCTTTTGGTTCATGTTACGATCAACAAATGTTCTACAATTTCTTTCTCTGTCTGACCCAAGTCTCCTGAAAATGTAGAAAATTAGACTACATATACATAAAGATGCTATTCTTCCCTTTCCAATCCGCACACCCTTTTCTTTCTTCCTGTTTTCTTTCTCTCCTTTGTCCTTTCCCTCCTCCCTTTTCCTTTCCTCCCTCCACCCTTCTCCTTTGCCCCGTCCCCCCCCCCCCCCCTTCTCTGCTTCCTTCTGGCTTACTCAGTCCTCTCCTTGACTTTCTAATACTCTCCCAGACTCAGAGACAGCACCTTGCCTGGGTTGTTAATTGGTTTGTGGTAGGTGTTTAGTAGATGCCTTTGCATGGAAAGCCGTTCCTGTTTTTCATACTGTGCTGAATTCTAGCATCAGTAATTGGTGCTAACTTGGTTCCACCAGGATTCGATTTGAAAGGCAGTTCTCTGACTCTTAAGTTTTTTCCTCCACAGTGCTTGCAATTCACTCTTTGCTTTTGTACATGGTTGTTCCATCGTCCTGAAGTCGGTTTCAGAGAATATTTCCAGTTTGAGGTGCTTTTAATATCATATCCCTGTCTCAATGTTTACACGACACTGCCTTGCTTTTAAACTTTGACCCTCCTTAATTTTTCTATCCTATATTTAAAAATCTTCTTACAAGTGTGGATGAAAGCCTTCTCATCCCTGCTAAGTCTTTGGTGGCTGACGATTTGGTTACTCACTACATAGAAGACAGAGCAATGACTTTTAAGTTGATCCTTTTATTCCAAACTTAGGACAGTCCAATAATTATCTGTTCATAATATCGTCAGGAAATGTTAGCTCATTCCTATGAGATGACCCCTCTTAATATTCAGAAAAACATTTCTGCTATTTGTGCTATGGCGCAGACTTACAGAGTAAGCTGAGGAGGGTATAAGGAGAGAGCCAATTATTTTTTCTTCTTTTCCACTTACTGTTTCCTGCTCAAGAGCAGCCGAGACCTCCCAGCTTCCCTTTCTCAAGACTTCCTGATTAACGGGCACTTCTCAGAGACAAGGGCGCCCTTCTCCAATTTTGTTTGTCAGCAAAGACTGCAATGACTTCATTGTTGCCATCCTTCCGCTGCCACGCTGGCTCTGGCTGTTCTGGAAATGTCAGTACGATAACTTAGTTAGCCAGTTAGCTATTGAAATCCTTCAGTAGGAAGAAAAGATGGGTTTTCTCTTACAGAAAGAGTGGAGGCTAAGCAAACTGGAGCTCTCGATCTAAGGCACTGTCTCCTTGGAGTTCACATCCAGATATTTTGGTCTGCAGGGCAGAGGCTTTGCGGGCACCAAACTCCTTGCTGGTTGGCTGATCCTGTGGGATTTTGTGGGTGATAAGCTGCTGCTGTCATTGGGTGCCTGATAGCAGATTCCATTTCTGTATATGAACTGGAGACTCCAGGGCATCTAATCCTGAAGCTTGCCTGGGTATTGGAAGCTCTCTGAAAATGGAACCAAATCTCCACATGTGCGTCACTCAGATTTCAAGTCCAGTGACTGTAACCTGGAGTGGCCTGGGGCTTCCACACACGTCAGTGCTAGTCTGTAAGGGTTTTCTGGAGAGAAAAAGAAAATGACCACCAATTCACCACTCCTTCTTCTCTAGCCACTTTAAAAATGAACTAGGCAGAGACGGGGTAGCATGGAGCAAGCTGAGAGTTATCACCCCTTGCAGCAGACTGAAAAATATCTGTACTGTATACTGACAATAGTTTCAGTAATCATTAATTCAGTAGACATATTTAGGATGCCTTCCCAGCATGTGAATTTTCATAAAGAGCTTTAAAATAAGATTGATTTTTATTTTTTGATTGCATATGTGTTCTGTGTACCATTTGTATGTAGTACCTTGAAAATACCAAAGAGGGGGTTAAATCCCCCAGAACTGGAATCACAGAGTCAGGTGCTGGGAATTGAACCTGGGTCCTCTGCAAGAGAAGCCATAGTGCTCTGAACCACAGAGCCATCTCTCCAGTCCCTGAGTTATTTTTTGAAGATACTAGAAAGTGGAGCACATACCTTAATTTTTTGAAATGCAAAATATAGTGAAAATGTGAAGTTTTGAAATGGAGCCCTTGCTCTGCAATAGAGATACCAGGACACAGGATCCATTTCCAGTACAATATGTGTTTGGGCCAGCAAAGTGGGGAGGGAGGGAGGGAGCTGTCCGTGGCACTTTGCATGTGAGTGGCTCACCACATCTGGAAACTTCAATTGTCACCATTTGGATAATTGAAATACGATAGCAGTTTATCGGATACAACTCTGGATATCCACACACTTGTGTTTTGAGGCATGTGCTTCCAGTTAAAAGAATCAGCATGGAGAAGGCAGAGTTAATGTCCATGTGTTTCTTAACAACCTTCTAAAATGTAGTTTTCCATTCTTTGGACAGTTCAGTCATTACCCCATTGTACTAACTATTATTTGCGATAATAATTTTTTTCAGTTCTGTAACTGCCAGTAGGTTCAAACACTTCTGCATACTCAGCCCTGAATCTCCAGTCCCTGTAACATAGGTTACATTTGGAGAATCTGGGGTGGGAGACATTATATGTTGTTAGATGCCTTTCCTTCCCCCTCCAGGTATCACCCCTTCATCTTTTGCACTGATGCGCCATCTGTCTTTTAAGTTTTTCTTTGTAGGAATGATGATTAAGATTGCTGTAATGGAGTAAAACCTTGAGCTTGAGGTCCAATATCATAGGCCCCCAATGCATAATAAATACGGGGACGATGTTAATCCATAAGTCAGAGCAGACCACCTTTGATGAAGACTCCTCTGGTTGTACAGGCTGTTGTTAGTTCTGCAAAAACTGTGAAGCTACCAAGGAGTCATGTACCCTTCTTGTGGCATGTCCTCTTCCTGTTGTCCCCTCAGCTGTGGCAGGAAGTTGACTGACTTTCAGAAAGTGAGATGAGTATAGTTCAGAGGCTGTGTAAGAGGACATGAAGATGCCTTGGGGTTGGGCATGGGTGGAAATCCTGTGTGACCAGTGGGGATGCAATGATGGGTGGCAGTGTTGAGCAACAGACTGCTCTATCATTATTCCCATGGAGCCTCACGCTGGCATTCATTTCCAATTTGGGCTCAAGAGGACTCAGAATTTCCCTATCATTCAGTAGAATTAAGAAAGTATAAAAAGAAAAAGAAAGTATAAAAAGGTGATAATGCATTCATTGCATAATTTGTAGACTGAGTTATAGACTGCAAAGGTTTATCATGGTATGTATATTTATGGATTTGTTTCTGGGTCCAGAGAGTAAAGCCTCTCTTTCTTGTTGAAATAGGCATGGTTACTCTTGATGCCAAAAGTGGACATATTGAACTCATCATTCAGAACAGAGAGAGATGGAAGTTTATGGACTGAATTTACATGAAGGGAGGGGTTCTCTGGGCTTTCTGATACCTGGTACATGAGAAGACCAGTGTTTAGCTGTAGATGGCATAAGGATGCATAGCGTCCTGTTGCTAATGCCATTCACTGACTTTCTATTATGTAGTTTCATCTGGACAGGATTTCAAATAGTCTCTTCCAAAGTCAAAGGAGTAGCTAGGCACGTCTGACCCAGAGCTCAAGTGTTCCAGGAGTGCTGTGTGGCTGATGGGGCAGGGCTGTGTCAGCGTGCTTTAGAGAAATGCATTATGCGGAACCCACCGGGGAGGGAGCTCACTGGAGGCTGCCCTGATGCAGGTGTTTCATTGTGCAATCCCACAGGACTTTCAGCCTACTCAGTGAGCAGGGCCAGGATTTGATGCCAATTAACCAGAAATTATGGCAAACAAGCGGCACCTGGAGGGATAGATGCTCAGTAGATGCTCTTTGACTGTTAAGTGGAATATGGTCCTGATCTTATTCTTTAACCATCTTCTCAGTGTCTGTCAGAGCAGCTAAGATGAATTATTTCCATGCCTTTTGTGATACTTGTGAGACAACGCAATTGAGGAGAGGACAAGGTCCCAATCTTAGCTGGGTGGCCTTGGGTGAGTTGCATGCCCTCTCTCTCCCTTATGAGTAATGGAGCCGATGATGGTCCCTGTCATTTATGCTTTCTGTGCAGACTGAGTGATACAAATGCCAGGGTGGCACACGGTAAGTACTGGAGAAGTGTCTTCCATCATCAGCCAAAGTGAACTCGGCACATTCCATTCATCTTCGGGCTTGATGCGGCTGAAATTAGTACTGTTCCCCCTTCTTGTTGCTATGGTTACTAATGCATTAATTGTACAGCTTGATGGGTTCACTAAGACAGCACCATAAGTGTGAACACTGGTTCACACTTTTTTTCTCATTTCCTTTCTGTTGCTGTGATAAAACAGCCTGACTAATGTAACATAGGGAAGGAAAGAGTTTTTTCAACCTATACTTCCAGGTCCACAGTCCCTCATTAGTGGAAGTCAGGGCAGAAACTCAAGCAGAAACTTGAAGTAGAAAGCAACAGAATCTGCTAGCGAGCCTAAAGGCTCACATAGCTACCTTTCTTGTATATCCGAGGACAACCTTGCCAGGAAATGGTGCTACCGACAGTGACCTGGGCCCTCTTTTGTCAATTAACAATTGAGACAGTCCCCACAGACATGCTACAGACCAATCTGATCTGGGCAACTCCTCCACTGAAATGCCCTTCTGAGATAACTTTAGGCCAGCAGTATTCAAACCGTGGGCCACAACCATTGGAAAACACATATTCCCGACAGTTTTAGGAACCCTCAACCATACGTTTATTTTAGTTGCTACTTTGTAACTATAATTTTGCTGCTGATTGGTGTCTCAGTTCCTAAGACCACTGGAAACATGTTTTCTGCTGGTCATGACCCACAGGTTGACAGCTGCCGCTCTATGCTGTGTTGAGTTGAAAGTTCAAAGGCCTCGATACTCTGTCTTCTGCACATGCTGGTGGCTGCATTTGAGGCCACAAAAGAGCCTGGAAAAACCCTGGGAGATGTCTGTGTTTAGTTATCTAGTGTGAAATAAATAGAAAGGTAATATACACACCTTGGTTCTATGGTTTTAGAAAATATAGCCTTATCCTAAGAAAATGAATGTTGGAAAGAGTCAAATGGCCTTAAAAAGCCATCAAAGAACACAATAGCATACATCGAATTCCTATGCTGATGCCTTTAGTAAACCAGACAGATAGGCAAGCATTAAGAAGAGCCCAAGCAACACTGATCCATGTGTGAGCCAGGCATGGTTTTAGGCCACAGCCCCTGGTTGAAGGTGTCTAATGTCAGCGTGCCCAATTCCCAGCTCTGTGGGATGATGCTAATGTTCTTTTTCTCAGGAGCCATATGAGGAGGGTTCTGCCTCATGGATTGTGAGTTGGTGTGCTCACCTTTTTAATGAGAATATCTTAGAAAGAGCAGAAATGAACTTCCCATCACAGGAGAGAAGGCAGAATTAAGGCAGCAAATAAAGATAAGGTGATAGGTACCAGTCTTGGGGACAATAAGGTACTGAGTGTTGTGTGCATGATTTCATTTACCCCTCCCAAGAAGCTCAGGGGTCAGTATTTTCTTTTACCATAAGGACCTGGAGGACAAGCCACTGGCATGGAGGACTACTGCCTGTAAGCAGCTTGGTGGACAGCAGAGAAGGGTGGAGGCTGCTATATGTCAGAAGCTCTGGACTGGGTGGAGAGTCACTAAATGATAGTCAAGATCAGATCCAACTCAGCCTGTTCCAAAGCCCAGGGTTCTTCCCTGCCGGGAATTTTTCAGATAGCAGTCACTGCTGGGTGATGCGGGGGACCTCCGTTCTTCACTAAGAACTGTTCCTAAGCTCTTATTACACGTCCACCATAGTGGCTTCTGGTTATATCAATCTCAATGGCTGCTAACAATTTATACTTCCTATAGCTTACCAAAATCAAGATTCCTACCAATGGACCTTGCTCTACTGAATGTCTGCTATCCACTGGACCTTGATAAAGACAACTTCACCCATCATTTCAATTAAGGAATTAATCTCAATCTTGTGAACTAGGCAACTTTAATACCATTTCGCACAAACAAGTAGATGGTGGTGGGGAGTGATAGATGTGCGATCTGAATGCATGATATCAATACCCCAAGTTCATTCTGGGCACCTATTGGCTATTGCTAATGATTGACAGTTCAAGGGTATTGGGCATACCTCAGGATCTCCAGGAGCACAGGCTTGGAATTCACAGCCAATTCTTCAAAGTGTGTGGGTCCTTGGATGAATATAGTGGTGCTGGCCCCCAGTAAGTCATGTTGCACCTCAGGATTAGTTCAGTGGTCAAGAAACTATAGGTGGCAAATAAGCAGAATTACTTGGATAAATAACCACAAATTACAATACATCAAAAACTCACAAATAGGAGCTCACATTTCTCCAGGGAAAGATATTAGGGAAAACATCCCAAGTACCTGGTTTTCAGTTGTTATTTTCTGGGCTTAATGCATTGCACTTATAAGATCTTGTTCCACTAAAGAAATAGCCTAACGGGCCCTGAGAATGCGTCTTTAAGTGGTGGAGTGCTTGTCTAGCATGCACAGGACCCTCCATTCATCCTGGGCACTGCTCTCTCCTAGTTTTGAAGAATAAGCAAAGCCATTCAATTGATAAGAAGTGGCAGCTGTGAGTGAGATAGCAGATATAACCAGTCAATTTAGTCTGACACGGGGCATACAAGTGGACAATTATACTGGAAACTTGCACTCAGTATAGCACTTAGTTGAGCTCTAATGCCAAGGACAGGTTAATGGTGATCTTGAACCATATAGCTCTCGGCCTTACTCAGTGAAGACACAACCAAGGTATTGCAGTTGACCTAATGTTGTATGTTTCCTTTGATGATGAATTGCGACTTTGATTATTAATTATGAATAACTACACTCATTAGCTTCCCCCTTGCTGTTGTGTGGGAGTGACTGCTTTTGGAGACCACAGTCCCATCCTTAGGGCAAGTCACATGTATAATTTAAAACAAAGCAGGAACAACCCGAAGCAGCAGAGACAAACAACAGTTAGTGAGAATTTTGACCCACACACTGGTGTCTGGTTAGGCTCTTGGCTCAACTCAATTCTGCTTTTTAGTCAACCGTTGTGACACGTGGCTGAAGAACACCCAGTTTTGAAGTGGCAACCAACCCTGCCTGCTGTGTGGCTCTGCCTGGAACTCCCAGTGCCCATTTTCTTTCAGGACACTCCTGCCTGCCTTCTGCATACTTTTGTTCTTTTGTCCCACCTATGGGAGTCCTGTAGGAGACCCATCACTACTTTGTCTGCTCATGTAGAAATGCCCAGGGATCACATGCACTCACAGACTGATGTCCAGTTAGTTCAAAACTCTAGAAACGGCCTCAGAATGGAACACACTGTGATGCACAGCCATTGCATTAGTTTTCTGGTTGCTGTGCCAACCCCTTCGAAGCAAACCACTGAAGGAATGAAGAAGGAACAGAGAAGAAAGGGAAAAGTAAAGGCTTCTCTAGGTTCACAGTCTGAGGGGGTAGAGTTCATCTCTTCCGGGAAGATGTGGCAGCAGGTGGCTTCATGGTGGCAGGTGAAACTAGGCTTCCTCACCTGCTCATATCTTCTTGAACAGGAAGCAAAGAACAGATCAGAAGTGAGGCTGGGCTATGAGCCCCCAAGTTCATAACCTTCCAAAGCGGCATCACCAACTGGAGACCAAAGGATCCAACAGGAGCCCGAGGGGACCATCACATAGAAACCCCAACAGCTCTACTCCCCAATTTCCCAAGCAGCATCAGGATCAGCTTGCCCTTCAGGACTCTGCTATCCTACCCCGGCACCCATGGACTCTCCTTTTCTTTTCTGCTTCTCCCATACCCTTCTTAATTGCCGCTGGAAGCATTCTCAAATGAACAGCTTGCACATGAATTCTCATCTCTGAGACAGCTTCTAAGGAACCCAATCTAAGGCCCTTTTATAGTTGACTAGCAGGAAAAAAAAAAAAAAGCAAGCAGTCTTTATCCACACACAAACACGAAAGCTTCACTTGTGTGAAGGTCTCCCTGGTCTAAGACTCTGGACCTTTAACCGCCTTGATTGAAAGACAAATACTGTGGATCCAAATCTTGTCCTCTGGGTTCATACTCGAGTGAGTGACCTTCAGGCCTTGGGAGGCTGGGCAGAAACCCTTTGTGCACTCAGTGTGACATTAACCCCTGTTGGGTACAGGTACTTTGTTCCCATAGACTTAGGCACACATTTGTGACATTTGCTTTGCCTCTAGAGTCTGCTTACATTGTTGGCTAAATACAATGTGGTGAACTGGGTAGTTCTCAAGAGGGCAAATGACAAGATTCGTCAAGGTTCTGTTTTCTAGAACGTGGGCTTGACTGTAACAGTCCGACAAACAGAGTTTCGTGGCACAGTTAAGGTGCCGTTCTCGTCTTATTTCATCAAGAGTAACGGACCCAGCATCTATACAAGTTTCATGAGGCTCCTAAAATAACCTTTCCCCCAAGCTGTACGTGTCCAGGCATCCACGTAATGGAATGTTTTTCGCAGCAGAGCCCTGCACGGTTGGAGCGATGTTGCCATTTGCTGGCGTGCTCGGCACGCAGCTCTTCCACCCAGTTGCACCCAATTTCACCGATCAGCAGCTCTGGCTGAGCCTCGCCCCCACATATTCAATAATTCATTTGGCAGGTGCAGAGAGGCACATCTACAAAGGAGCCGCAGCATCTCGGAGCACCAGGCAAGTACTCACCATTTGCTCTCTCGGACCCCACAGTGAACTTGGATATGAGGAGGCTCACCAGGCTAGCGTATTTCGGCAGCAGAGATATTAGATATTAGAGATATTAGAGTTTTGTTTTTTTCTGAAGGGATGAGTTATGTTTTTATTTTTTCCCTTCCCAAACATGGTTTCCATCAGCAGATTCTTCTGAAATATCAATAGGTTGTTTGTGTGTGACCAGTCACTAGATCATGGAGTTGGGCTGGTCAAAGACACAGATTACATTAGGAACCCAGCAAGCTTTCCCACACAGAATCATGCTTATGGCTGTGATCATACAGAACCTTAAAAAAAGTACTTCAAATGATTTAAATTCATAGAAAACTTACAAATATAGGACAGAGATTCCCCTCTGGACCTCAGCCTGTTTCCTAGGATGGGCAGCTTATACAACAATGGAAGCAACATGGGTACAATGTTATGAGTATGGTGATGTGGGCACAGTGCTCATAATATTCACAAATACAGACTTTGTTTGGATCCCCAGTTTCCCATGACTTTTCTTCTGTTCTTCCAGTCCAAGATCCCAGCATGCACTTGGGCATCCTATTTCATGAGTTCATGTGAACCCACCTTCCCCATCCCCCAGGCCCTGGGGAGGTGGGTCGGTGAGTAAAAGTGCCTCCCATGTAAGCACAAGGACTTGTGTTTGGATCTCTAGAACTCATGTGAATGCCAGGTGTGGTAGCCTGTGCTTATAACCCCAGCACTGGGGTGGAGGACAGAGACAGGAGGATCCCTGAAGCTCATTGGTCAGTTAGATAGCCAGAGTAATTGATGAGTTTCAGGTTCAGTAAGAGACTCTGCCTTAAAAAAAAAAAAATATAGGTGGAGAATGATTGATTAAGGACAACACCTGACATCAACTTCTGGCCTCCACATACACGCGCACACATGTGCAACACATGCCCAAATGCACACATGCGTGCACCCCTACAACCAAGTGCATTTATACACACATACATGTTTTCAGGTACCATATTCGTCGATCTGTATACTTCCAGAGTGAGAATGCCTGAGTTCCGGTCAGGGTTCTGTCACCGGTTTGCTGGGTAAACGAGCACAGTATTAACCCTTGTCATCCCTTCTCTATGACTGGGGCATACGAATCCAACCTGATCTGTGCTGAGGATGTTATGGTACTATCCTCACATGGTACTGTGGGCATGGGCAAGGGGAGATCACATGGGAAAGCTTAAAGCACATGGTCTTTGTTCCCTGCAGTTAGTCCTGGACTGTTATGTCACTCCATGTGAGCATCTAGTTACCCAATATTCATTTCTTTGTAGCATGGCTATGGACCACTCCCTTTAATTATTTTTCTGGAGTAGATCATAGGCACATGGTGAAGAACAGTCCACCGGTACCAAAGAAGGCTTAGAGTCATTCCCATCCCTGTTCACCTGTCCACAGGTCCCCTTCATCCTGCCCTGAGGCTGCCATCTTTGTCCTATCTTAGACACTTTCAAATTCAGTTTTCTAAATACTCTGTCCTTCTGGAGCTTTTGGCAATATTGCAACGGCTAAAGGAAGACTACTACCTTGATGGCAAAGGTAGACTTGCTTTCTTTGTGTTGTGAATAATGACAATAATATTAGTGGCATGTCACGGAGCACTTGTTACACAGCAACCGTAATATCTGTTCTGCTGATTTCTCTTTGGTGGTGCTGGGGCTAGACCCCAGGTCCTCGAGCATGCTAGGCAAGTGCTTTATCTTTGAGCTACACCCCCAGCCTACTCTTCTTTCTTTCTTTCTTTCTTTCTTTCTTTCTCTCTCTCTCTCTTTCTTTCTTTCTTTCTTTCTTTCTTTCTTTCTTTCTTTCTTTCTTTCTTTCTTTCTTTCTTTCTTCCTTCCTTCTTTCCTTCCTTCCTCTCTCTCTCTTTCTCCTTCCTTCCTTCCTTCCTTCCTTCCTTCCTTCCTTCCTTCCTTCCTTCCTTCCTTCCTTCCTTCCTTCTTTTTTGAGATATGATCTCATGTAGCATAGGCTGTTTTCCCACTCCACTGGTCAAATCTAGCTTAGAACTCCTGATCATCCTGCTTTAGCTCCCCCGACCCCCCAACCCCCCCCACAAGTCAAGAAGGCAGGTGTGAGCCACCATGCTTGGTCTATTATATCTTAATTCCCTTTCTGTCTCTCTACCCTCATCTAATATGATACCCTTGTGGAATACATACTATCAACACTCCTACTTTACAGATAACAAGACTGAGGGCTAGAGAAGCCTCCAAGGTCACCTAGCAGCATAGAACAGGGATCAGAGCTCGGGAATTGGCACCAAGATGTGTTTGTTTCTGGGTTTGGATTTCAATGATTCCTTCTTTGCTTTCTGTGCATCTTGAGAGGCCACCACCATTGTCTTTGGTGACAGTCAGGACCCCACACAGATTCCACCTCAATTTACCTGGCACATCTTTTTCATCTGTCTTGCCTAGGATCATACTTCCCATGACCTTCTATGTTGCCGAGGCAGCCTCATTAGCTCTTCACCTGCTAAGAATCAAGGGCAAACGTTCCTTCCTTGCTTCCAGGTGTCTTCTGGTCTCATGTGAATGAGCAGCTGTTTGTTCTTGTTGTGATCCCAGCATATTGACCCTCAGATAGCAGCCCCCAGTGGACTACTGCAGAGTCCACTTATTCATAGGCCTGACTGATGAAAGCCAAGGTGACATTTCCTCAACAATAAAAACGTGAGACTGCCAAGGAACTCTAAAGCGTTTTCTTTCTTTTTTTTGCATTTTAAAAATATTTATTTATTTATTCATTCATTCATTCATTCATTATTTATTTATTTATTTGTGTTTTCTTACATAGACAAGGAGGCTTTTTAACAGTTGCAGTGTCCACTTCTGCTGACTTGGCTAGTGTAAGTATCCCTTTTATATGACTTACAGTAGTCCAGAAGTAGTGGCCTAGAAATTAAGCATCCACACAAAATAACAGCAGGTGTAGGGTGTTGCACATCCTGATTCCATCTCCTGGGGATACAGAGGTGGAATGACAGTGGCATTCTCTGTCAGACGCTGCCAAACCCCAGAACTTGTGCTCAGCCTGGAGCAGATCCACTGGGTGGGCTGGCCTGGCCTCCCAAGAAGGGGCCTGGCTCAAAGAAACAATGTATTTTATAGTTTGCAGAAAGCCAGCTTGCCATCTCAGAGCTATAGGCAGGATTCCTAAGGAGCCCTCTCTCCACAGTGAGTCGTTCAAATATTGCCCTCCCCCCGCCTTTCAGAGGTGCTGCAGCATGGCTTGGTGATAATCTTCCCTGCTGAGATTTTGGCAGTGGATATTAGTACCATTTGGCATAGTTCAGAAAGCTGTTGGAAGAGCAGATTGCCTTGGTCTGGTGAAAGATTTTCCTTCCAACATGCCTAGAATGTCCTGCTCCATAGCGCTGAGTCCCATTCATCCTTTTCCATGACAACCTTTGAAGCCCTAGAAAGGAGGCCCTGTGTCTTGTTTATCTCTTTATTCTCAGTGCCAACCAGATTTCCTGGCGCAAAGTCGGTACTGAGGTAATGTTTATTTGGAAAAAAAAATGCAGACATAGTTTTCCCATGGAGGAGGCTTGAGACATCAGATTTTCCTAAGCTCACTGGACTTGGCCAAAGGACTGGGCACATTTCCTGGGTTTAGACTAAGTATAAAATGTAAAATGGGAGTTTCTGGCTCAGAAAGCATCTTAAGAGTGTCCAGGGGCCTACATCATTCAAGATAATAACATGGCATTCTGCTGGTAGCAGTTGGAGATGTCTTGGAGCATCTGCTGTTCTGGCTTATCCTGGGTCAGTTCTCAGAACTGGGACTCCAAGCAGATAAGCTCAAGGCATGCTACTTTGATCTCAGCATCATTTTCTCTTTGATCTCCTGAGCTTGTTGGAGAAACTGAGACAGGGTGGCAGATTCTGAGAAATAGCTTGTTTGCTCAAGGAGAGACTAGGATCTTCAGGAGCTGGAGGGGGCGGGGGATGACACACACAAGCTCTCAAATGAGTAGAGGACTAAGGATGGGCTAAGGGATAGGTTAGACGGGGGCGTTGATGTCCGATTGTAGATACGGTTTCTGTGCTTTCCACTTCACTAGCTTCAGTGATACAGCAGCACACTGTCGTCCTTCCCAGAAAACACTCTGATGCTAGGGACAGAAACCAGGCCCCTCTCCTCACTGCGACAATTCTGAAGGGCTGTCTGAAGAATCTTGCTCCTTTGTCACGAGTGCACTTCAGGTCGGAATTACATTTGCCCTCCCCCGACGCCAACCATTCTTACTCTCTAAAGCAGTGGTTCTCAGCCTGTGGATGCGATCCCTTTGGATTGAACGGCCCTTTCACGGGGTCACATATCAGATATTCTGCATATCAGATATCTACATTACGATTCATAACAGCAGCAAAATTACAGTTATAGAGTAACAACAAAAATAATTTTATGGTTGGGGGGTCACCACAACATGAGGAACTGTATTAAAGGGTTCCAGCATTAGGCAGGTTGAGAAACACGGATGTAAAGCAATGATGAATGGACCTCCAGCCTGCAGAGTCGTAGAGTGCGCTTTCAGGAGAAACTGGGAATGTGTTCTCTGAATGTCATGCATCAGATCTGGTGCCTCAGGAAATAATCTTTCAAGTCCCCCCTGTCCAAAATGCAGTCATCTAGTCTCTTCCCAGAGGCATTGCAGTTTAACCAGGGCAAGAAGTCTTAGAACAGGACAAACAATGAATTGCTGTGCAGAAACTTTCCAAGAATTGAGTGATGGTTTTGGTATCCCCAGTGCCTCTGAAACACCCGCCACAGGATGTCTCTTGCAGTAAGCCTGCTTCCCTGTTTGGTGCTCATGACTTGTGCCACTCACAAGGAACTGTTTTCACCAGGTTAGAATGGTCCTGATCTGAGCTTCTGTGTGAGGCAGACATACAGATCAAGTCGTCTAGAGATTATTTGCACATGGCCCCTCCTACGATCTTACTCCAAGTGGCTGGCTCTCTTGCCTGCAGTTCCCTTGAGTCCAAGATGTGTTACTAGGCTGTTGCTAAGCCTTCCTGTGGGCAGACACTGGTAGCTTTAGCCTCATCCTGATGAGCATGAATTATCTCTTACCTCCCACATGGTACTGTTAGGCTAAGGCTTGCAGTCTCTCCTGGACTGTTTTGGTCTCCTTCCAAATCCATTTCTCTTCTAAGGAGACATCCTTCTACCTCACAAAGTCTGACTCCACTCACGCCACTTCCTCCCTTTTGCTTCCTCTGACATTAGTGATAAGTATTTTGAAAATCCTCAGTAGTGGGTAACTCTGCTGATACAATAAGCCAAATCAAGCTGAATTAAAAGTCCAAGTTTAATCTGAGCAAAGTATTCCTGGGTGATCTCAGGGGAAGAGGAGAAATCACATGCTGCTCCTAAAGAGGGGGCCTTAAATGCCCTGTAGGCTCCAGGAGAGGAGCTGCTGCTTGGAAGACTTTCTGGGGGGTGGGGTCTGGAGAAGGAGGGGTGGAGCTGAAGTTGCATTCCCAGCTAAACAATCAGTTCCTGGCAAGCGCAAATGTTGGCCTTTGACTTTCTCAGATGGTTGAACTTGATGCACACTGGTTACTAGGCTACCCTAATATGGGGTCATATGAGGTCCCTGAGTATTATTATTTCATGGAGCACTCCACAGAAGGCTTGAGCAAACAGGGATGTCAGCTTTCCAACTGGAATATCTTGGAATTTGACAGACAAAAAATGTTTAGGGAAGATGTATGTGTGTGTGTCCTCTTTTTCTCCTGGCCTGTCAGTCACCAGGTTGGGAGAGTAAGAGACAGTAGTGGTGACCAAAAGCGGTGTATGCAGCCCATGAGAGACCGCCAGGAGACAGACTTTGGTGAATCAGATCAACTTTATTCCAGAGTTTAAGGAACGTATAGGATTGCGGAGCCTGGGGACAGATCCTAATTTGCATCAAGTGGCACACTCCTATCATAAGGCTCCCAGCACAAGACTTAGTTATCTCATGCAAGAGAGCCTTCTAGCAGGGGTCTGTGTTAGGGGTTAAGCTAAAGATAAGTCAGGCATCTGGTTTAGAGACAGCTTTCAGACCAGATCAGTCCTCCAGGCCCAGGGACATTCTCTAGATAAGGGTAGGTAGAGGCAGGAAGTTCTGCTGGAAGGAGGGAGCTCCATGTTAGTGAGCTATTGAGATAAGCTATCATGCCATGTGGAGACTGGGACCTCTGTCAGCCAGCAATGTCTTCCAACAGGAAAATACAGAGTCACATATTTTAAAAATGTTTTGGGGACTTTATTGAATTTGTTGATAGTCCGTTCTCATTGCTGTAACCCCCCCCCCATCCTCTATTAAATCCTCTTCCTCACTGTAATTCTCTTTTGAGATCTTCTGAGTTTAACCAGGATCACCTGCGTGGCCAAGGGTTTGAAACTACAGAATGGAGGAGCCTGGTGGGCTCCTCAGTGGGAACCTGACAAAGACGGTGAGTACCCCTCCCCCGCAGTCTATCTGTAGCTAGCATTTCAGCAGGGATGGGTAGGGCTGATCGGCTCCTCCTTATTTCATGACTGATTATTGATAGACCTGTTTCTGGGCAGGTCCATTGTGGACAGGCACAGCTGTATGAGGTCATGACTGCATTGGCTGTGCCGTGTCCGGAAGCCAGCATTTCACAGCTTCCACGTTGTTCCCATCCCCACTTTGCAATGATCCCTTCCTCTTACAGGGGTGAGACAGGGCTCTAGGGCTGAGCACTCAAGCATCACTTGTGTGTAGCACCTAGCAGCCTTGTGGGTCTCTGCATCCAGTGTTGTTCATGGCAAAGAAAAGCTTCTCTGACTAAGGCTGTGAATAGCATTCATCTTCGGGGATGAACATAACTATTTAGACAGCATCTTGGCACCATGACAATGTAGCTAAATGACAGTATAAGGTTTACTCCTCGGGCCTCCTCTGCTATGGGCTTTTGGTGGGGTTGGGCTCACAGAGTTCTATCACATCATAAAATCTGGCTTTCCTATCTTTAATTTCTCCGAACATCAAGCTGGTCTTGTGTCTGCTCTCCTCTTGTGAGTTCCGGGTGGCAGCTTCACTTTGAAATATGGCATCTATTGCCATCAAGTATCAACCCAAACCAAGAGAGAAAAAGCCGATTTTTAACAGTTATTCAGCATGGTAAAGGCTGACCTCAGATTGGCATGCATTAACCCTTCTAAATATAATTTACAGATGGAGAAACAAAGCCTAAGGAAGTTGTGTTTGCCAGATGCATTCAGCCAGTGAGTGGCAGAGCCAAAATTTACACCCAGGCAATTTGGATGTGGAGCCCATGCCATTAAGTACTGACTGCCCTGTCACCCCTGCAAATGAGTGTGTACCCTTGAGCAATTTGCAGTCTGGAGGGGGAGAGAGAAGCTAATTAAGTAACTGTAAGATGAAATAAGAAGACAGATATATCAAGAAAATTCTAGATAGCGTAAAAAGAGAAAAAAATACTACATGAGATGTGGGGAATAAAAAGTTTTCATGGAAGGGACACATTTTGGAGATTGGATAGAAGGCTTGGGGATTCATTCTTGTCTATAACCACAGCACTCTGTAGGCTGAGGCAGTGGGATTGAGAGTTTGATACCAGCCTGGGCTGCACAGTGAGACTCTTTCCCAAAAACCAAACTAAACCGTACTGGGATAGGATGGCAGGGAAAGATCCGTGGCCATGGCAAACAGATGGGAGTCTCTGGACCCAGTTTGACAGATGAGAGATGGTTGGAGGTGTGGATGATGGGAATGGAGAAGTGGCAGCTTCATTGTGACCTTGCATGTCAGGGCGAGGATTTTTATCTGACCTGCAAGGTCACAGGGATGCAGTGATGTGATAGGGTTCAGAGGAGACACAGTTGGTACTGCAGGGACAGTGAAAGGACCAGGCTGCCAGAAAGAACAGGGGTTGCAGGAGAGACAGGTAGGAACTTGTGGGTGATGGGAAGACCGATTCACTGGGATGGAAGGTGGTCCTCTTTTTCCTCCCTCTTTTACAATTAGGTAAGGTATGTGGAACTGAGATTTTACTTTGGATGGAATTATTATTTAATGAGCATGGGTGCTCTAAGTAGAGCACAAAACATAGACTATATAACTTAATATAAAATAAGAATTGTTTTTGCAATGGGTTTTTCTGTTACCTAGGCTGGTCTTGAACTCCTGGGCTTCAGCCCCTTCTCACCTCACGTTTCCAAGTCACTGGGATGATTGGTGGGTGCCGTTATGCCTGACTTTAGATTTTTATCATATAACTTTATGGGTCAACCTTTCTTCCTATTGACTTTCTCTTCCATCAGGTTCTTTGGGATCGGCATTGTCTGAGTCAAGATTTAACCTGAAAAATCTAGTTAAAAACAGTGATCAGTGCAGCAAATGGGCAGGTAGAGGGAGTGCTGTGCTGTGGGGGGAGAGGCAGGAGTGAGCGAGCAAGTGGGTGCTTTCTACCAGGCAGCATCAGTTGCTAGAATTACTTTGGTGTCATGGAGGGCCTCTTCCCAGGTGGATAGGAAGGAGAGGATGGCTGATCAGTACCAAGAAGCCCCTGAATGTCCTGGGTAAACACCTCACATGCACTCTCTCCCAGCCTCTTGGAAGCTAGCCATAATCCACTCCAATGCTGGAGAGTTAATGACTGGGAGGTGAGCCCTCATAAGTCTGGGAAAGTGAGGCTGGCCTGGATTATGGTCTAGGCCAGTGGTTCTCAACCTTCCTAATGCTGTGACCCTTTAATACAGTTTCTCATGTTGTGATGACCCCCCCCCACCACAAAATTATTTCAATGAAAATAACTGCAATTTTGCTACTGTTATAAATCATAATGTAAATATCTGATATGCAGGACCCTGCAAAAGGGTTGTTCGACTCCAGGTTGAAAACCATGGGTCTAGGCTGACTTTTGCAGAGTGATTGATCCTTCACATGATTCATGCATTCTTATGAGTGTTGTGCTAATGTGGCTGGAAACGTCTTTGAAGCTCATGATCTTGCTGGATGAGCTTCTTTTGACCCATTTGCATGGTTTCCTTTTCTCTGGAACCATCAGGGAGAACTACCTGGAAACTTACAAGCTGTCCAGATTACGGAAGCAAGGACTTTATTTAGTTCACTTCCTGTTGCTGTCGTAAAACACTGACCAAAACCAATTTGAGGAGGGAAGTGTTTATTTCATCCTGGACTTTCAGGTAACAGATGATCCCTGAGGGAAGTCAGGGCAGGCACTGAAGTGGAGGCTGCAGAGGAATGCTGCTTACAGACTTGCTGCCCATGGATTGCTCAGCCAGCTTTTTTTTTTTTTTTTAAATACCACCTGGGACCACCAGCCCAGGGGTGTCATTACCTACATCGGGCTAGGCCCTCTTTCATCAATCATTCATTCATCAAGAAAATGTTTCACAGATTTGTCCACAGGCTAATCCGATGGAGGCAATTCCTCAATTGCTGGTCCCTCTTCCCAGGTGACTCCAGTTGGTGTTGAGTTGACAAGAACTAACCAGCACAGACAGCGTCAGATTTCTGACTAAGATTCACTGGTTTGGCCCATCTCACTACATGGCAGCACAATCCTTAGCTCATCAGACTACCAACCTGGGAGCTGTTCTCGAGCCCTCTTTCACTTCACCAAGCTCTCGCTGAGTCCCATCAGCTCTTTCTGCAAACAAATACACCCCACTTCTGATGCCCTGTGAGGGGGTCCTCCCAGCTTCTGCTGTGTGGGTAGTTTCCCACATGCTCAGAGGGATCCTTTCAGGCTATTCTATTTTTCCATCCTAAATCCCCAAGAGACCCCCATCTGCCTTAGTTCACCTCACAGGCAGATGCTCTGATCACCTAATTGCCCGCTTTGCTCCAGGGAAAGAACACCTGGATGGCTTTTTAGCGAAACTAAGCTCAGAGGACTGGAGACTGTCATTTCCACTCTCAGACCCTAGGTGGCGCTCTGGGTCCATGCAACTCTTCCCCTGGCTTGTACTGACATGCCAGGGTGAAACTTTTTAGGAGGAAACTATTCTAAAAGGGTTTGAGATGGCTGGGTTCTGCTTAAAACACTCCCAATGTATATCTTTTGGGGGATCAAATTATAAGCTTGGAAAAATAAATTGGAACGATTTTTGGATTTTCTAATAAAAACCACTCCAACTTTTCTGCTGTTTGAGACTGGAGAAACAGCCTGGAGGCACAGGTCTGTCAGCCCAGCTATGGAGGCAGAGGCAAGGGAAAGGAAAGTTTCAGTCAGCCCCACCTGCTCTACAGAGCCAGTTGGAGGCCAGCTTGAGCAACTCAGGGAGACTCGGTCTCAAAACACGAAGTGAAAAAGGGACTGGGAATATAGCTCATTGGTGGAGTCCTTGCCTAGCACACAGGAGTAGTCCTAGGGTCATTCCTAGTAATGAAAAAAGCAAAGTCAACAAAAACAATAACAGATGACAAATGTTGAGTTGCAGATGGGGTGGTTTCCCCGAGTGCACACTAAGGGGCGTTTGGGTGAAGGTTTTGACATCTGGGGACAGAGTCCCGAATTAGAAGGGTTCTCATTCCAAAGCCAGCTCAGGTTTACCTTGCTTCCTGTTGTTCTTTCCCACCCTAATCATTTTGAATCATTGTTCATCCTCGGGCTCAGGAGAGCAAATGGAGACGTTTTCCCCAGGGCAGAGGGAAGGAGACACTCGGATGGGTGACGAAGACCCCGGCCACTCACCATGGACTCATCACCCACTGCAGCGCCACATTCTCCTCTTTCTCCTTCAAAAACTTTGTACTCCAAGATACCCTGAGACGAGATTTGAGATGGAGGCTTGCGTTTCTTTTCTTTAGACCTGGCCTGGAGATAAAGGAGTCAGCGCTTTCCTTCAAAGTGGTTGTGGGAGTTTAAATGCCTAAGAGTCTGTGAACAGAGAGAGAAGAAAGGATGATGGAGAGGGAGCTAAGAGAGGAGGGGTAGGGGAGAGAGAGGGGACGGGGAGATGAGAGAAGAGAGGGAGAGGAAAGAAGAGAGAGAGGAAGAGAAGACAGAGAAGGGAGAGAGAGAGAAGAGAGAGAGGAGAAGAGTGTGTGTGTGTGTGTGTGTGTGTGTGTGTGTGTGTGTGTGTGTGTTGGTAAGAGTGAAGAGTGGAAAGCTGGAGCTGGCTCAGTCCTGAGGAAAGGGTGACCACCCTCATGGGGTTCCCTCCAAGGGGCCGCTGGACTGCAGAACATCCCTCTGGCCTTTTATGCTGACCATCTATATAGAGAATGGATCTGAGGATCTGGTAGCCACCCCGAAAGCTCTACACATCCCCAGCAAGAAGGCCAGGATCCTGTGTCCTGCCTGCTGTCCCCAACAAGTCAGTATTGTGTTCATTTGCCACATGGGAGCATCGAAGGGCTGGTGACTTCCACATGACTTCTCCCTGTGACTCATGTACAGTTGAGGATGGTGAGTCTGTTCTAGGTCCATGGCAATCAGGACAGAGGCAGCTCTCCATGGCCACACTTCCTTGGGTTTCTTCTTTCTCCTGTAGAGGGAAGAAGGCTCAGTGCTGGGCATCAGGCCCCTGGCACTCTTGTAATGGTATTAGGTTATAGCTCACAGCTAAGCCTATGATATTGTCACTGTGGGACACACAGCGTCCTTTTTCAGGCTCTTGGTCTCATAGATAAAATAACTTAAAAAAGAACATAGACAATGGTGTAGGGGAGCTTTGCCTTCAGGTCTCAAGTGACCATTAGCCTGCATGGAACAGAGTCGGACGTTGGCTTGGTCGTCATGGCAACAGATAAGCAGACCAGTACATACCAAGAGAGCTAAGTCTGTGGTGATGGTGACAGTACTGTTGATGCTCCCCACTAGAAGGAGTTGGGGAGATCAGTAGACCTTCACCCAAGAGTCTGGCCATTAGCTTCTTCTACCCACAGCTGCACATGGCATTTTTTTGTGTGTGTGATTGAAAATACTTTTTTTCATATAATATATTCTGATCATTCCTCAACTCCTCTCAAATCCTCCCCACCACCCTCCTTATCCTTCCAACTCTATGCCTTCGTTCTCTCTTTAGAAAACAAATGAGAAAAAACAAATAAAGGAAAAAAAACCCAAACAAACCAGATGTTAAAAACAAAAACAAAAACAAAGAAAAGAACAAGAAACACACTGACAGACACACATACGAAACTCATGTGACCACAAAATTGGAACCCACAATATACAAGCAAAAAACAGTGAGATAAAAAAAAAAAATTAGCTGATCAGAACAATCTGAGGAAAAAAAAATCTACAAAAATACCACTGAGTTGGTTTTTGTATTGTATTTTGTGTTGTCCATCTACTGCTGGGCCTAAGGCCTACCCTTAAGTGTGGTTTGTATACCCAGTGAGACTCCATTGTAGAAAACAAATTTTTCCTTTGCAAGTGGTTGTCAATTGGAGATAGCATCTTGGTTAGGGATGGGAGCTGGTGTCCACTTCCTCCCCATGGCACTGGGACCCCATCTGGCTTGAACTTGCACAGGTCCTGTGCACCCTGCTAGAGTCTCTCTGCATTCATCTTACACGTGATCTCAACGGGGAGGACACAGAAGCGTAGAAGAGGTGAAAGGTTAGCTGAAGACAGGGATCCATGATGCAGATTCGATGACCTCATCACCCACAATGGGGTGGGACGTTGCAGTCCTGCAGCTGTTCAAGTTCCTGAAGTAACCCCTCACTTGTGCTCCAATACACAGGACCAATAATCTCATTGATTCAGCAAGCTTGACTTGAGTGGAATCTTTCCCTTGGTCTGTGTCTGTGCCCCACCTGGATGAGTAGGTGTTTGCCCACACCTCCCCGAGAAAACTCATACAACAGAGGGGACCAAAAGGATGATTGATTGGCGTCATAGAGAGAAAACGACAGGGCAGGGCAAGCTGGAGGTCTCAGCAGTTGCTGGAGCTGCAAAGAGGAAGGAGGACAGTTGTGCTTCCGGGGTTAGGGTTCACGAGAGCAAGCAGGCTCAGCAGTGAGAGTTGGCTGACAGCCACAGGCATGGGGCTGCCCGAGAGAGTTCAAGTGCCCTGAACCACGGGCTGGGCAGGTGTAGGACTTGGTCTGTGGAAGGGAGATGGGGAGAGCAGGGAGAAAGTTACTCTTTCTGAGTGGGGAAATCAGAGAGTGGGCAGGTCCAGCCGTGGAGAGTTATGATCAGTTGTATCCAGGGAAGGTTTTGGGGTGTGTAAGTACATATCTCACTGAGAAGCCATTCCTTCCAGTCTCTTAGCTTGTCCTCAGGAGTGTCATGTTTCTTTTCACTTTTGTAGGAGCGTATAGGCTTGTCTTCAGGTTGTGCTGCAAGAATCTCCTCCCTGGAGAAGGGTGTCAACATCTACCCACTCCTCATAAGGTCCTAATGACAAGCTGAAGTTTAATTCTACCAAACCCCACCCCCGGGAACCATTGAGATTATTGAGTTTAATTTCATAGCATAGATGAGGGGTTACTGATATGTTCATGGGTGACCCCCAAAGCAGCCATGCTGGAAAGTCTATACCCAGCATGGATGATGGCCTCCCCAAAACTGCAGATGGAACCTATTCTCCTAGTTTTCCCTAGTCCCAATCCCCACCCCAAGATCCCAAGGCTACAAGCAATTAAAATAAAATTGCATAAAGCTGGCTGCTAGTGGTGGCTGGGTACTTACACTGGATCCCATGACTCTCCCTGCCTACTTCTTCTATAAGGGAACATTAACAGTCAACAAGCCTAGCTATAACAATTGTAGATGTAATCAACCATCTTATTAAATAAGAAACACAGAACCAATGCAAAGAAGAAAGCCAAGAGATCAGAGCTAAGAGCCTTACCCTTCCTGCTGAAGCTAGCCTCCTCAGCCAAGAAACCGCTCCGAAAGAGAGTTACTTCCTGTGTGTTTGTCTTTATGTAGTCTTTCTGTTCTGCCTTCTCATTGGTTGTAAACCCAAACACATGACTGCCTCGTCACTGCCTGTCTGTAGAGACTTCCAGGTCTTCTATGGTTGGTATTGAGATTAAAGGCGTGTGTCTCCATGCTGGCTGTATCCTTGAACACACAAAGATCTACCTAGCTCTGCCTACATAGTGCTGGGATTAAAGGCATGCACCACCAACGCCTAGCTTTTGCTATGGCTCTAATAGCTCTGACCCCCGGGCAACTTTATTTATTAACATAGAATTAAAATCACATTTCAGTACAAATAAAATACCACTATAAACAATAGTTTGTGAGTAGACACAGCTGGCCTTAGGAAGATGGTAGCTATACAACAAGGCCAAAGCAGGATTTATTCTTAAATGTAAGTGCTACTCTGGCCTCATCTGCTGCAAAGGCTTTTATGGACCATGGGCCATGTAAAGGGATTTACTGACCACCAACAATATCGTTTGTGTCAAAGGATGTTGACATGGTAGTACGTATGTAAGGGGTCCCCTGACATAGGAAGGCCCATTGTATACATCAGGTAGGATGTGTCATGCCATTTGTACAAGAGGATGCTGGTACATTGGAGTTGTATCCTGGAAAGAAACAGGCTGTAGATGGCCCTTTTCCTCCCTTTCTTCCTGTCCAGGATCATCTATCAACACTACACAGTTAAAGAACTTTTATAAATGTTAGTTTATCGAAACCATCAAGGGGGCAATTGCGCCAGATGGACATAAACAGGCCAGGAACCCTGTTCAAGACAACGATGGCACAGCCAAGGTGTAGGGAGAGATGGGGCTCAACTCTGCTGAATCAGAAGGCAGGGGCATCTTCAGCATGGTGGGGCTCTGGGAAACAGGTGGAATGGTGGAAGGCTGACAGAAGGGATTAGATTGCCTCCCCTGGGAACTGGCACTTGTAGAATTGAGGCTCCCAGCCTCCCACAGAGCTGGGCAGCCTGAGAAGATCTTTCAATGCCTTCAAAGTGACAGCTCCCAGGTTTTTGAGAGATTTCTATCTCAAAAGGGAGAGAAAGAATTTACACATTAAGAGAAAAGATTTAGTTCAGTCCCATGCAGGCTCCCCAGCTGTCAGTCCAGAGTCCGTGAGCTCCCATTAGCTTGGGTCAGCTATTTCTGTGTTTTTCCCATCATGATTCTGACCCCCCTTGCTCTTATAATCCTTCCTCCCTCTCTTCAACTGCTTGTGGGTCCCCTGGTAATGGGACCAGGACTTATCCCGGGTACACAAACTGGCTTTTTAGACCCCATTCCCTATGGTGCGATGTCTTACTCAGCCTTGATGCAGGGAGGAGAGGCTAGGTCCGCCCCCAACATGGAATGACAGCCTGTGTTGACTACCCAAGGGAGGCCTTACCCTCTATGTAAAGGGGATGGGAGTAGGTGGAGGGGGAAATGGGAGGAGAGGAGGGAGGGAGAACAGGGGTTGGTATGCAAAAGAAAAGATTTTTTTTTTCATTTGTTTTTAAGACAGAGTTTCACTGTGTAGCTTTGGAGCTTGTACTGGAACTCACTCTGTAGACCAGGCTAGCCTCAGACTCACAGAGATCTGCCTGTCTCTGCCTCCTGAGTGCTGGGATTAAAGGCGTGCGTCACCACCACCTGGCTGAAAATTTTTTTTTAAATAAAAAATTATATTTAGAAAAAAGAGAAAAAATTATTTATGTGTATATGTGTGTCTGTGTACATACATGGGCACAGTGTACAGGTCCTGTAGTGACAGAAGAAGGCATTGAGTCACTTGGAGCTGGAGTTTCGGGCAGTTGTGAGCTACCCTATGTCAGTGACGGGATCCTTCGGGAGAACAGTAAGCGCTCTGAACTGCTGAGTCATCTCTTTAGCCCAGATTTACAAGTTTGCAAAAGTAAGTCCATTATGTAGAGAGTTCAGGGAGGAACATGTCTGAAGTTTAATCAAGTTGAGAGGTCCATCAACATAGTCTTGTTCAATACATGGCGTGTGGTATGGGTACCAACTATTATTGCAGTTTGGGAGGGATTGTACAGAATGGGGCCTACCACGTATAAAGACAGTACCTGAAGGGCAGATGGCAGGTGCCTGGAAGATGCTCAGCAGAGCTGTGACGGAGAGCACGACATACTATAGGTCAGCTCTGAGGACCCCATTCAACTTATAGAGCAGAGCACGGAATACTGCTTGTTTGTTTGTTTTGAAAGTTACTACTGTGCATGTAAGTAAAACATTGTACATGTGTACAGGGAAAAAATAACTAGGGATTATTTCTGGATACAAAACCAATTAGACAACAGATGTTCTCTGGGGTGTTTAAAAACCTGCGTTTCTGCATCCCATCTTTCATATAAGGAGTAACACCTGTTGCCTTCTATTTATATGTGATCAGTTGAGTTTGGCTAAGGCACAGGAAATAGTGGAGTTGGTGTCCTGACTCAGTGCTCTGCATGGCTCCAGGCTGTAACTGTTGAGGGTATTCATTTATTCATTTAGCCTCTGTTCTTTTTTTTAAATTATGAAATACTTTGATTTATTCTTTGAGAATTTCATACATGGATATAATGTATTTTGATCTTCTCTGTCCCCTTCCAACTTCTCTTAGAACTCACTCTTTCTTTCAACTTCATGTCTTTTTTTTCCTTTTCCTACTTATTGACTTTATTGAGTGCCGCTGATATGCTCACAGATACGGGTTCATCTACTGGAGATTGTTCAGCCTATCGGAAGACACACCCTAAAGAAAACTGACCCGCTCTCTAGCGGTCATCTTCCAATAGCTCCTCAGTTAGGGATGAGGACTCATGTGTTCCCTTCTCCCCAATGGTGGAATGTTTCCTGACTTGATCTTATGCAATTCTTACGTAGGCAACCATGGCTGCTAGGAGTTTATGAGTGCAGCAGGTGTCCTGTCATATTCGGAAGACATTGTTTCCCTCTGGTCCTCCACAACATTTTAAAACTTTCTTGTCTCATTTCTACCTTACAATAGTCATTCTTCTCTTTGCCAGAAGCTGTTGAGTAAAAATTCTGTTCCCAGCCTCCTTCCGGCCGTTTAACGCAGACCACAAGGACTTAGCTTGTGCTTTGCTAACTTTCAAAGTAGTGTTTTTGGAATCAGGTATTTTGGGAGCTGGAAACAACTTATAGGTTGCCCTAAAGCACATTTGAAGGCAGGATGCTGTTGGGTGCAGGCTCTGCTGGGAGGTCTCAGTTGAACACTGGTACAGAAAAGAGCTCTGAAATTTCCTGAAGGTGACCTTGCTTTTAATGCTTCTGGGTGGGCACTTTAGCCTTTTTGATGGCAGAGAAAGTGGGAGGTTTAAAAATACTTATGTCTAAATTCTTCAGATCTATCATTTCCTTCCCTTGAACTAAATCCATCTTGCTTTAAAAAAAACTACTCTATTGTAATGAATTCACAAGTAAAAACATCTCACAGCTGGTTTAAGGAAGTTACTTAAAAGCTTGCCTCGTCTCAAACTCTACATCTCAGTGAGCTTCTATACAGTTAGAGTGGCCGTTCTGCAGCTATGGAGATTTGCTCAGGGTCATACACTTCAGCTATCAATTACATTTTATTTGCTTATCCACCACAAAAAAGGAAAACAATTATGATGGGGTTGAGACTAGAAAAGTTCTAGCTTTATATCCTCTTTCATGGCTCTCAGGATGAGCAACGCAGGCAAGGGCCCACAGCAGCCATCCCACTTTCCATCACAAATCCAAATAACCGGTACAATGTGCTCAGTCTGCTTTGATTCAGGATGAACAAACAAATGTGACTGGAATAACTTTCTTCAGCGTTCGCACTGTTTCCACAGAGGACACCCCAGCAGTCCCCTTCAGAGCATTGCTGAGGCTGTTCCTTTGTTAGTTACTGGATTTCAGGCCCAGTAGGTCTTCTGTCTACATCTGCACGCTTGCTTCTTACACCATAAAATGTCTGGTCTATGGAACAGAAGTTCAACCATTAATTCTTCTGGTAGTAGTTGGAGATGATCCCATAGTTAACATAAATAAGACTTTTGGGCATTATTTTTCCCTTGAGAATTAGTGAGAGGAGGAAACGACTTTAATCTCAAATGTAGAACATGTCTACTCTACAAACAAACAAAACACAGCTCTGCCTGGCCTCTAACCCATGAAGCAGACTCATGGATTTTAAGGTTGACAGGAAGGAAAGACAAGTAAACCAGCCACTCAAGGACAGTACAGCACAGCTTATTATTATTGCCTTTTATTCTGGAGAAGGAGGGCTCTGGTATGAGAATCTTTCTTCCCTTTTTTTCCTTTTTTTTTATTAAATTTTTTTTCATTTATTTTACATACCAACCACTGTTTCCCCTCCCTCCTCTCTTCCCATTCTCTTCCCTGCAATGAGAATCTTTCTACAGGTTGGGGTGGTTACAGAGCAGAAAGTGGGTGGGTGAGAAGAGATTAAAATATTTTCCATTTTGGTTCATGGATGACCATTGCTAGGGTAACCAGAAGAGTTGGTGAATTAAAGAATGCAAGGTGATAAATATTGTTCCTGGTCAGGCATTCCTGGAGATCAGTAGGACAGGGAAGGTTAAGACTCTAGAGGAATGAATTACTGTCACAGTTCAATCAAAATGGAGCATCTTCACAAAATGGAATGGCCCTGGTTAACAGATATTTAGTATTTAGACATTGGTACAACTGTCTAAGCCACATGGAGCTGACCTCTATGGCTGGTACCTATCTTCTATTGCAGTTGATGGATCTGGTTCCTTTGGATGGGATAACCCATAGGTTGCTCAAGACAGAACTGGCACATAGAGAATCCCTGTCAGCCACTAGTCCATCTATTTAACATACATATTAAACAAACATACCCAAAGCTCTAGTCTAGGCACTTGGGCTTTACTAGTGTATAAGGTAGGAAAATCTTGACCTCCAAGGAAATTATTTTTCTACTAAAGCGGAAGGCTGAGTAGCAACACTAGATCACCGTATGCTGGACTGCAGAATCAAATGAAGGCAGGGGAATGGGGTAAGAAACATCACCTATGTTAAGTCACAGCATCTCTGACAAGGTGATATTTATGAAGAAATCTGATTGAAGTGGGACCATGTTTTAGTTACATTTTCTCCACTCCCGTTTTTCTAGAAAGCCATGCAGAACATTTGATATAGATAAGAGGCCATTCTTAAAGCTGAATTTGTCTTCTGCTGTCAAGTCCCACCAGTTTTGCTTATTGTGGAAACTCTGCTTCTTGTAGTAATGGCCCGCCCAAAGTCAACACCACTTGCCAGTTTCTCTCTCTTCTTTCTTGGGTTGGAAGCTGATGCTGGCTGCAAACCACTAATATCAGCACAGTTTTGTCGCATGGTTGACAATGGCTATCCAGAGTGTGGAGAATGAACTCAAGCTCTTCTACAAGTTAGCCCGTGGAGAGCAATAAGAGATCTGCACAGCAAACCTATTGCTCCTCACCCTCCTTGAAACATCTACACTGGGCCCAGGCGAGATTCTTGAGAAACAGTCACTGTCAAGCAAGAGTGACCCGTTGGCTTGCCTGCTGGGTGTCTGTCACTCATCCCAGGGCGAGGGTGCGCGGTGCCATCCTAACTTTTTCTGAATGTTTCCAAAGCAGAACAGCTCAGGACTCTTAGTCCCAGTGCTGATGATCCTGTGTTTGAATATCTTTACAGGCTCCCTGCCTCCTCTTGGCAAGCAAACTGATAGGGACCAGCTGCCGCCTCTTGGCTCTTTGGATTTTCCCGTCTAATGTGTGCACTGGTCTTTCCTTGTGTGACTGCTTTGCTCCAATTTTTGGGTTATTTCATAGAGTGTCAGTGTTGCAAATTCCAAAATTATAAAAAAAATGTGCATGTATGTGTCCTTTGAGACAGTGTCATTTATTGGTCAAGAGCTCATGAGTCCCAGGGACCCTCCTGTCTCCACCTTCCCAGTGCTAAGGTTACAAACATGTGCTACTCTGCCTGGCATTAATGTGGGTTCAGGAATCAAACTCAGGTACTTGCGCTTGCAAGGTAAGCACTTTACCTGGACCCTAGCCAGAGACTTTGAAAATAAACACAGAATTTCTTAAAGAGACAAGTAAGCAAGCCTAGGTAGGCAATTAAAGTCCCATTGAAGAGAGTGAAAACATGAGACAGAGAGTGCAGGAGCTAATTCATTTATAGCTATGAACTTAAAGTCTCTCTGTGCTTGTATAGCTGAGAACTGCAGTGAGCAAAAGACATGATGTGGCTCATTGAATCCAGCACCCAACCCCAGCACTGTGGATACATTGATGAAAACTCTACCATGGTAGGTGAACTTAAGGGCAGGAATAGGCCATGACTACGTCATTGTGACTCAAGTTTGTGGGTCTAAAATCTAAACTACCAAAGAGGAGTAGGAAGACAAGAACTAAGAAAAGGCAGGGACAAATGAGAGAACAACGTGGGGAAGGCTGGCTGTAGTGAAGCATGTTGGGAGAGCACTAAGGTCAAGACAAAATGGAGCTCTCAGCAACCAGCTGCGGCTCCCTCCTCTATCTGTTGGGATTTTGATTTGGTGGCCAGCCAGTCTTCTGGGGAAGGGGGCACGGGTCACACTGTTCTTTAAGCTTGGATTTCCTTTTCTCTCATCAACAATCTTCACCTAAAGCAGCCTGTGCCCTCCCTCTGTGCTGACAGCTCATTTCTCTGCATTGCCCCTCGGCTCCTGTTTTTAAATAACAGCCCTTAGGAACTGCCTTGCTCAGTATTTTACCATTATATTAACTTTAAAAACATTCAATTACTCCTTAATTTCTAGAACGTGTCATGCCCTGGCCCCTACAGCTTGGGCATTAGTTCTTCGTCATAGCAACCCCCCGAAGTCTGGATATGTTCTTTTGAGAGAGCATTTATTTTCAAGATGCCTCGACATGTTCTATAATTACCTCTTTTGCGTGTGAGTTTTCTTTTTTATTGCACAGTTTGACTGTCTCCTGTGTGGTAGACTTCCTATTTTCTTGTTAAAGGTGTGTGTGAGCTCATCTTCCAGGGGATTTTTTTTCTTTGCTAGTCTGATAGGAAAAGTTTCTACACTAGCACTTGGGTTTTCCTACTTACAAGTGGGTAGAGAGAAGATGATGATGATGATGATCTGGGGCACAGTTCGTAGTTTACTTTCTCAAGGTTGGCTTCTTGCCAAGAAGTAACATGGCAAAGTTAAGATTTTGAGCCAGTACCAGACCGTCTTAGGGACTGGTTTGTGGCCTGATAATTTCTTTCTGGCTTTAGGGTTTATGCAGGAAGCAGAGTCTAGCTCTCCACCCATGATGTTGCAAAATCAATCCCCAGGTAAAAATCAAAACAAAACAAACGACAGCATGGTCCTGAGTTCGGAGGTAAAGTCCTAGTGCTTAGAGCAGGTAATTGGCCTGTATGGCTTCTAAGATTTGACTGTTAATCTATGTTTTTATTTCAATCTTATCTCTGTCATTTAGATCATTTCCCCTTTCCCCTTAGCATTGCATAGGTAGTGATTTTATTTAAATTAGTCATTAAAAGTTATTTGACAGTTTTCAGCATGTTATGGGTTTTAGCTGTTTTCACCCCGTTCTCCACTCTCACCCCTCTCACCCCCTCCTTCGGAGGCAACCTTTCTTCCCAACGTGACCTCCTCCTCCTCCACTTATGTCTGTGTGTGTGAGACTCCCTGACTTTAGTTAGGGCTGCCTGCATGAGCAGGGGTGGGAGGCTAGATCCAGGAGCATGCGCTAAACCATTTCCCCAGCAACTGTTTGCATTCAGTTCCTTAGGGTGTGTGTGTGTGTGTGGGGGGGGGGAGATGTGTGGGTGTGTGTGCGGGTAGCTCATCATCTCTTTTTCCTTCCATGAAGAAATGTTGTGCAGGTTAACCACAGCTATATTAAATTTATGACTGAATGGATATTTACTTGTTTTCATACAAAATTAGTGACTTACATTTTGTTTCAACATGTCTTAATTTAAGCAAAGGGAATGGATGTGGTGGATGAGATATATTATCCTGACCAGAAGTTTTGTATTGTTTCTAGAAGAGATAGGAAAATAATCCAGTACTGCATGATTTATCAACAGAAACTTGCAGGTACAAAATGAGTGGGCTGATTGGCAATATATCCCTTTGGTTTCAAATGTCCCGGAGATAATGTCAGTTAGATAATTAGAAAGTAGTGGCAGTCACATAGTACATGCTTCAGATGTATCTGTTGAATTGACATGTAAGGTTAAATTTACTATAATATAGAAGGTCTGAGTGTCATTTTACTTAGTTAAGTATATTTATCAATACAATTATTTAATTTTGGGTCATTTAGAACCCATAATAGACCAGATATCAAATTATTATTTTTCTCTCATTGCTTTTTTAAAAGGTTGCAAATCTTAAATTTCAATCAAATTTTAGTGGAATAACATTTGCTGTTTTTTTTTCCACTGAAGTAAAATCCATGCAACATAAAATTAACCTTTGTGTCCTTTTAAGAATTTTTTTGTAATTGTGTGTGAGTATGTGTGTGTGTGAGAGAGTGCACATGAACACATGTGTGTCTCTGTAGGTCAGAGGTCTACATTACTGTTTTCCTTGACTACTCTCTACCTTATATTTTGGGACAGGATCTCTCACTGAACCTGGAGCTCACCAATTCAACTACACTGTCTAGGGGGTCCCTTAAGAACTCATTTTTATGAGGCACCAGGGCACCTTCAGAGATCTGCGAGTGTCAAGAGGGGAGTTCAGAAATCAATCTCCATTCAGGACATGGCCACTTATTCATGTCTGATTCCCTCTGTCACTAGAGGTCAACGCTGGGAGTAGGAGACGGACTTTTAAGGACAACGACCATGGCCCCAAAGCCAAGGAGCACACTTGAGTGAGGTTGAAAGCATCAGTGAGATTTTGTTATTAGCAGAGCTGTACGGGATGTTAGTGAGCCAGTCTGACTGTGGTTTGTCTCGTGGAAAGAGCAAGCTAAGGGCAGCCCAGTCCACCCAGTGATGCCAAGTGGAAGGTTTTCAGTCTGTAGATGTGGCTATTAGATCTGGATGGCGGAATTCTTGGAGGATTAATTTTCTCAGTATTGGAAAAACTTGGCAGGAAGCGAGATAATGACAGAATATCCTTTTTTTTCTTCACTCTCAACCCGCTCCAAGAAAAGAAAAATGTACCTGTGTGAAGAGCAAATATCCCTGCATTGAGACTTTCTCCTTGTAAAAAAAAAAATCTCCTGAGAGTGATAGGTCACAATAATTCACAGTTCTGTTAATCAAGAATTATTAATTAGCACAGTGACTTCTTAGTCATGTGTCTTTTCTCAATTAAAATTGCACCTGACCTAATAAGACTGAAGCTTCCAATATTTAATTTATTGATAAAAATCAACAAAATGAATGATTATAATTTAATCTGAGATAATAAATTAATCTAACTTGGATGAGGTACTGATGGGCTTTTAATGACCATAAGCAACGGATTGTGCTTTGGAAGCTAAAATTGATGAAGCAGATAGTTTCTAAGTTATTCTTGAATATTAAAATCACATTATAACATTAATGCTACTGTTTATTTCACTACTTCTTGGCATAACTGTAAAGCTAATTTTGTTACATATCTCCCAAGAAACTCTCCTTGGATACATAAATTCTAGTAATTCACTTACCATAACTGCTGAATATTTACTATGTAATACGTCTCCTTTTTGTGTGTCTCTATGTGGGCTGGTACACACAGCAGCCAGAGGAAGCGTCAGGTAGGTGTCCTGCCTCCTCAGGAGCACAGCTCATTCTGGGACCGATGCTCACTAATACAGCTCGGCTGGCTGGACAGTGAGCTCTAGGGGTTAATCCATCTCTTACCCTGGCCCCCACCAGCACAGGGATTGCTGGGAAACATAGCCATGCTTGGCGTTTTACATGGGTGCTGTGGCTTGATCTCTGGTCTTCATGTTTTAGAAGTGAGTACTTAACTGATTGAGCTATCTCTTACCCCCTCTCCTTATTTTTACAGCTAATAGAAAATACACTTTCCCAGGCCAGGGGAAGTACAAAAAAAAAAAATGATTTGTTGAGACTCAAAATAAGTCCTTTTCTTCTATGGGAGTCACTATCAGCTGCAGTTGGATTTCAGTGGCCCTCTACAGCCTTCTAGAAGGCAACTCTCTGACAAGTCATTGTTACCTCTCTTGTTTGTCCTGCCACACATTGGCTGTCATCTCACAAAATCACTCCAGACACTTTGTACAGTGACTCCAAACCGTCTTCATTAACTTCTGCCCCAGAGTCCTTGGTTCCAATGTCATCTTAGGGAAACTTTTCAGGAGGTCTACAAATTTAGGTTGAACCATAAAGTGTTCTTTTTTCTTTTGTTCTCATTGCCAAGGAAAGAAATGCACATGTCAATGCATTAGAGAGCTGAAGACTTTAGTAGGTTTGTATTTATTAATAATACTTATTGAATTATTCTGAATGTGACAATGTGGTAGACCAGCTCCTGACTGTTAATGCAGTACAACACAGTTTCTACACCAAGGAAAAATTAATTCTTACAACAAAGTTGGATTATATTTAAGAAAGTAGGGAGACAGGGTCCTCTGTTCTGTTATGATGGTAGTCTCCAAACTCCTGGTATGTCTGTTTTAGAATGTATTGTAATGAACACTGCCAAGAACAAATATCATAATCCTAAAGTGGGGCCCAGAAACCTGTATTAAGAAAATAAGAACCTGTGATAGCTGAGATATAAACAGCCTTTAGTTCTTTTTTAAAAGAAGAAATTATTTTTATTTTCTGTGTATGAGTGTTTTGCCTGCATGCATGTATGCGCACCAAGTGTGTGTAGTACCCATGAAGGCCAGAAGAGGATATTGTATTCCCTGAAACAGAAGTATGTGAGATGCCATGGGGGTGCTGGGAACACAACCTGGGTCTTTTGCAAGAGCATCCAGAACTCTTAACTGCTGACTGACTGTCTAGCTAGCCATCTGTTGGCAAGAGTTTCCACCTAAAACTTGAGAAAAAAGATTCTAAAATGGAACTAAAAACAGCTTCTTAATTGTCTCTCTCAAATGAGCAGCAGTTGCGGGTTTGAGTTACTGGCGGGTTCCTGGCGTATGCGCTTAACCTGCAGTAAGGCGGAAATGAGGCCTCTGCAAATGGAACATTAAGCTGCGTGGCGGATTTAGCCTTTGCTAGTACAAAACAAAAAAAGAGGTTTCTGGGCTACACGCTGCTTGGATAAAAGTGTAGACCCACTATTTCTGAGACTTGATGGCTCCCAGAGCTGGTGGAAAACGTACCACCACCAAGTTGGGAAATTGAAGGGGGCGGAGCCAGCAGCCACAGAGCCGTTTCAGGCTTAGAAGGCTACAGTTTAAAGCAATAAGTTCGCAATAAGACAGATTCAGATGGAACAAGACTTTAAATGCTTTACAATGTGTGTAAAAATGTACATAGGCTTGGAAGAGAGAGGAAAAGGAACATAGACAGTTATATAAAGAAATAGAAAGTTTAAAAAAATAAAGTCTTTAAAGAGAAAGTAAAAGTAATATAAAAAATAAGCCACATAAAGATGGCTATCACACAGAGAATCTGGATTATGTTCTCTTTGATATTTGTTGTGTTTACTTGGTTGGGTCTGAGCGGCTGTGGGACTGGCGGGTGACAAAGATTTGTCCTGACTGTGGGTAAGGCAGGAAAACTCTAGCTACAGCCATCAGTCCTCAGTTCTTAAAAACAGAAGCAATATGAACAGGACTTTACATTTTTTTTTCAGAAAGGTATAAGTTTATTCAAATCTTAAAAAAACCCCAAAGCTACAGAATATGGCATAGTGACTTATTTACAAGTTTTATGTGCAGAGGCAGGTTTTAATTATCATTTCAAAATAAAGAAGTTTTTCTTCGAGAAATAACGGTGTTTCAAGTATTTTGGTGAAAGATTGATGAAAACATTAAGTGACTGCTTCAGTTAAAAACAGATAAAATAATGCCTTTAAAATGCTTTGAATGGTAACTGCTTCTTAAACATGAATTTTCACAACATTATTCTTGTGGCTCATCCAGACAATGTCTTGGTTTAGAAAGGCAGACACTAAAAAGTACAAGTAACACATGGACATACCTCCACTTAAGTACATGCTCCTTGGCTGCACTTTAAGGGGTCAAGTAGTGTTTCTATAGCTTCTGGAGTTCATCTTCATTGTGGGTGGCAATCAGGGTCTGATGTGGGTGGTGTGCGATCCCCACTCGCATGCTTCTTATGAGCCATCTGAGTTCTCTCTAGCTTGCCAGTGACTGTGCTGAAGCAATAGAGCACAAAGTCCTTCACGACACGTTAGCTCCACTCGCACGGGGAGAAGGGTACAGCAAATGTCACCACCCTCTCTTTTACCAGAACTGAGTCTTCTGACAGTCTCCCCGTGCATGCTCTTGATGACCACCATGTTTGATTGGTTGCTCTGGGTTTTAGGAAGCAGAATCATGCTATTGACTGTAATATCTGTTCCTGCAGTACGGCCCAGGGATTGAAATGTATTTGAACGTTCTGTGGTCTTCATATCCTGGATCTCCACAGTGCCATCAGAAGATGCACTGATGATGTAATGTCTGTCTTGTGTAAATGTTTCCTTCTTAACAAAGGAGGAATGGCCTTGAAATTCCTTCAGTGTTCTTCCAGATTTTAAACCATGAATTCTTCCTGTCTGGTCCAAAGAGGCACTAAGATCTGACTGCTGTCCTTAGAAAATCTTAGACAGGTGGCACCATTACTATGTGCCCTTCTAAAGCTTCTTAAACACCATCCATTCTGAGTCTTCCACACCTTGAACTTTCCATCTTGGAAACATTGTTCCCAGTTGCAAACATTTCAGTATCTCTGCTGAAACACATGCAAAGGACACCATAACCCATCATCATGAAGTTAACCTGGGCCTGGTACTTAAGATCCATCCTGATTTTCCCAGTAGTGCAGGTCCATACTTCAACAGACCCAGTGACCAGATACTGACCGTCTGGAGAAAAAATGAACACACTCCACGTGAGATTTCTGACCCAACTTAGGATGCTCAGTTGTGTGGGAAACTTTTCTTCTTCCACGTCTTTGAGAGCTGCTTTGCCTTGAAACAAATCTATGGTTATACCAGGAGGAGGCAACCCCCCTGCTGCCGCCGTTTCTACACCGGTCCCTGCAGTGGTGAGATGAGATGCAGGTGCCACACGGACTTCCCAAGTGAAGACCCAGGCAATGGCTGCCCTCCTCTTCTCTTTGCTGCTTTTATCTGAGTATGCCTCGCAAGGATCAAAGTAAGACCTGACAAGAAGGCTTTCCAGGTGAACATAGTACTCTGGCTGTGTTTGCTTTGACATTATCATGGGGTCTGTCTGTCTGTCTCCCATGTGACCTGGCAGCACCCAGTTCACGAAGCTCTACCAATTCCAGAACAATCTGTTCATAGAAGTCAACAAGGGTTTTGTCTGGCAGTCTCAGAGATTGTATAGCCTGTAAACAGTAGCCAATGGTGACTGTTAGTATCAGCCATGAAACTCTCAATGCTGTCCACAGTATTCATAGAGACAGTAGTTGCTTTCCTGTAAGGTGGCCAACACCCAAGGTAAACTGATCTCCTTCAAATACTGTGCGATAAGATGAATCACATTGGAAGACTTGATTTCGATAGACATAGTGGTACTGTTTCGGGTCCAGGCCCCACTCAGCACAGACTGGGTTGCACTACACCTCCAGACATGTGGACTTTACAATTTTAATAGTGAATCATCAAATGCAAGTTTTTATGATTTTGAAAAAAAAATACTATTTATTATAGCTGGTCACATGTTCCTCATCTGAACACATGTAGTTTGAAAATAATTTCTTTGATCACCTGGTTTAGAAACAAACATTCTGGTCCTACTTGTCTTGTATAATTAAATTATAATTGTATAATTAAAAACCTCAACAAATCAAAAGAGTTTTATGAGATACATTTATTCACTTCTCTTTCAAAAATTAGGAAAGAAAACAGAAGTTTTAATGATGTTAGTGGGGAGAAGGAGGCAGGTGAAGGAACTAACTTAATCTTTTAACTATGTACTCAGGGAGACCCACCCATCTAGAGGACCCACTGAGCATCAAGGTTCTTAGCCTGAAAGGCTCCTAATTTGCATCTAAGGAAGATTTTTATCCAGTTTTATCACAGTCAGAGGCAGAAATCACAGGAGTTGAAAAGGCAACTCATCATCGAAGGTCAGGCCCCTCACAGAGCCTTAATTAGCATGTTGGGCATCTTAAATTAGAAAAAACTATGCCAAGGGAATGTCTTTTTCTTTTCAAAGTTTTTTTTTTTTCCTTTTTAAAATTGGTGCCAGTTTGCTCTTGTGGGTCAAAGAGATCTTTAGGTATTTTGTAGGTGAAGTGTAACAACAACAACAACAACAACAACAACAACAACTCACTATTTTCTGTGGTGGTATTGTGTTCCCCAAAATATTGTGTACCTTAATAAACTTATCTGGGGTCAGAGAACAGAAAAGCCACTAGTTAGGCAGTGATAGCACACGCCTTTAATCCTAGCATTCCAGAGGCAGAAATCCATGTGGGATCTCTGTGAGTTCCAGGCCACATTGGAAACAGCCAGGCATGGTGACTCACGCCTTTAATCCTAGGAAGCAAGCCTTTCATCCTAGGGAGTGATGGTAGAAAGCAGAAAGGTATGTAAGGCGTGAGGACCAGAAACTAGAAGCATTTGGCTGGTTAAGCTTCAGGCTTTCGAGCAGCAGTTCAGCTGAGAGCCATTGGGATGAGGACACAGAAGCTTCCAGTCTGAGGAAAGAGGACCAGCTGAGAAGATGACCAGGTGAGGTTAGCTGTGGCTTGTTCTCTGATCTTCCAGTTCAACCCAATACCTGGCTCTGGGTTTGATTTTATCAATAAGAACTTTTAAGATTCCTGCTACAATTTTCCTCTACTACTACTATTTCTGATGCTGTGCCTCTGTGTGTGTGTGTGTGTGTGTGTGTGTGTGTGTGTGTGTGTGTGTGTATTTTCTCCTCACCAATGAGTTCTCTTATTCACTTAACACTAACTGAGTATCCTCCAACTTAGTTTTGACATTTGTAGGACTCCATTGGTTAAAGGCTCAGGGACTCATTCTCACAGACAGTAGCCTGCCTCCCTGCCTTCACTTCAGATGCCAAAGTCCCATGTTCTTTCAGAGATTTATTATTTTGATTACATTATATATGTGTGTCTGTATGTCACATTCCCGGGAGTGGAGTTACAAGCAGTTGTGTGAACTGTTAGGCATGGGTGTTGTGAACACAAATCCTCTGAAAAAGCACGACACACTCTGAATTACTGAGCCATCTCTGCAGCCCCAAGTAACAAGTTCTTACCTTTATTTATGTAACCAGAGTTTTTTGGGGGGTGGGGTGGGAAAATACACCATGGCTTGGTAGTTCTGTTAGTCAAGGCTTTGCCACCCATTACAATACACCAGTTAGAAGGGAGAGTAATGGTGAAAGGCAGAGAGAGGGGATGCCATCACTGTGTATTAGGAAGAGAAGCAGGTAAAGTGAGTCCAGAGAAGAGAAAGCAGAGTGACATCATCCTTTCTTTGGGGCACTGACATGAGTGAACTTCAGGTTTAAATAGAGGAGGAGTTGGGGCACGTGGCAAGTGAGGAGCAGAGTTACACCATGCTGATCAGGATGTGACTTCTCTGATCTTTTTTTCCTCCAGTTCCACATCTGCAAAGGGGTCCTAAAATAAATGACGGCTCTGTCATCAGCTGTGGAGATCAACCTGGGTCCTATATACTGGTTAATTCTGTTCCAGAATGTGGTATCCACTCATTGGTTGTGTTGGATTGAGGGGGAGTATCAAGTCCTAGGGTGTTCTTGGATTCCCAAGGGACTTCAGGTTTAGGATGATGACTCTTTGTGCCTTTATCCTTGAAGGGAGATGAAATAGGTCAGCCAGCCAGACTCTACTTGAGTGCCTAACATATCTATCCAGAATCAAGCAGGAGTCTGACCCAAAGAAAAGGAGGCAGATGCAAAATGGAAGCAAGGGAGAACACAGCTCTCACTTAAATGCTTCTCTTTGAGAGGGAGTTTATTCTGGAGCCAAAAACACATGACCATGGCCCAGGCACATAGACCCAGGTATCCCCAAATCCCAGTTTCCAACCTGGAAGCAGTTGCATGTTTTTATAGTACCAGAACAAAGAAAGACATAAATCAAGGGACTTTTCAAATACGTTGGTTGGTAGAGACATCAAGGTAGGCAGGTTACAGCAAAGCAAAGGGAAAACTCTACTACTGGCCTCAGATGTTGCCTGATGACATCTGTAGCTTTTTGGTTGGTTGGAAATGAGTTCTCTGTATATTCCAAAGAATTTACTTAATGGTCACAGAGACATTGGGTCAGGTACAGAAGATTAATCAGTGACTTCTAAGGGGGCTAATAATGCTAAGCTCTTCACCGTCACTGACTTGCTATTCAGCTAACCAGCCTTGGTGCACTGGAAGGTGCCGATTCTTTCTAGGAACTTCTGTTCATAGGTGCCAGGCTTTCACCTTTCAGTTACCCTCCAGGCACAAGTGAGTCCCAGCTGCTTCTTAGCAAAAACAACTTCTATGGACCTGTTTTACTTTAGACAAACATACTATAAATCAAGGTCTCCAGGGCTTCCACGACACTTTTACTGGGTTTGATAATTTCCTATGATGACTCATAAACCTCAGGGAAACAGTTGCCATGTTTCTGTTTACTGGCCTATTATGAAGGATGTTATCAAGGATGCAGATAGACAGTAGAGAAAGAGGTGCCAGGGGAAGGTCTGGAAGGCAGGAGCTTCTGCCCCTTTGGGGTGGGACTGCACCAGCTTCCTGGCATCTGAACGTTTTTCTCTTTTTACCAATGTAAGAATTCATCAAATCTCTTTGCTGAACTTCTGCTCTAGCCCCTTACCCAACTAAGGTTGTTCAGCTTTAGAAGCAGCAATTCTCAACCTGTGGGTCATGACTCTTTTGAGGGTTAAATGACTTTTTTGCAGGAGTTACCTAAGACCATTGGAAAACACAGATATTTACATTATAATTAACACCAGTAGCAAAATTACATTTATGAAGCAGCAATGAAAATTTTATGGCTGGGGGTCACCACAACATGAGGAACTGTGTTAGAGAGTAGCAGTGTCAGGAATGTTGAGAGCCACTGCTCTAAAGGAACAGATCTGGTAGAATGAATATGTATCATAATGGGGGCGCTTACTAGATCAGAGCTGAGTCTGACAAGGACCGGCCACATGCTGGAGGGGCTGAGAACCTGGTATCTGTTGTACACAAGGCTGCATGCCCCAATGCTGTGGGATGTCTTTCTGTTCGCTGTGAATATGTGTCGCTCTGACTGGTTGGTAAATAAAGTTGTTTGGCCAATGGTGAGGCAAAACAGTGTTAGGCGGTGCATTTGAACTGGAGAGAGAAGAAGAGAAGAAAAGGGGGTGGGGCAGACGCTGTGAGCCGCTGCCAGGAGAAGCAAGATGGGAAAGTACCAGTAAGCCATGAAGCCACGTGGCAATGCATAGGCGAATAGGAATGGGCTGAGTTAAGTTGTAAGAGCTAGCTAGCGAGAAGCCTGAGCCAACAGGCCATAGAATTGGTAATTAATATAAGCCTTTGTGTAATTATTTTATAAGTGGCTGGGGGGCCGCGGGGCTGGGTGGGACCAGAGAAACTTATGGCTACACCCCAATATGGTGCTGAAGTATCCCTCACAACTTCTCTCCAGTCCATATTGGAAGGCTGAAGAAGCTGGGTCCTGATGTCAATAAAGGATGATAAGGAGTAGTGGCAGCAGCAGCAGCAGGATAGAGACACTCACCAGCAAAAAGTGAAAGTGGGAAGCAGAAGAGCTTTCCTTTGGACCTCTGTTATCTGGGAAGCCACATAAAGGCGCCAGACGCTCTGGGGGAGTTAACCGTCCCGCCCGCCCCCGCCCCCCACTCCCGCTGGGAATTCCTCCTAGAAACAGCCACCCAGAGAATCCCAGCCCTGTGTGCTGAGTTTCCCTTACAGCTGTATCCAACTGCAGCTTCCTAGGATCCTGCTCAAAGTCACTTCATTGACACAAACTCAGGAAGGCTCTAAAGTGGCTCATTATGAGTGATCAAATACCCCTGTCACTTAGGAAACTGCCAGGGTTCTGTGTAAGGAGACAAGGGGGAAAAAGTTTATTTTTATTATACCATCATATACATTCACTTTCTATAATTCAGATGATTTTTGTGCTTATTTTCCCTCCCCTGCTGTTCGAATTGTATCATGATGGGAGAGATGACGAGAGAAACCAAACCCTAGCAAGGTGGCTCAGTCTGTCTCAGAGACATCTGTCATTTCTTCAAAGCAACTATATTCAGTAATTACATTCAGGAAACATAAGAAAATATGTGTGTTAATAGGAACATAGAGGCTTTGATCCTGAGTTATATTCAAGCGTATTGGAGGCTACAAAGAAGCATTTTGAATGTTTGGAATTTCTGAAAACTCTGATCAGAGTGGCTGATTTATTTGTTGGGTACTCTTTGCCTGTCCAAGGTTGGCTTTAAATTATGACTATTATTTAAACTGAGGAAACATTTCATACTGAAAACTCAGTTCAGAACACATTTGCTGTGCTGCAGCTGGGATGGAGACGAGTGAGCGGCCTGATGTTGCAACTCTCAGTCTTCAATTATTAAATTAGTGACCTTGCATTGCTCCACAGATGTTTGCAGATAGAAGGCCCCTCGTGGTCCTGCTAATAGCTACCTGTTTGATATCAGATCAACCACTTAACCTCTTTGACTTTCATCCTTTCCACAAATAAAATAAATAGATTAGGCTTAACATTCCCCTGGATCCTTTTAACTCCAAAAAATCTATTGCTCTTGGAGTTTTTAAGTTTTTTTTATTTATTGAATGTGTCTTATTGAACTTTCTAATTTTTTCTTACATTGATCCCAGATAAAACTACTTACTAGTTGCTGTTTAATTCAGAGCAGGAAAATTTAATGGTGAATGTGTAACACATGAGAAATAGTAAATAACTATCCTTCTAACTTGTCAACATACTATTTTTCTTTTCAGGTATGACTGTTCAAAGATATTCAAAGAGGTGATTCTGATTCCTTGTGTATTCTGTCCTTGTTCACAGGGGCTGAGGTTCAGAGACTGAGGGGTTGCATGCCATAGATAGCTATTTCATGTGTTCTGTTTGTTCCATGATTTATTTTTTATTGATTTAAAAGATTTATTTTTAATAATATTCAACATAGGGATACACAAACATGTAAAGCCAGTATCGATAGGTCTGAAGAAAATAGTTTAGGTATCAACACAATTAAACCTGGAGGCATTTATTTGCACCCCACCTTCAGCAATGGACAAATATAAACATCAATGTGAAGTTGTATCCTAGACCAAATGAACCTGACATGAACATTCCATCAAAGAATGTTGTGTCTGCAGAGTTTTCTCATCAGCACATGGAACATTCTCCAGGGAAAAATCTCAAAAAAAAAAAAAAAACCAACATTGAAATCATATCAAATATCTTTTTTCTAATATGTGCATGAATACACACACACATACATACACACACACACACACTTGAAACAAATAAAAATGGAAACACAAAATCACAAAAGCAATAGGATACAGCAAGTTCAGCACTAAGAGGAAAATTTGAAGCAATCCATATCTACATCTGAAAAGCAGAAAGTTCTTTAGCAAATAAACTATCATTGCATCTCCATGAGCTAGAGAAACAAGAACAAATCCAAAGTTAGTAAAGTGAAGAAATAATAAAGATTAGAAAAATATATGAACAACAATACCTGAAATGGAGACAAAAGATAAAATAATTAAATTCATGGCTGGACTAAGAAAAAGAGAAGATTCAAATAAGTAAAATCATAGACTAAATAAGAGACATTACAATGGACACTATAGAAATAGAAAAGATTGGATGAGATCATTATGGTCTCTATGTACCAATCCATTTGCTGACCCCAGATGACATGGACAAATTCCTAGACACATTTATTTTACTGAGCCTGGGTAATGAAGAAAGAGAAAACCCAAAACAGGTCAAAAATATCTAATGGAATTGAATCACCAGTGAAGAGAAGCACAGGACAAGATAGATGAGTCCGTTGCTAAATTCTACCAACATTTGAAAAACTAATATCAGCTCACCTTAAGTTGTTTCAAAGACTAGAAGAGGAAGGATATTCTAAATACTTTGTATGAGGCCACTATCACCCTGGCCTCCAAAGCAGAATGGGACACAAGAGCCAAAGTGTCCTGTTATCCACAGGCCAATATCTTTAATGGATTTAGGCATAAACATTCTCAGTAAAATGTGAACAAACCAAATGCAAAAGAGCACTGGAAAGATGGTTTGCAGCTATCAGGTAGGTTGCACACCAGGACTGGAAGGATGGTTTGATCTATGCCAATCAGTAGACATATCACAGCACAGAGTGGAATGATGGGTGAAATCTGTGCAGTCATCTCAAAAGGTGGAGAAATGGAACCTCATAAACTTCATGATAGAAATGCTGAGATAAGTAGAATAGAAGGAACATACCCCAGCACAACACATGCCATTTATGAAGCCAACTGCTGACATTGTGCTGAATGCGGGAAAACTGAATCCTTCCTGAGACCTGAAACAAGACAACAATGTCCCATTTCACCACTTCATTCAATATAGTGCTAGAAAAACCTAGCCCTCTGGGAAAAGATGTCAAACTACCACTGTTGGTAGACAATATTTAGAGAGCAAACCCCCAAACTCTGTGAAAACAATCATGTGAAGACCTACGTTTACTAATCCCCCATTCTCTTCACAAGATTATACTATACCCCATCCACCTCCCTAGACAAGAATGGTGGTTAAGCAGACAGCTACATCAACTTTATGAGACAAGTAGCTGATACAGCCTTTCTGGGGATGATACCCACTTTTTAGAGTCTTTGCAATGTTTGAAGGAGTGTTTTAAATGCATAATGTTGAGAATCATGCCTGGAGCTCAGTAACTGCCATTGTAGCTAATTTTCCATCTTGTTTCTGTACACACACACACACACACACACACACACACACACACACACAGAATCAAACCATGGACTTCAAAGTTCTACCCCATCCACTTGCCTTGATCTAATCCTCTATAACTTAGTAGTCGTCAAAGCAGGAGTCCAGGGTGAGGTACACATGGACTCTTCTAAAGCATACTTGCCAGCTGGTCATTTTGTGTCATTTCAGACAACAGGGATCAAAATCTCAAGAGAGAAACAAAGCCCCACTAGCAATCACAGGCACACGTGTCTTTGAAAGGACCCCCTCTGGCTAAGAACAAATCTAGCTTGCTTCAGCCGGTGACTCTTAGGCTTGGAGTAAATAATCCTTTCACAGAGAATAGCTTGTGTTCTCTCTAAGATATTGGGTGCAAGCCTTATTCCAGTGCTGTTCAGCATCGCATTCTTCTTTCCTGAAACCATCCTAAATGTAACATTTATACCAAATACTTGTTTACTTTATGATCCCCTCCCAGAAATATCTGTTGTATTAAAGTGCACTGTGTGTAAGCTATCAACTTCACATACTGTCAACTTTTCCTGTGGAAATAGGGACGGATAGACTCAGACACCCGCAGGAACTGGGACAGGTTTATAAACAGTGTAACTGCACCATTGAGGCACAAAATAGCAACAGACACACAGCCTTCAGGAGCGGGGCTGGAGACACATTCTGGATTCTGGGGATTATAGTACAGCACAGGGCATATGAAACACTCACAGGCTTGGAATGGCTAATGTTGGTTGTCAGCTTGACGGGATGTACAATCCAGTGAGAGATATGCCTCTGGGTGGGTCTGTGACAACTTCTCCATGAAGGAGTAATTGAGTTGAGAGATCTGTCCTCAGAGCGGGCACCCTCCTGTAAATGGCCCAGAAATAAGGAAGACCCAGGAAAAAGGTGTGCTGATTTGCCTTCTTGTTTTCGCTTCTTGCCGGTGAGGGCCTTTATGTTGTTGCTGGCTCCGTCCTCCCCTGACATCCGACCCTGCTTATTCAGCCTTCCAACGTGGAACAAAGACCAGTGACTCCTTAGGAGTTCTCTAGACCTTCAGCATCAGGCTGGGAGTGCTAACCCACTCAGCTTTATGGACCGAGCAGCTTCAGGGTTCCAAGTCTCTCCAGCATGCATACAGCCATTGTTGGATATCCCAGCCCTTATCATGTAAACCAATCTAACAACCCCTCCTTGAATATACATACAGCAATTTTACTAAAAAAGTACAGTTATTTGATGTATAGAAAACAGGCCCAATTATGCCAAAAAGTCTAGGTTTAAAAAAAAAAAGAACTATAAATCTTGAAAATCAGTGTAAGTGATTTAGAATTAGTGTAACTTTGAATCTTGACAACCAAATCCAATGTAAAACGTTTTGTAGGAAAGCCATGTAGATACAATAGTCTCCACCTATTGGCAAATCCAGCATCTGGACTAGCAATCACAACCCACACTGTAGCGCCCCTCTGGACTGTATGGTGTCATATGATTATGGAAACCCTCCCCCCCCCCATTTACTTGATATTAGACAGAAATAAACCTGTGACTTGCATAGGACAAGGTATGTTAGATTTTTGGGTGGGGTTTGGCACAGATGGGACAGAGTTCTTTTTCCTTTCATGAGCAATTTTACAGTTATTAACATTGAGATAGTAAGTGACGGATTCAAAGTTGCCCTGGAGACTAAGCAGAAGAAGTTTTAAGAATAATTGGAGATTTCACACAAATCACAGGGTAGGTTCTCCCGTTGACCTTGAGCGTGGTCTCTTGTTCCCATGACGACTAATTTTCTGTTTGAGGAGTCTGATTAAGAGAGAATGGCATTTCCCAAAGGCAAGATACATCCGCTGTAGAAAATTAAGAAGTGAGAACCAGAGTCAAGCAATGTTAAGTAGGTTTATTTGCTGAAGGTTTTTCGGAGCCTGTGGACATTGCTGCCGCCACTTCTCCCATGGTTAGTCCTGATAAAATGACATCTGTAGTAACAAGCACATCGGTCACGTGCCAGGTGCCAGGTGCTGGTCTAAGTGCTTCACGTGTGTCTGCTAGCTTAATCCTCTCAAGTCTGTACAGTAGGTACCATTATTTTACATGTGCCAGAGAAAGTAGGTCACTTGCCCAGGGTAGTCTGGCTTGAGTCAGAGGGAAGGCACAGTCTAGGCTATTTCTCAAGTTCCTTTGACCTTCTTCCAGGCTCTTCCACACATGGCAGCTCATGGGATTAATTTTCCTCGAGACATAGTTTTGAAAATGCTAGAATGGAGAGGATTAGATGGAAGAGAATGGAGATCGACACCTGCCAAATGAATCACAGGGGAACACCATCACGGTGGTCTTGATTATGGGAGGCTCTGTCCTCATCTCTGTGATCAAATGTTCCGATTTAGGATTTTAAGACATCTATAATCTTCCTTTCATATCTAGTAAGGTGTGTGTGTGTGTGTGTGTGTGTGTGTGTGTGTGTGTGTACGTGACATGTAAAACATTTCAAGTAATGAAACAATCCTTACTTTAGAGGTGTTATGTCTTACAGTGTACTACACTAGTGTACTGGTGTTGGCTCCTCTAGCCAGTATCTACATTCAATCTTGAGCAGCTCAGAATTAATTTGAACAGGATATATAAATCCTCTTTGTGTACTAGTTGTTTTTTTTTAAAAAAACCATATAAATAGGAGAAATAGATAGCTATAAGACATATGAAAAAAATGCTCACCCTTAATTAAAGAAATGAAAATGAGAACATAAATCAATACTCCTTTTTTTCCTACTTCACAAATTGGCACACTGAGCAGGTCATCATCTATATGGGGGTTGGAAAGATCTTTTCACGCACTGTTGGAGGGAATGAAAACTATTATATCTTTGGAAAGCTTTTTAGAAGCCCCAGACAAAAATCAATATGAAAATTGATGTACAGCAGCACCCTCGTAGAAACTGCTGTCACCTTCATGAGCTCAGCTGTGCCTTCTTGTGACAATCCCTCACAATCTGGCCTGCGGTTTGTTGACATTCCGTAAAGAAGGAGGTATTGGAGAAGGTCGTAGGACCCTCACCCGAGTGTCTAGATTCTCTCCCTAGATCAGTAGCTAGTGCTGCCCAAATTGCATGTGGCCTGGAATCTAGAGGACAGGCTAGAGTATATGAGCTGGGCAGCACTAGGTGAATGGGACTCTGTTTAGGAGGCTATTGGGAAGCTAGCATGTGTACTGGGCAAAGACTTTCTGGTGTGACTGCTTTGGGATCACATATGCTCCTCTAAGTAACCCTTCACCTAGGATCTGAGTAAGCCCGATAAACTCCTTGGTTTCCCAGGGTTAACTGTGGTGAAATTGTACTTTGGTTTGTCATTAGGACTTTAGGAGGAGTGGGGGTGGGGGGTAGCATTCATCTCCCCCAGGGAAAGAATTTTAGGGACAAAAATATCCTCGATTCATGTAGTTTCACTGTTTCTATCCCTGGGGTCATCCTGCATTCTTCTTTCCGCCAAGCTCTGGTCCATACAACAGGAAGGCAGAAAAACAATGCTTAGTTTACTTTCTTAGAGGCGACTGCTGTGTGCTTTGGAGCATCCACCAGCGGCCAGCCTGCAGCTCAGAAACAAGATTGGTTTAAGGTTTCATGTAAGTGCATGGAGTTCATTATTAAAAGTGTTTTCAGCCGGGCGGTGGTGGCGCACGCCTTTAATCCCAGCACTCGGGAGGCAGAGTCAGGCGGATCTCTGTGAGTTCGAGGCCAGCCTGGGCTACCAAGTGAGCTCCAGGAAAGGCACAAAGCTATGCAGAGAAACCCTGTCTCAAAAAACCAAAAAACCAAAAAAAAAAAAAAAAAAAAGTGTTTTCACCACCTATTTGCTTGGACTCCAGAGTGTATGTTGTATTTTCCTGTGGTAAGTCTAACTGACACCCCTCTTTTACCTAAGGAAGGGAACTCCTCCTGGTGACTTCCTCCAGGTGGCCCTTCAGGCATGAGGCAGGAGAGGACCCATGGCAGTAAGGTGTTAACCAATGGTGTTAACCTGAGAAAGGCAGGTCTCTGGGATAAATATTTCACACAGAGCAAGCAGAGCGACAGAGCCCTACATTTTCTATTTTTGCTGAATAGCTCTAACAACTGTGACGTCTGTATTCTTTTCTGAGCTATAATCTCATAATATTTTGATCCTTAGATAAACATCATTGAATCATCACACAGTTAACATTGTGAGGTTTTGAAGCCAACAAGCCAAGACGATGTGGATTGATGGGTGGTAGCAGCCATGTTTGAATAGTTATTACCGTTCTGTGGTTCACGGAGTGTTTTAATATCTGTAAAGAAGAGGGAGTTCTGCCTTTCTAGAGGGAAGGCACAGAGGTGGCTTATATTCCTGATTCTAAAGGGGACTGTGAACAGCAGTGGGAAGATAACACCCTCTCTTCATGTACTCACAGACTAACAAGTGGGAGTTTTTTTTTTCTTTAAATCTGGGAATTTTTTTTTTTTTGCTCATTAGGAAATGATCTCTAGCAAATTCTGAGTATTTTATGTTTCTCGAGTTGCAATGGGCTCAACTTTTTTTGTAATGGGTAAAATGAACCATTAAAAGCAAACGAAATCTACAGAAGGTATAAAAAAACTGAGATTAAAATATTTAAGCTTACTTGAGGTGAAGGAACTTGGAAAAAAAAATCAAGTGCCCAAATTGTATTGAAATGATTGTTTAGATTCTTCTGGATGGTGCCAGACACTGACTCGTGGGAGCAGAGCCATTCACAGAAAAGAAGGGCGGTGTTCCATGTTGGAGAGTTTAAGCACACTCATAGACGCTGACAGACTTGATGGAGATACAGAATGGGGAGATGACCAGGTTCCTCTGCGGGCTGTTTTCATCCTTTGCACTGAACTGCCTTCCCAGTGTTCTGTGTAGTTGATTTTGATGAGGCTGTATTTGCTGACTGCAAGTAGGAGTGGAATGGATGCATGACATGCATAATGACAGAATTAAGATTCAAAGTAATTTATCCATGGGTCTCCAGGGATAGCTCAGTTGGTATTGCAGGCATGAGAATCTGAATTTGATACATAAAACTCATGTAAAAAAGTCAGATGTAGGGTTCTGTAATCCCAGGGCTGGGGATGTGGATGTGGAGACGGGCTCCCTGATAAGTCAACCTAGTAATTGGTGAGTACCTAGAGTGGCAATTAACGAGGCAATTCCATGTAGTTTATCTAATAGTCAAAGAGGTTTACTTTGGGTAAATTTACAACCAGCAAAGGGATCGGTTACAGGATCCAGGAGAGGTGAGGTGCAGTCGAACAAGGTTCTCTGGAGAACTCTGACTTGGTCTGCAATCGAGCATCACGAGGTAGTCAAGAAAGTGAGCACTATGCCTCTTAGGTCTTAAGCGTCCAAAGAGGCTATGCCCCAGGGGCAGGTCATAGGCAGGTGTAGCAGTTACCTGCTGCCTTAGTAGGGACAATGTCTCAAGGTCAAAGCTGGAATAGCTATCTTCTACAAGTACCATTCTAGTGAGAGAACTGTTTCTAAATAAAGGTGGGTGGCACCTGAGGAACAAACAGCACCTGAGGTTGACCTCTGGTCTCCACATGCAGGTATCTGCACACCAGTATGCACACACATATACCTGTACATATAAGAACACCGTCCCTCATACACATACACATAAATCATTTACACAGACATAAACATTGAGTCTAAAGTGTTAGGTTATGAGCAGGGGGCTAAAGAGAGATGACTAACACCACTCCAGAGTTTGTGTCAGTTCAGGATGGCTAACCCAAGACTTGGCAGAGTTGAAGTGGCATACACTTGAGTGTTTTAGTCACCCATGAAGTCAATGTCATCCAGTATATTGTCAAGGAATGTAAATGAATGCATGGCTGGGCTACTGTTCTTTTTTGTTCTCTATTAGTGTGGTAAAGACTGTAAGCAAAAGCAAGTTGGGGAGGAGAGGGTTCATTTCAACATACTGCTTATAGTCCATTATTGAGGGAAGACAGGGCAGTAACTCAAGGCAGGAACTTTGAGGCAGGAGCTGATGCAGAGCTCATGGAGGAATGCTACTTATTTGTTCTCCATGGCTTGCTCAGCCTGCTCTCTTATACCTCTTAGTAATACCTGCTTATGGATGGTAACATCTACCCAGCATCCAACCATAGGGGACTTAATGGGCTCCAAAAAGCCAGTTCATGCACTAGGGATGGATCCTATTCTTACTGCCAGGGGCCCCTTAAACAGACCAAGCTACACAACTGTCTCACTTATGCAGAGGGCTTAGTCCAGTCCCATGTAGGCTCCACAGCTATTGGTCTAAAATTCATGAGTTCTCATTAGTTTGGTTTGGTTGGATCTGTAAGTTTCTCCATCATGATCTTGATGCCCCTTATATCAATATAATTCCTCTTCCCTCGCTTCGACTCGACTTCTGGAGCTCAGCTTGGTGCTTGGCTGTGGATCTCTGCATCTGTTTCCATCAGTTACTGGATGAAGTCTCTATGATGACAGTTAGGGTATTCACCAATCTGACTATCAGGGTAGGCTAGCTCAGGCACCCTCTCCACTATTGTTAATAGTCTAAGCTGGGGTTGTCCTCATGGATTCCTGGGAACTTTCCTAGCACCAAGTTTTTCCCTACCCCCATGATGTCTCCCTCTATCAAGATATCTCCTTCATTGCTCTCCCACTCCATTCCTGTTCTAGCTTGACCATCCCATCCCATTATGGTCTCATCCCCCACCCCCTACCCTTTATTGCCCACCTCACCCCCAGTTTACTTAGGAGATCTCATCTATTTCCCAGGGTGATCCATGTGTCCCTCTTAGGGTTCTCTTTGTTACCTAGCTTCTTTGGAGATGTGGGTTGCAGTCTGGTTATCCTTTGCTTTACATCTAGAATCTACTTATGAGTGAGTATATACCATGCTTGTCTTTTTGAGTCTAGGTTACCTCACTCAGGATGATATTTTCTAGTTCCATGCATTTGCCTGCAATTTCACGATGTCATTGTTTTTTTTTTTATTGCTGAGTAGTACTCCATTGTGTATATGTATCACATTTTTTTTTTTATCCATTCTTCGGTTGAGCGGAATCTAGGTTGTTTCCAGGTTCTGGCTGTTACAAATAATAATGCTATGAACATAGTTGAGCAAATGTCCTTGTGATATGGTTGAGCATTCCTGGGGTATATGCCCAAGAGGGGTATAGCTGGATCTTGAGGTTGATTGATTCCCAATTTTCTGAGAAACCATTGTACTGACTTCCACAGTGGCTGTATAAGTTTGCATTCCCACCAGCAGTGGAGGAGTGTTCCCCTTGCTCCACATCCTCTCCAACTTAAGCTGTTGTCAGTGTTTTTGATCTTAGCCATTTTGCCAGGTGTAAGACGGTATCTCAGAGTCGTTTTGATTTGCTTTTCCCTGATGACTAAGGATGTTGAGTAATTCCTTAAATGTCTTTTGGTCATTTGAGATTATTCTGTTGAGAATCCTCTGTTTAGCTCTGTAGCCCATCTTTAAAAAATGGGTTGTTCAGTATTATGATATCTAGTTTCTTGAGTTCTTTATATATTTTGTAGATCAGCCCTCTGTCAGATGTGGGATTGGTGAAGATCTTTTACCAACCTGTAGGCTGTTGTTTTGTCTTATTGACCATGCCCTTTGCCTTACAAAAGCTTCTCAGTTTCAGGAGGTCCCATTTATTAATTGTTGCTCTCAGTGTCTGTGCTACTGGTGTTATACTTAGAAAGTGGTCTCCTGTGTCATTGTGTTCAAGGTTACTTCCTACTTTCTCTTCTATCAGGTTCAGTGTAACTGGATTTATGTTGAGGTCTTTGATTCACTTAGACTTTTGTGTATGGCAATAGATATGGACCTATTTGCAGTCTTCTACATGTTGACATCCAGTTATGCCAGCACTATTTGAAGATGCTTTTCTTTTTCCATTGTACAGTCTTGGCTTCTTTGTCAAAAATTAGATGTTCATAGCTAGGTGGGTTAATGTCAGGGTCTTCAATTCTATTCCATTGGTACACATATCAGTTTTTATGCCAATACCAAGCTGTTTTTATTACTATAGCTCTATATTAGAGCTTGAGGTCAGGGATCATGATGCCTCCAGAGGTTGCTTTATTGTACAGAATTGTTTTAGCTATCCTGGGTTTTATGTTTTTTCACATGAAGTTGAGTATTGTTCTTCCCAGGTCTGTAAAGAATTGTGTTGGGATTTTAGTTGTGATTGCATTAAATCTGTAGATTGCTTTTAGTAAGATTGCCATTTTTATTATGTTGATTCTACCTATCCATGAGCATGAGGGATCTTTCTATTTTCTGATATCTTCTTCAATTTCTCTCTTCAAAGACTTCAAGTTCTTGTCATACAGGTCTTTCACTGGCTTAGTTAGAGTTACTCCAAGGTATTTTATATTATTTGTGGCTATTGTCAAGGGTGATGTTTCTCTGATTTCTTTCTTGGCCCATTTGTCATTTGTATATAGGAGGGCTACTGATTTTTTTGAGTTAATCTTGTATCCTGTCACATTGCGGAAGGTGTTTATCAGCTGTAGGAGTTCCCAGGTAGAATTTTTGGATCACTTATGTATACTGTCATATCATCTGCAAATAGGGAAAGCCTGACTTCTTCCTTTCCAATTTGTATCCCCTGATCTCCTTTTGTTGTCTCATTGCTCTAGCTAGAATTTCAAGTATTGTATTGAATAGTCCTCTTATTGCTGTATTTCTTTAGCAGAACAATAGTATTTGGTTTTTCCCCAGGCCTGTGGCCTATCCAGTCTTAGGTTCTTGGCTACCCTAGCAATATAAGACATCCTGTAGTGGCCCCTAAATTCAATCAGATAGTGGTTGTTTACCCCTACAACCTTTGTGCCACTATTATACCAGTGTATCATACAGGCTCATCATTGTAGATCCAAGGGTTGTGTACTGGCTGGTTTTGTATGTCAACTTGACACAAGCTAGAGTCATCAGAGAGGAAGGGGGCTCAACTGAGGAAATGCCTCCATGAGATTCAGCTGTAAAAATTTTCTCAATTAGTGATCAATGGGGGAGGGCCAAGCCCATGGTGGGTGATGCCATCCCTGGGCTGTTGGTCTTGGGTTCTATAAGAAAGCAAGGATGGCAGGGTATGGTGGTGTACTCCTTTAATCCCAGCACTTGGGAAGCAGAGGCAGGCAGATCTTTATGAGTTCAAGGCCAGCCTGGTTTACAGAGTGAGTTTCAGGACAGCCCAAAATACACAGAAAAACCCTATCTTGAAAAACTGAAAACAAAAAGAAAGCAGGCCAAGAAAGCCAGGGGAAGCAAGCTGGTAAGCAGCATGCCTCTCTGACCTCTGCATCAGCTCCTGTCTCCAGGATCCTGTTCTCCTTGAGTTCCTGTCCTGACTTCCTCCAGGGATGAACAGCATTGTGGAAGTGTAAGCCAAATAAACCCTTTCTTCCCCAGCTTGCTTTTTGGTCATAGTGTTTCATTGTAGCATTAGAAACCCTAACTAAGACAGATTTGTAGCTCAGTTGATGCTTATCTTTCTGTGGTACCATGCAGAATACCTTCCAGTACCATGAACACTAGTCAGTAGGGGTGAAGGCTCTAGGTAGGCACCAGCCCAACTTCTCCATGTTCAATGAGATGTGTAGACATTGTCTTCAGCAACACAGCCTTACCATCAGTTTATGGAGAGTAACCAACAACCTTGGCAATATCTTGAGTTGTTTGGGGGTGCTGTGGAATATTTGTTTAACTAGACAAAGATGTGTCACACCTGTTTATGTTGCATTTGTTTAATTATGTAAAGCTGTGTTGCTTTGCCTGCCTAAGGCACCTGATTGGTCTAATAAAAAGCTGAATGGCCAATAGCTTGGCAGGAGAGCTATAGGAGGGGCTGATGGGCAGAGAGAATAAGTAGGAGGAGAAGTCTAGGCTCTAGAGAAGAGAAGGAGAGAGGAGAACAAGGGGGAAAGAGAGGGAGATGCTCGGGGGCCGGCTGGCAAAACACAAGGTAGGAACATACATAATGAATAAAGTAAAAAAGACTTGAGGCAAAACGTAGATGAAAAGAAACAGGTTAAGATAAGTTATAAGAGCTAGTAAGACAAGCATAAACTAAGGCTGGGCATTTATAACTAATAATAAGTCTCTGTGTCATGATTTGGGAGTTAGTTGGTGGCCCAAAAGAAAGTCTGCTACATTGGGTTTCCATGGGGGCCTTTTTGGCCAACAACTCAATCAAATGCAACCCATTTCTGGCACTGGAAGTTTCTGTTGGTGGCAAAAGAGATCTAGTTGAGGCTTTGTATCCTCAATTATTTGATAATTCCATTTAGATTTCTTTCATATGTATATATTTAAGAAGCTTCTGCTGTAGTCGGTTTCCATATGATCCCCCAAATAGCCCTTAGTGTTTGCTTTTCTTCCCTGTATTTTTCTTAACCCCTCTTTCCCCCACCTCTCTGTTTAATCCTCCTGTTGCAGTCTCTCTATATCTCTGTAACTATGTATTCCATTCCCCCTATCCTCAGAGTTCCTTTCCCTTGCCTGGTCTCTTCCTCTATAGCTAACCTCTGTGCTAATAAGGACAGTGGCATGCCCATTGAAGGCCTAAAGGTTAACTGAATTGTAATTTTGGGGCAGTTAATCTATAAGGTAGTGATTCTTCTCTATCTACCTGGGTTTCTTTGTGACTGTCTGAAGCAAACATCCTACCAACTGGGGCTGCTGGTGAGAAACAGACTTTTAGGGGTTGGATGAGTGGCTGGGTCAGGCTGAGGGATGTGTTGAACTCTTGCTATTCTCTCGGGATAGAAGCTGTATGCTCATAATGAGACCAGACAAGACTCCCATTTGGGAAGCTAAAACCCAAGCATGTTAATTTCTGTTCTCTTTGCCCTGGCCAAATGCTTGACAGACATAGCTGAAAGGGGGAACAGTTCCCTTTTGCCTCATGGTTCAGAGCTAAAGCTCCATCATGGTGGGTGGGGAAAGCATGATGCTTGGGGCTCTGTCTTTGGTGGTATGAACTTGTAGTAGCATACACCTTATTATATCCTGGAGGTAGACTGGAAGTAGAGCTGAGGCAGGAGCTAGGGCTTGTGTATGTCCTTCAAATCCCTCCCTAGTGTCTACTCCCTCATGTGAGGTTTCACCTCAAAGGGTTCCACAGCCTCCATTCAATAGAAGCACCATCTAGGACCCAAGTTTGAACACATGAGCCCACAGAGGGCCTTTCATGATTGAGCCACAACCATAAGTTTCTGTTCTTCTTCAGGAGAGTAAATGTACAGTGCATGTGATTTCTGTGAAAAGTGATTTCTGCAAGGGTTCTGCACATCATTTATTTCTCTCAGTTTGCAGATATGTGGTGCATCCTCTATGAAGGTACATATGAGTTCTTTTTCTTTTAGGTCTTATCAAGGGTAATGACCATTGGATGCTTCCCACTTAGGTAGTACAGGTGATCATGGCTCTCAAAAGAGATTTCTCCAACAGTAAGGCCAGGCTTTTCTATAAGGTGAGAGTCAGCTGAGATGCAACCCTCCTGGGAGCCAGAAGGGGTTAAAATATTGGTCACCTAGAAGAGATGTGAGTGCTTGTTAGGTCTTGAAATATACAGTAGCATGTGGGAAAATCTTCAATTTTGTTCCTAATCCCTGGAGCCCCCTTTATGGTTTTAGACATTAAAAAAAATTGTAATTAAAGCCGCCAGAGAATTTTTGTGTAATTGTTTGTGATGAACTCTAGAACATTGTATGTTGTTAATTTATAACACACTTTTCTTTCTTGTGCCCAAGCCCGAATTTCCAAAGTCCAGATTCCAAAGGCTGAAAATAAGCTCCTAGCTTAATATGTGTGGATTTTATAGATGTCAGGATTATTCATGAAAGATCCAGGGAGTGCGACAAAGACTTTTATTAGGATGTAGGATTTATACCAAATCTGCCACCAGATGCCATCTTTCAAACATGTCCCAGCCACTGAACTGTTTCTTAACATTCCCTGGAGCAAATCCTTGTGAATAGTCTGATTTAGGAGTTCACCTTCCTCCTTCCCTCTCTGTACTCCAGAGTTATCCTGTCCTCCCTTTTGCATGGCCCTCTTGAGGCCTGTTTTATGTGAGTCTTAAATATGAAGTAGAATTCCTATGAAGACAAATTTGATATTGCCAGATGTTGACTGTTTCCATTTGTATGACATCTAAGAAAATAAGAAACATGGCTTCTGCTTGCAGCTGATGTGATGAGCCATGGCCTCAAGTGGGCTGGAGGAGGCTCATTGCCTGGAAACACAGAATAATGGGTTCACAAGAAAGGCAGATCTTCTCAGGGTGATTTAATTCAGTTTAGATTCTCTGATGCTTACATCCTGTGGGAATCACAAGGGAAGTAGGCTGCCAGGGCATGTTACATTAGAAAAGCTGTGTACATTCCTAGAATAAGTTACAATAAATTTTAGCAGCAAGGATGCTGGGCATTGTAGTTAACAAGAAGTGGTGAATGAGCAAGGACCTCAGAAAAAGTGTGGGATCAATGACAAAGAGCCATTGCCTATCTCACAGCAGTGAACACTGGGCTTCAACATGTAATCTGAGAGGCATTGCTTATGTCAAGCTTTGGTCTTCAAAGTATGGATAATTGTCCGATTGGTACTGTAGTTGCACTGTCAAGATTAAATGAGAAAAGATGCAGAGAACTAATGAATCAGTAAGATATAGCCATGTCAGCCCTACTTATGTTATCGGGGTCCACCAACCCTGTGGGAATTAGCATGGTGTTAGACATAGAACCTGACCCAGTTAGTTGACCTGGCTCTCCTTACTCTGTACTGAAGTGCTGTGTGGCTGTCAGCAAATCAAGTGTTTTCTCTGGACCCTGGTTAAGTTTTGTCCTGTTTGTTGTATTTAGGCAGAATGAAACATAACAAAAGTGAGAACATTCTTTAACTCTTCCAATCTGAAAACCTGACTGTATGTGACCCAGTACCATACAGTAAAAGACAAGTAAGTGTATAGTCTTTCTGGTTAAATACCAAACCCCACATGCTTCGATGTAAGCCATGCACCAATTAAGTGGCTAGAATAGGGTTTATCACACTTAAAACACATTTGACTCTGCTGGGGAATTCTGGGGAATTGTTAGCATGTGAGCCTTGATTGAATGAGCCCTAGGTGCTGGGGGCTTGGGATTCTGTGTTTCTAACCAGCTCCCTGATCATGTGTTTTCCCAGTTTGGCCTCTTTGCTTGGTGGTGCAGACCCAAGAGTCCCTTTTCTCTATATACACAAAGGAAATGAAATTGCCACCTTGTAAAGACACCCCCAATTTTTTTTTATTGCAGTGTTATTTGCCACAACTAAGATGTATGAGAGTCTATAAGCCTGTTGGTAGGTATGTCTTAGGCACTGTTCTATTGCTGTGAAGAGACACCATGACCAAGGCAACTCCTATGAGAGAAAGCATTTAATTGGGGGCTTGCTTACAGTTTCAGAGGTTTAGTTAATTATCATCATGGTGGGGAGCATGGTGGCATGCAGTGGCTGAGAGCTACATCATGATCTGTAGACAGAGAGATACAGATTGGCTCTGGTATAAGCTTTTGAAATCTCAAAGCCCAGCTCCAGTGACACCCTTCCTCCAATGTGGCCACACCTCCTAATCCTTTCAAACAGTTCCAGTCCCTAGTGACTAAGCATTTATATAACATGAGTGAGCATATGAGGGCTATTGTTATTCAAAACTACCACAGGGTGAATGGACAAAAAAAAGATGATGAATACACGAAGTGGATGCTATTCAACCTTTGAGTAAAGGAGACTCTGCTGTTTGTGAAAACATTGATGACCTTACAGGACATTACAGAAAATGAAACCACCAGACACAGAACAACAAATGCTGTGTGACCTGGTCATCAGGACAAGCTGTGTGTTGTCTTCAGAAACAGAGGGAGCAGCCGCTGCCATGTAAAGAGCCAGGAGGGGAGGAGCAGGGACTGGGGGAGAAGGGGCAGAGGGAGTCCAAAGGTGGAGGTCAAAGGGCATTAAGTTACAGCTAGAGGGGTTTGGAGATCTGATACACAACACAAGGGTTTGGGATTGGCATTGGGAAGATGGCTCCGTCAATAAAGCGTTGGGCATGTATGTGTGAAGACGCGAGTTCAGTCCCCACTACCCACGTAAAATACCAGGGGCAGTGGTGCATGCTGGGAAGATGGAAAGACAGGATGATCCCTGGGGTTTGCTGGCCAGCCAGCATAACCTCCTCAGTGAGTGTGAAAAGAACAATGGTGGTCAGCACTTGAGGAACAATAGCCAAGGTTGTTCTCTGGCTTCCACATGCATTTACACACACACACACACACACACACACACACACACACACACACACACACACGAGTACATATTGGAATTTCACTGAGAGCAGATCTCAGCTATGTGCACCACATACATACATAAAGGTACCTATGTGAGATAGTACATTAGGAATCTTTTCACGATGGATGTGGACATTAAAACACCTCCCAAATACAATTAAAAGAAGTCTTCGGCATGTGCATTTTAATGTGAACTCTTCCCCTATTTATATCAATATGGTTAAGATAGCTTAAAAAAAGTAAAGGGCAGATGAATTAAATAATCCAAAAGGGCAGGAATATAATACAAATTCTTCAGAGACATTCACAAGCGAAATAGCAGCGTATGCTGAGACATAAAAGACTGAAGTCTGGTAGAGTCTGATGGGCACATACCAGAGCCAAGGTCTCTGTTGTCTCCGTTTTGGGTCTTGACCAAAGTATCTGTGGGTCGACATGTCCAGTTACTCCAAATGTAAATGACATGAGGGCTGTGAAACTGGGATAATTGACGTCTGATGACAATTGACATCATTGAAAATATTTCCAGTTGCCGGTTTCAACCTCAGCAAATTGCACAATCGGACTTTGTCAGAAAATTCACTTTTTAGTTAAGAACTGTGGCTAATTTTGCCCTGGAAAGAATTTTGCATAGAACCTATTTCCTTTAAACTGTCAGTGTGAGTCATGGAGAAGAAAGGGGCCCCGGGGATAAAATGAAATGAAACTTTTGATGACTCCACCTGTCAAGTTTCAGAGGACCACAGTGACTCAGTATGAGATGGATAGAAAGACATGACTTCTCATGGAGCCTTAGCAGGAGACGGGTGTCCGTCTCTTTCAGGTCAGGAAGTTCTTTTTGATGTCTGAGAGGTTTAGGCGTCTTTGATGATGGGCATGGAGAATGCATGTTGATCAGTGGAAGCTGGAATTGCTTGTGCTCATGGTCAATCTTCATTTTCCACTTTGAAGTCTCAGAGGGAGGGCAAGAATGGGAAAGCCAGTGTGCAGAAAGATGCTTATGTTTGCTGGCCTATGGGTTGAGAACTGGCTTGAACTCTCTTTTTCTTCTCAGACATATGAAACTTTCAAGTGAAAACTTAAGCAAGAAAAACAAGTGGGAAATTGTGTTTGCTTTATAATTCTAAATGTCCCTGGCAATGCAGTGTTTGTGGGGAAATATTGGGAGGAATGTCCCGAGGTAGCATATAAGAAACAGCTATGTAACTATGCTTATAGAATGCATGTGCAGATTTATATATTATATACTTTATACATTTATGCCATATATATTTACAGGAAAAGAGAATACTCCTTAAGTTGGGTTTTGTTTTATATATGGAATTTTGTTTTAGAAAGCACTCTCTTTTTACATTTTATGTAGCTAAGAATTCTTTCATGACAGGAATATTCAATTGGCTGGTGAGGTTGGATATTTTGATATTTGCTTTCTTTAATTTGATTTTTTGGGGGGAGAAATTGGTTACTTACTGCTGCTTGGACAGTGCTCTGAGTTGGTTCTCTGCTGTGAGGTCTAATGTCATACTTTGTAAAGGCTATTACTCAGCCTTAGTGTTAAAAATCCATAGATAACAGAGCTTTGATGTATTTGGCTAACACACTGGTTTTGATGTTATAATATTTCAGAACTTAGTGGCCAATATCTTTTAAATCTAAATTACTTTTTCATGTCTGTGGGTGCTTTCCCTGCATGCCTTTTCTATGCCTGGTACCCGCGGAGGTCAGAGAAGGCATCTGATCACATGGAACTACATGTGTTACAGACAGTTGTGAGCCTCCACGTGGGTGCTAGGAATCTAACGTGGGTCCTCCAGAAGAGCAGCCTGTACTCTTAGCCACTGAACCGTCTCTCCAGCCCCAGTGGCTGATATTTTAATGTGAAAAGACTAAGTTTTCTTTTTCTGCTCCCTCCCTCCCTCTCTCCCTTACTCCTTTCCTTCCTAACTCCCTTCTTCCCTTCCTTTTTTCTTCCTTCCTGCCTCCCTTCCTTTCTTCCTTCCTTCCATCCTTCCTTCCTAATTTGTTGGCACAGTTGAATGGGCAATTGTAAGATGAAGGAGAATTTTCATCTGTTTTACATTCGCCACAGAATGCATCATTTTGGAAATATTTATGATGTTTGAGGGATTTTTCTGTAACTTCTCATCTGGTTTCAGAATCTTCTCTGGTTCTGTTGGAAGGTATCAGGGTTATTACTAGTGGAAGAGAGAAAGCCTACCTTCTACACACCAATTCTGCAGAAGACTGCATTAACACCTCGCCATGCCGGGTGTCATGTTAGGTGTCATGAATGTCTAGATGAATCATTGGTTCCCTCCCATCTGCAAAGGATTTTCTATTGTGAGTGTGTGTGGTGTGTGTGTGTGTGTGTGTGTGTGTGTGTGTGTGTGTGTGTGTGTGTATGCCTATGTGTGTGTGTGGGGGGTCATGCAGGTGTATGTTTTAATTTGAGCATTTTAACATTATAGCTAATCCTTAAGATGAGTGCATTCTCACATTTCCTCTCCATGTAGGTAAACTTGACTTATGCTGTGCCATTAATCAGTTTCTGACTAGAGCATTCGTCAACTCTTTTCCTTGTGCTACAATGCAGTCCTACCAGTTAAAATGTCAAAACAACCACATATAGTGATTCTCTCCTTTTTTCTGTGCCATGACCCAGTTAACAGTCTACATGTTGAATCTAGAGAGCAGACACATTTTTTTTTTGCTACATTTTACTTTACATTCACCTGAATTCACATGTAAAGATTTCAATATAATTCAGTAATGGTGAAAGAAATAGAACTGTGGGTATGAGTGCTGAGCTGCAGGGCCCTGAACAATGTCTCATGACTCCATTACCATCTACTCCCATTGTCCTTCAAAACCCAAGTCATGTGGGAATCCTTGACTTCTTCCCACATGGAAGCCATTACTGGGCATGGAGTGACTGCTGCATTTGGGATATGTCCCAAATTCTTTCACTCTGCTGGTCATATTACCAGCCCAGCAAAAGCCCACAGTGGCCCCAAAGTTCTCTTGGTGGCCCCAAAGTTCTCTTGGTGGCCCCAAAGTTCTCTTGGTGGCCCCCAAATTCTTGGTTCAGAGCAGTTTTGTCATGATGTTATCAGTTACTTTTCTCTTGCTCTGATGAAGCACTACAGCCAGAAGCAACTTACAGAAGGGAGAGTTTCTCTGGGCTTACAGTTCCAGAGGGAGAGTCTAAAACGGCGAGGCAAGCATGGTAGCAGGTGGTCAGAGCTGGAAGCTGAGTGCTCATGTCTTCATCCCATGCAAGAAGCAACTGCAAAACTCAAAGTAGGGCAAGGTTATGAAAGCCCATCACCAGGGACACACTTCCCCCAGCAAGGCTCTACCACCTCCCCAAGCATTGTCACCAACTAGGGACAAAATATTCAAATACCCAAACCTGTGGAGGACATTTCTCACTCAAACCACCACAGTGGTCTTCTCAGGTAGAGGAGAGAGGACACTGGAATGGTAGAAAGTGCATGCATGATGGGGTCTCTGTGGCCCTTACAGGGAAGATCATATTACTGCATTCCACCTACAGGACCATGTCGCAGGAACTAAAAACAATGGAGACACAGAAGTCTCCCTGTCTCGTTGATCTGTTGTTGAGCTTTCACCATCCACAGTTGACCTCCCCAGCAGATCCCTTTTGGGTCAGAATTGCGCAATTGATCACAAGCCATAGGGTGGTCCCTTTGAAACTTCACAAGCAGATGCAGCCCTTCCCAGCTTACTTTCCAAACTGGTCCCCTTAGAACTTTAGAGTCTCAAGAGAAGAGATTTCTATGGTTAAATATTTAGTAAACACTGAATATTCCCCCCCCCAAACCCCTGAATTAGCTACCCTTGGAAGGCTCAGCATGAAGGAGCCTACTTAAGTTCATTGTTTCTCAAATAATATTGGTCTGGAAAATTCACCTTGGAATCTCAGCCTCTGCATATAAGATTATATATCTAGTGAGTGACTAGTGAGGATCATGGAATGGACTCAGGATGCTAAATGTCTAATATTCTGGCTATCAATGGATATGCAGTAGAAGACAGTTGGGGTTAAAGGCAGGGGATGGATAGCAGATTTATCATCATTTGTGGAGCTTTCAGAAGCTGAGGTCACATAGAGAAACATCTTGTTTGAAGCAGGCTTTTAATTCCCTGGGGCTAGATGTGAAGCCCAAGCAGATGTGTAAACTAGCAGGGACTGCTGTGGGATGTCCTTCTGCATGCTGTGAATGTGTGTTGCTCTCACCTGTTGATAATAAAGCAGTTTGGCCTATGGTGAGGCAGGATAAGGTTAGACAGTTCAATCAAACTGAGGACTCAGAGGAAGAAGAAGGAGTTGGGGCAGATGCTGCGAGCTGCCCAAGAAGCAAGATGCCAAGATGTGGACCAGGAAGCCACAGGCCATGTGGTGATACATAGATTAATAGAAATGGGTTAATTTAAATGTAAGAGCTAGTCAGTAATAAGCCTGAGCTATTGGCCAAGCATTTATAATTAACATAAGCCTCTGTGTGATAATTTGGGAAGTGACTGCCAGTTAATCTGGCAGATGGGACAGAAAGCTCTGCCTCTTTTTACAAGGTGCCTGGCTCATTTCTCAAATGCCCACCTTGGTGATCAAAAGCTTTTTTCAGTTCTTTGAGGATAGAGGACCTGTATTCTCAGCCTTCAGTGCTTCTATGAGTGAGCTAGTTTTCAGCACAGATGCCATTCAAGGAAAGCATTTCTTTGGGAATTAGTTTTTGTCTGTTTCAGTAGAGAAATGAGACAGAAAAATGCAATGAGAGAATTAGAAGAATTTCATGAGAGAAGAATGGTTCCTGGAGTCGCATATGCTGTTGTCCACAGGCATGCATCATGAGAACCAGCTGGCTGATATCAGGAATGATTACTTTTCCTTTGTGGAAAATACAGAAAACCCTCAAGAAACAACATAAATTTGGCTCAATGTAATCACTTAGTTGCATTGATACACTTTCTTCTCAGAATGTAAAGCAATCTAAAGTGAGTTCAGGCCCAGCTTTTCCACTTAATGTTAGGTCATTAGCACATCTCTGCTGTGAAAATGCACCATGAAAGGACTGAAAAGATGCTCAGTGGGTAATAATGCTTTCTATGGAAGCATGAAGACCCGAGTTCAAATCTCCAGCATTCACAGAAAAGGCTGTGCATGGCTGTGCACCTGTAAACCTAGGGCTGAGATGGAGACAGGAGAATGACTGGCAGAACTTGTTGGCTACTAGCTTAGCTCCAAGTTCAGTGAGAAACCTTGTCTCAAGGGAATAAGGGAGGGTGAGTGATGGAGCAGGATGCTCAATGTCATCCTCTGGCCTTTGCTTGTGTACAGGTATGCGTGTCTGCACATACACACACACACACACACACACACACACACACACACACCTCTTCACAAACACGTTTAGAGGCTATATCATATTCCATACTTTAGATCTACTATATATGTTTTTTAAACCTTCACTTGTGTTATTCAGTTAAAGCATGCATGTGTTGTTGGCAAGAATTCACTCCTTGGTTCTGTCTCAAGGCCTAAGCAATGCCTTACTTAGGTTCCCAACTCACCTGCAAGAGAGTCTGATGTCCGGGCAGCGGGTCAGTGGCAGCCACCTCCAGCCTCTGTTGCTCACATCCGGTCACACACCTCCAAGGAGAGTTTTTGGCGAGACTGTCACTTGGGGGTTATTGATCTCATGGATAATTTAGCCTGCAGCCAGGGCAGCCGCAGTGAGAAAATTGCTGTCAAAATGGAGCATGTCCCTGGAGCGCTGTCTCATCTGTGAGTCCTCAGAGACTCACAGAGGGTACAGGGAGGGAGGTCACACTGCTGTCCACTCAGTAAAAAAAAATGAAAGGGGAACAAATGGCCCTCGAGAAATTACCACTCTTAATTGCTGCAAAATGGACAAAGTGCTCCATCCCCCCACAAGGTGATCAGCAACTGAAAACCATCCATTTAGTTTATAAATGAAGCAAAGGAAGATAGACATTCCATTTCGGAGGTAATAAGCCCAGGGTGCAGATTGCTTTCCGGGGGTTAAGGATGGGAGGCCTCTGCTGGCCTCCACACTGCTGACCCCTTCCCTCCTTTTAGCATTTCCCTTTCCCTCCTCCCAAATGAATCACAGTCCTGAAAGACATAGTTTCAGAAAACAAAAGAATACAAGTCAAAATAAACTCTTACTATTTCCAACATAGTCCTATACATTTGTTTTTGTCTTCTTTTAGAAGAAAACTAAAGATTCTCACTTTGCTTCTTCTGGGCTTTTTGGCTAAGATCCAATGTGAAGATTCTCACAAAATTATCCGAGCCCTTCTAAGGAGTAGATTTCTTTCTGTTTTTCTTTTTATCTTTTCTGTTTTTTTTTTTTTGAAACAGAGTTTCTCTGTGTAGCCCTGGCTGTCCTGGAACTCACTCTGTAGACCAGGCTGGCCTTGAACTCAGAGATCTGCTTGCCTCTGCCTCCTGAGTGCTGGGATTAAACTGACTGGCAGATTAGTTTCTTTGCTGGTGTTTTGAGTATTGAATCATTACCCCATTGATATCAAGATGATAAAGTCATGTTTGAAAGATTCTACATTATTCTCTAATAAAAATCTGTGAACATTCACTCACATGAGAGAGTAACATAGCTCTTTATTTTGTGCTAGAAAGAAGGCTCAATGGCTAAGCGCATCCTACAGAGGCCTGGAGCTCAGTTCACAGCACCTGCCTCTTGTAGCCTCTTGTAGCTCCAGCTCCTGGAGATCCACTGTTCCCATGTACACACTCACCCCTGCCCCATGCACACAGAGACACACAGACACATGCACACAATTAAAAGAGTGACCGGCTTCCTTTATTTCTTTAAAAGCCATGTATAAATATATGGTTTATATGTCAAATAACGCTGTAGTAGAATAATTTGGTATCCTTTTAAACCTTTGCTACTATTATTTGCTATTTTATGTGTATGGGTGTTTTGGCCTGCATGTATGTCTGTGTACCACAAGCATGCAGTGATTGTAGAGACCAGAAGAGGCATCAGAGCCCCAGGAACTGGAGTTACAAAAGGTGGTGAGTTGCTCTGTCTGTGCTGGGCATCAAACCCAGGTCCTCTGGAAGAGCAGCCAGTGTTCCTAACCACTGAGCTATCTCTCCTTTCAGTATTTGAAAATGACTTCTATTGACAATGCTGACAGAGGATCCTGTCAGGTGCCGACAGCACCCTGACAAATAATATCTCATTTAACCCCCACATGGAACACCACCTCATCTCTACAGCTGATCTCTTTGTCTTTTTACAGGTAGACAAAAACCAAGGCACAGAGAGGTCAATTAACTTCCGCAAGATCACACAGCTCATAAGTGTGGAAAACCCTAAAGCCTTTCACTGTTTTTGGTGTGGATTCCTTCTTCAAGTCGGGTCAATAAACATCCCTTTCTTCTGTTATTTCCAGGTCCATCTGCCCATGTGGAGATTAGGAGTGATTTATGAGAGAGCTTTTGCCCTGAGCTAAGCCTTCACTGGGGAAGGGTATTGTAGTGTGTGACACGTTGAAAGTGTTTTTCTTAGATCAAGGCAAGAACATAAAACACCAGAAAAGTATTTTAATTGCACTGTGCTTCCTGGTATTTGCTGCTGTAGAAGGAAATTTGAAGATAATGCTGAATATAGAGTTTTTTCTTTTTTTTTTTTTTTTAAGGTTATTTAGTACCTGTTGTTGCTCAAGGCCCATGTATAAGACACAGTAGAGAAAACCATGAGTGATAATTCATTTGAGGGAGAACACATCCTGGTATGTTTCATTAATACACATTTCAGTATGTGTTTTAATTTGGAAATGTGTGTTGTTTTCAGGATTGTGATTTTCATCCCTAGATATTTGTGATACTTTTTTCCTCCCTGAAAATTGGTGTCGGCTTAGGTGGAAATAAAAAGCCAATTATGAAGGCAGCTCTTGCTGAGACTTTGCAAACACCAGCTAACTGGCTGAGGCAAAGCAGGTAAACGTGAGAGAAATCACAGGCCTCGACTCTATCCTGGAAAACCACAGAAGCTTGATACTATACAGGAGTGGATGGCGGACCAGGGGCTGATCGTGCTGCGACGCAGTGTGACCTTCCATAGACCCTCTGACCTGATGGAGCTCTTCCTACATAACTCAGGTGACAGGTAGCTTTTAAGTGAGACTGACTATCCCACGGAGCTACATTTTTACCCTAGTTTGAAGTATGTACAGTAGCCTTTCTTCATGAACAAGGATGCTTGTTTTCCTCTTTCTTAGACTTCCCATTGACAGTGAAAAAGAAAATGGAGTAGTGTGAACTAAGTAACATTATCCTTTCTTAAAAACCCTAACTTGTTTATGTGTTGAATCTGTTCTCTCCATGATACATGTGTGATCTATATGTTTTCTGACCTGTGCATACAGGCGACATGGGAAAGCTGGAGCCCTCAGAGGAGGACATGGGCTTTGTAGTTGAACAGCAGGGGACTCAGTCCTTGAGGGCTTCTAATTTCCACTAAGCAGCATGCATAACAGCTCATCTTACAGCAACCTCAAGGGACAGGCCTTTCCCATATCATTAGCTGCATCTCTTCTTGTAATTGAGTGTAACCTTGCTGTTTGTGTCCAAAACAGCCCCTTAGACATAGCAGTTGCAGGCAGGTGGACCTGCATAGCTTTATTTCTCTTCTAGCTTGAAAGCCTTTCTTACCTACTGGACATTGCTCTGGTCCAGGGTAAAAGCAGTAAGAGTATCCAGGTGGCACTGCCCACCCACCTACCAGAAGAAAGAGCTTACCTTGCCCCAAGGGTTGATGGGAGCTGGTGTGCAAAGACCCCAGCTTTCCCAACTCTGTCTTTGTTTTGAAACACAATTATTTTCTTTCTTTCTTTTACATCCTGACCACAGTTTTCTCTCCTTCTTCTCCTCCCAGTTCCTCCCCCTCATCTCCCCTTTGCATCCTCATCTATTCCTCCTCCATTTCTATTAATAAAAGAGCAGGCCTCTCATGGATATCAACAAAACATGGCATATCAAGTTGCAGTAAGACCAAACACCTTGCCTTGTATTAAGGCTGCATGAGGCAACCCAGTATGTGGAGTAGGGTCCCAAAAGCTGGCAAAAGAGTCAGAGACAGCCCCTGATCCCACTGTTAGGAGACCCACAAGAAGACCAAGCTACAAAACTGTCACATATATGCAGAGGACTTAGGATCAGTTCCATACAGGCTCCCTGGTTGTCGGTTCAGTCTCTGTGAGTTCCTATGAGCCCAGGTTACCAACTCTCAGTCTTCTTCCCATGTTTTGTGAATATCATTCTGATACTAGCCTACCATTACTAACCTCCATGTTTCCTTCTACTCACACACCAGTGTTTCTTGAGTACTAAGAAGTACTAAGTAGTGAGAGTGTCCAGGCAGTACCCCTTCCCTGCAAGAAGGAGCTTACCTTTCCCCAAGAGTTGATGGGAGCTGGTGTGCAAAGACCCCACAGCACACCTCAACAAACACATCAACAAGTTGCACTGCTCAGGTCTCTTCCCTCCAGGTTAGGCATCCTGGCTCATTGGCGAGCCAGCAAGGAACACACACACACACACACACACACACACACACACACACACGTACATACACACTCACATGCACAAACACACACACAAGCACACACATACACACTCACATGTACACACATACACACACACTTTTTTGAATTTCCATGTTCTTTCCTATGTCTCAGTGATCACACTGCATCCTGAGATCCCAAGGAGGCAGTAAGCACCCTTACTTCTCAGCACATTTCTTCGTGTCCTGCCTGTGTTGCAGATCACACTGGCTAAGCCATAGATAGGTTCAGGACCTGTTTCTTGGCCCTACAAAAGACTGTAACACTGAGGGAGATGGGGCAGAGGTGAACACAAAGCAGAAAGTCAACAGATGGACAGCCTTGGCACTGAGGAAATTTTGAACATAATTTTCTCAAAGGTGGGACAAAGGTCTGTTTGTTAGCATCGAGTTTCACAACACTTTGGACATGACTAGCTGAAATACCAAATTTCTTATCATCCCTTATTTCAGTGTGTTTGATGTGTGGGAGTCGCAGCAGCACTAGCATGACCCCCATGTACAGGAGCCTTTCCTATCACATTCCAGGTACTCATAAGAAACAGTAAGAGAAAAGCAGGTTAGAACTTTGGTATTGGCATTGCACTCAGCTCAACACCCCTAAGTGCCCTCAAGCATGGATCTGACCTAGGACCACTCTAACAGCTCCTTAAGGGGCTTTAATTTGATCACTGATGACACAGAACTGATGTGTCCTAATGCCCCTTTTAATTAGTACTTTCCGTATATGTCTCCCATTCCAGAAAAGGGAATGGAAGACTGGAAGAGCCAGAGGATGGGGAAGCACTGTCTTTTGGATACAGCCGGACTACTGCCCTCATGAACTCACAGCAGCTGTGGTTGCCGGCACAAGACCTGCACAAGATGGAGCCATCCACATTCCAGCATGGAGTGGGTGGGGCTTGTGATCCCACCCCTGGCTGAGGAGCTTTTGATGGCTTCTGGGGCAGGGAGAGTCAGGTTTTGTTTCATGGTGTGGCTCTCTGTAGGTTGACCAATGGCCCCATACCCATGTGCTGGATTCAGTGAATTATTAAAAAAAAAAAAAGTCCAAGATATGAAGTTGATGGGGAGATGTGGTAAAAAGTGATCTGGGAGGAGGAGGAGGAGAAGGAGAAGGAGGAAGGAAAGTGAAGGGTGGATATAGGGTCAGAGTATATTGTATACGTTATGAGATGTCTCAAGAATAAACAAAGTTAAAAAAAAACAAACAAACCAAAGCAACAAACTTGAAAATAATGTTCACTTTGATCCTTGTAGACACTCAAAAGGAAGACAAAGGCAGCGGTCTTCATTACTGCTTCATACAGCAAAGAATTATCTCAACATTTAAATGAAAATTTAACTGCATTGGTTAAAACAGCAACAACCTAACCAATATGTTTAGTACTTCATTAACCAGGAAATTGAACTAAGAAATCTGATAAATTGATATTTTCATTGAACTAATTCATCATTTAGTTCCTTTAAGACAATTTTTTAAAAAAAAATTTAAATCTTAAATAACTCAGAATAGTCAGGACATTAAAGTCACCAACCATCTTTTCTGTAGTCTCTCATCCACTTGCCTGGAAGGCAAACATCCCCAAAGCTATGGGAAGTGAAACTGGAAAAGAAACTTCAGGTTCCTCCATGGACGGTAAGAGCATGAAGGAAGATTTCTATTCTGGGGCTGTTGCGAGTCTTTGAAGGTTTTTAGTGGGAGAGCAACTTGTTCTGAACCGTAGGAGATTAATTTGACATTGGTGTCTGGAATGCATTGGATGGAAGAAATAGCCGCTCGGCATTTACTGTGTGGTCCAGGTGAGCATCGTCAGTGAGCATGTGAACAAGAATGGCGGGAGTGGACAGGGGTCAGTGCATCAGGAAACACCCCTTGCCTGATGGGGTGATGCTGGATGGCTACCGAGATGTCTTTATCATTCTTGGCTTTATGTTTCTGAGATAGGGTCTCTGTAGAACCTGGAGTTGGCTAGGCTGGCTTGGCCAGTGTGGTGTTTTGAGTAAGAATGGCCACCACAGGCTAATATAATATATTTGAATGCTTAGTTACCAGGGACTGACACTATTCGAAAGGATTAGAAGGGGTAAGAGGTGTGGCCTTGTTGGAGGAAGCGTGTCACTGAGGATGGGCTTCGAGGTTTCAGAAGCTCCAGTCAGGCTCAGTCTGTCTCTCTCTGACTATGGATTAGGATATAGCATGCCAGCGACCTCTCCAGCACCTGCCCGTGTGCCACCACGCTCCCTGTCATGGTGATAGGCGACTGAACCCCTGAAACTGTAAGCCAGCCCCCAGTTAAATGCTTTCCTTTTATGAATTGCTCTGGTCATGGTGTCTCTCCACAGCAATAAAACTAGTGACTATTGACAGCCATGCAATCCCCAGGATCTCCCTGTCTCTGCTCCCGCAGCCCTGGAATTGTAGGAGCACGCCATAGCACCAGGCTTTCTATGTGGGCGCTGGGAACCCCAACTCAGTCCCTGAGGTTGCATGGCAAGCTCTTTACTACCTGAGCTGTCTTCCTAGTGCCCCCCCAAAGGAGGAACTACTTTAACTACACAGAGAAGTACAGAAAGTGCCAGCCATGTAGACTAAATTTGCTTAAAGTTTCTTTAAGGGATCTCATCCATCTAAAGCCAACTCGATGATCTCAAGTTCTGCTTGCTTTTGCAAAATGGTCAGGAAATTATTTCATGACTCTCATTTTATTGACAAGACACAGATTAAACAGTGCGCTCAAATGTTTCTAAGTGGTCCCAGAGTGGATGCTTGCCTAGCCCTTATATCACACCAGACAGGTTTTGGGGGAAAAAAAACCCCAGAAGCCTAGAAATGGATAATTATATCAACTTTTAAAAATGGAAAAATTTGGACTTTAGAGTCTAAAACTATTAGCTTGATGCAGATCTAGACACACAAATTGATTATTAAATAGTTTCTGAACACTTATAAAAGGATTCAATAAAGGTTAACATTGCTTTGTGAGTCCAAATTTTCAGAATTCTGGCTCTCCAGAGCTTGCTTGGTGTCATTTTATGTCTGAGATCACTGCACAGACTGCAGGGTCACTTCCTCAGCTCTGACTGTAAAACTCACTGATTTGTTGGGCAGGCACCAAGGAGCTGTTTTCATCTATTCTTGCCAAAATGAATATCATGTAGGAGTCCACATTCTTGATAGTATTCCTGCTAGGCCTGCACAGGACCCTGGTGTAGCTCAAGGGACCAGCAAACACTCATCAGTAACGAGGGTAAAGTCAGGAGTAGAAGGTGCATGTGTGTTTGCACTTGTAGATAACAGAAGACATTTTTGTCAGTGAGCACAAATCGGGCCAATGGCTCAATGGGTAAAGGTGCCTGCCCCCAAGCCTAACAACCTGAGTTCAATTCCCAGGGACTCACATGGTAGAAAGGGAGAGCTGACTCCTGGCAAATTGTCCTCTGACCTCCACATTGGTGCTGGTATGAACTGCAGACCTTCTCCCTCCCCAAATAAGTAAGTAAACACAATATAAAGTAAAACAAAAAGAACAAATCATGAATTATAAGAAAACATACATGCATACATGCATACTGGACACAAAATTAATTTAGATACTAGATGGGAAAGATGTTTGACCATAAGTTCTATGAAAAACTCTAAATTTAGTGTGATTTCTGTTGATGGAAGTATAATTCCTCAATCAAGGGATAATCAACTCCCATCTGTCTTGATAGGTTTCGTCCTGGCTACAAGCTTTATTCAAAGTTTCAGCAAGCTGAAATATGGCAGGTGAGTGAGCCAGCATTCAGAAGGAGTGGGAAGCCAGATGGTTTGGCAATGGCTGGAGGATCTGGAGATATGCGGTCAGAATAAGTAAGGGGAGGCTGTAGAGAGGAGAATGGGGTTCTAGAATAAGACTGTGTAACAGACACAACCTGGCAGCTGGAAATGCAAGCCACATGGGATTTAGATATTCCAGTAGCCATACCGAACCAAGTAAAACAAAAAGCCAGATGAACTTTATCCCGTTTAACAGTGAACAGTGAAATCAATCCCGTTTAATACATGCAATGCATTTCATTTTGTAAACACTAAAACATGAACGAGGTGTTTTGCACCCTCTGTGGTTGTAAAAGCATTCTCGGTCTTGTGTGTACGACCCGATGCATGCTCCAACTCTGAGAGCCACATTCTGCATAATCAGCAGCCAGGTACCGTTCTATGGGGAAGTGTCACTGGCTGCTGTTACCCAGAAAGTAAATGTGTCCTTTTCTGAAGAGCTGTCATAGAAGAGATGGCACTGAAGGATGAAAGCAGAGGGTTTTAAAAACAGAGTGGAGTTAATTTTCTCCGTGTTTACTTGGGTAAGAAACAAATGGCTCGGAATGTGACACTGAGAACTTCATTGTACTGGATTTCCTGCAGCAAAGACTGGGTGACCCTCACTGGAGGAAGTGGGCAGAAGAACTTAAAATATGAACCTCCCAGTTTATATAATGAGTATATACAAACCAGCAACTCATTCATTGTGGAGCGAGCTTGTTAGAATCCCAAGTTCAAGAGAAAGCTCAAAAGGCCATGTGCTCATAGCCCCAGTAGGAATGCTGAAATAAATTCACAAATGGATGCAGAATACACCAAACCAATAGGCACTGCATTCCTCTTTGCTTTCTGTTAGGTTTCTTCTACAGAGATGTAAAATAGCCTCGTCCACAAAAGGACAGAACCTAGACTGAATGGTTATCCATGGCAATCACTAACTGCCACAACTTTTCTCATCAACAGTGTGGGGGTGACGGCGGCCTGATTGGGGTGATGTCAGGCTGCAGAGTGTCTGCCTATGCCTGCACTGTGGTGACAATGTGGGGATTAATCAAGAAAGCCCGGATGAACCATATCCTCACGCAGATGATGAGTCCCTGGGACTCCCAGGTCACAAGTCCCAGCAGGTGTAGAGGGAGTGGGCACACAGCCGTTCTAAAGTATAGGGCAGCACGATGAGCAGAAACACAAGTTAGGGCATCTAACTAAAAGCGGGAAATTCAAATTGGTAGGGAGGATACATCTTGACCCCTCTTTACCGGTTATGGTCAAGAAGATGTCGAAACATATAGGATCTCACTAACAAGACTTATGTAGAAATCATTGCTGTGATATCCTTGTTAGTTAGGGTCCAAGGAACTTCATTTGTGGACATGTTTACCCTGAGATGATGTAGCACCTCTGGATGCCCTGGTTTGAATGCCAAGTTGTGTAAGCTCTCCCTTGTTGGGACTCACTTTGCTGTAACTTTATTGAAAGTTCGTAGGGGAGGACAGGGCCTCTGCAGACATCCGGGGAGGAGGAGTGTGTATTCCTCATTAGTTCTCTAATTGTGTCTTTTAATGGGATTTTAAAATGCACCCAGGGAAACCATTTTAAAGATGAATTTGGTTTCTGAATCTTACTCTTATATTTGAAGTCTTGCAATGGAGTGCAGAAAAGGGCTGAAATGTGTGTCTAATGAGGATGAGGCCTTTTTACTTCTGAGTCTAATTCTGCCTTTGTAGCACAGTGGCATTGATGATGGACAAATGATACCACCTTGTGCTCTCTCTCACATGGGAACAAATGGTACCATCTCAGTCTCTCTCTCACATGGGAATACTTCCCTTAAGAAGGGTTTACACAGCCTCAAACCAAACTCAATACAGCACTGGTTGTGCAGAACCCCCAGAGGGTAATGTTTTGTGCAGTGGGAAGTGCTGCTGGCCTTTGCTGCAGTTTTCAGGGCAGCCTGAATCCTCACCCACATGTTCCACGTCTCTGCTTGTACTTGCTGAATTTTGCACACCACTTTCAGTTCTGTTGTATGGTTAGCAGTTCAGCTTGAAGTACCCTCCTTTCCCTCTTAGGTGAGCTCACCGGCTCCTCAGGAGGTGGCCCCTCTGCTCCTCGTTAGGTACAGGGTAATTGCAATGTCTCATTCCTGCTTAAAAGCACCAATGGTGTCTTTGCATTGGATTTGCCGTGAAGCCCAGACTCCTTTCCTAAAGTGAGCCATTTCGTCTTCCTCTTTGCCCTCCTGTTTTCCAGGCATACCTTCTCATTTGGGTCTCCTTATGCTACAAGCCACAAAAATATACAAAGTAGGATTTCAGCTGATTATGACAAAGCTAATACCAGGAAGAAGCCAAGGGCCTTCCAGAGGTCAAGTTGAGGCTCAAGGAGCCTTGGTGATATTTGGCTTTTGATTATTGAAAGACCCTAACCCTTCAGGCTTACACCCCCAAGCCCCAGGAAATGAGAAACTAAAAATCTAGTTCCAAGGGCAAGCTGACTCAGCCATTGTTCAACCACCCCTGCCACAATGTAACAATGTAAAACATTTCTGTTAAGAGATGTGCTCAACTGTGACTGGGATAGTTGCAGGTGTTCTAGGAAGGACCACTGTGACCTTTGTGTAAACTCCACTCCCACCCTGATACCCCACTTGAGGTTTCAGGAAGAATGTACATGTGGACGTGACTGCACCCACTCTGTGATCAGGCCATGAAATTGTATGGGAATTGTAATCCTGTGGGTTTTGTGGGTTTTTCCTTTATAAGCACCTATGTGGCTACAGTAAGATGCGACTCTTGCTCTCAGGACAAGAGTTTGCCCATCTGTACAGATGCTTAAATAAAATCCTCATGCTGTTGCATCAACTGGACTGGAGTCTGGGTTCTTGGGGCACCCACTAGAGACCCCCAGATTTTGGGGTCCAACAATTATTAGCTATTTCCTGCTGTTTCTTGTGTGCTATTGTAGTTTTCCATCATTTATTGGGCACCATTTCCCCTCTTCTAAAGGAATTTTTAGATATAACCTGTGCACTGACAGCTATGCACAGCCAGAACCCCAGTTCAAGCCTCCCTGTAATTATCGTCATTGACATCATCTGGCCAGGTCCATCCCCAGATGGAGGAAAGTACCTTATCAGAGATACCTCTGTACTCTCTAAGAACGGACTTAAGCATCCAGACTAACCGTTTGAGAAGGCCTGCCAGATGTGCCAATTAAGCTTAACTTCCTCCTTCCCCAAATCTTACCTCTAGTTCCAGATCTCCCTTTAACTATCACCAGAGGCATCTAGCTGTACACAGGTTGCCTAGTGACTGAGCACACTTTCCCCCACCCCGCAGAAAAATGGCAGATAGCTTGCATGGATAGGATCCACAGGAAAAAGGAAGGCAGTTTTATTTTCTCCCATTGATCTAGCAACTTATAAATTCTTAACATTTCCTACCAATTACATTTAAGACGGTAGTTGAGCACATAGATTCCCTCTTCTTGGATATTACCCAAATTTAGCCGTTAGTTAATTCATTTCCCCATTGGTCACTTCCCTTTTGGGTTGCAAATGATAATTAACAATTACTGCCTCTCTATGTGATTCTTATCACCCCTCCATTTGTCCCTGGAAGCCTGGTTTTGCACTGCCAAGGGATGACTGCTTGTAAGTGTATAAATATACTGGGACTCCCAGGGCATGGGAGGACTGAGAAGAAGACTTGGAAGAATAAATGACTGGATTAAGAGCTCGGTGTGCTGAGATTCTATTTCCCGAAAATAGTCCTCACCGTTTGTAGTTCTCTCTCCTGAGCCCCTGGGATGTGTAATATTAAGGTTGGTTCCCTCTAATATTATACAAGATCCTAAGACAAGTGCTTTCTTATTGTAGCAGTTTTGTACTGGAATATTCTTCCCTGTTCCTTGGATGTCTGTTTCTCCGTGTTTCTGTCTTAGTTTAAAATGTACATTCTCCAGGGAAGTGTACCCCACTCACCCACCTGATGTGACCCATTTATGTTCTATCCTGTTTTTACTCAGCCCTTATATTTTCTATGGTTTGTTTGAAATACGCTTTATATTTTATGAGTAAATCATCTCTATCTATATAAAGTTTTTTTTTTATTAAAAAAAGCCTGATTCCTACCTCCTTATTGCCCATTCCATATCTCTCTCTGTACCAATAGCAACTACTGCCTGGAGATGCCAGACTTAGCTTAGTACAGGGAAGATGCAAGCAGGATGTAGGATACAGAGAGTTTTAAATTAGCCAAAGGTTCACAATAAAGTTGAGGAGAAATCAGTGAGATTGCCAATGTAACTTCCCTTCCTCTATGCATTGGCAACTTCCTAGTCTATCAGTGTCTCCCACCAGAGTGGCTCATTTGTGACAGTTAACGAACCTACATTTGGCATGCCATTATCACCCTAGTGTGCATAACGGCTCGCTCTTGGTGTACGTTCTGTGGATTTTGGCAAATATTCAATGACATGTATCAATCATTATAGAACCACAGGGAATCATTTTATTGCCCTAAAACTTCTCTAGGTCTTTTCTGTATTACAAAAGGGAAAATTTAAAACTTCTACCAGTAACTGAAAATTTCCACTAAGGTAAATAAGTAATTGAGTGAGTGAATGAATATGTGACTCTTATAATGTGGTTATAATGCCACTGTATAATGTGGTTCACTCAGACAAGGCTGATTCCATGATGTGTAGATATTGAGACAGTTTTTGTGACTTGGCTTCTGAATGAATGTCTGATTAGAAAGCCCACATAGGAGGAAGTGTCCACTGTGCGAGAAGACGCAGTTTCCATCATGGTGCATACAATTCTGAGGTGTTCCCCGCCCTCTTCTTTTGCAGTGGAATCAACTTCTATGCAAGGCAATGTGGCAATGTGAAAACGGTCTAGTCTAGATACACAATAGTGTGACTAGAAGGTAGAGAGTCACCCATTGTCAAGTGGGCACATAAAATATGGAATGAACAAGTTTTAGTGCAAAGATCATGGAGACAGTCCCCAGTCTTTCAAATTAAAATCTTTTGGTTAAGTAAGTCAAATATATTAAAACATGTCAATAGAGCATCAATCTATTTAAAGCATCTGTCAAACTTGTGCTGGTTGTAAGGGATTCAGGAACAGATGAACGAACCTTTTATTATGGCCCCCTGGTCTGATGGAGTGATCGACACACACATAGTTAATTGGTAGAGTGTGCATTTAAAAATACTGACCATGTGGAAAAATACCATGAGCTGTCCCAAGAAGTTTTTGGCCCAAGCAGGCTCTTTATATGGTGTGGATATACTCCCAAGATTTTCATTCATTTAGAGTAGAGAGTGTTCCTGTCCATGAATAAAATTTAGTATCATCACTACTGGATACTCAGTGTCCGTGTGAACACAAATACACTACAGCTCTTCAAGTACGCAGGTATCTAAGAGGGGCGTTAAAATGGCTAACAGTTAGAAAAATGGCTAAACCTAGTGTGGAAACCATGAGAAATGATACAGAACAACTGAGCCATTAGAACAGATGTCAGACAGTAGAAATAAAGTGAACGTCTGTGGTGATGAAGTGTAACAGATGAAATGAAGTGAGAAAGACGCAAGAACAAGACACAAAGGACTACATCAACAGAGGCACCAGCTGGGAGCCTCTTCGACCAAAGGAACAGCACAAAATAGTAAAAACATACTTCAGTTCGAGCCAGGTAGTAAATTCTATTTTAAAAGTAGTGCTTTTTCAGGCTGAGGTAACTTTTGGTTTGACATGTCCCTAGTAGCTAAAAGATGACAGTGCTAAATATTATTTTCTAACATTTACTACCAAGCTGTGGCTACAAAAGTTTTGACTAAGTAGTTAGTATATACTTTCATGGATTTGTATTGAGTCGTAGATAACCTGTTTTTCAAGTGTTTGCTGAAGTTATTTACTGGAAAATGAATAGGTAGCATTTATTTAGGTTGTTTAAGAACATCATGTTATTTAAAGTAGAAATATAGACATTCCTATTAATTCCTTGAAAATATATTAAGTCGTAACCTGTAAATTAATGTGTAGACGCTGAATCTAAAGGTAAATTTATGTCAAGAATACCTGACACTTGTGATTGGAGCCCTAAATTGAGTGATTAGTTATGGTTTGGGTTATTATAGTAACTGTTAAAGAGAAATGAAGAGGATTTGGAGTCTGAATGCTACATTTTTTTCCAGGTGAATTAGATGAAAACAGTGATGAATTTCAATTTCAATTTCCATGACTGTTGATAGAATTCTGACTCGCAGTTTCACACTCTTGCTCTAACTCATTATGGACACATAGGCATGCCTTTCCTCATGCTTTAGGCATCTTTTAGTTCTTGCACTAGCCATGGCAATACTATGCTGGTCTAAGAAACCACACCAAGATTAAAAAAAAAAAAAAAGAAAGCCTCAGTGGTTTGAATTGGGTTTACATTTACTTCTCACTCACCATGCATCTCCAAAAGACGCCAGCAGGGGGCTCTACTTATCTCTCGACCTGGTCAATAGGAGCTCCACGACAGACAGCTTCAGTGGTAATTCACATTGACCACAACAGCTGTTGCCCATAGTAGGCATGGATGCTTCCATTTATGTGGAACCCAGAAGGCAGGCAGATGAATCCAGCTGGGAGGCTGTGAAGATTATTCATTGGTAAGAAAAAAATAAATGTCTGATTTATGTAGAGTGGGTAGTGCATATATATAATATTATGACATATATTATATCTATATATAATATATTATATTTATTTATAATATATAATATATTATATTTATTTATAATATATAATATATTATATTTACTTATAATATATAATATATTATATTTATATATAATATATATAATTAAAATTTGTGGCTCCTTTAATATTGTGAGATGTTTTATCAGGAATTATTTTTCTTCATTTTAGTAAGCCTAAAGATGGCCTCACCTCAGAGTGAGGACAGAATCACAGTCTCGTTCCAAACATGTTGCACATAGCTGCTGGGTGCTACAATGATGGAGATGGAATCAATGTAGAATTGTTAAGGTGGGGTGGGGTTGAGGGAACACATTATCTCACTGATGGGACATTTGATTAAATTTGATTTAAACTCTCCAAGTTGTTGCTTTGAACACTTGAGAATGCTCTAGACAGCCAGGAAAGGTAATTATCCTAGTCAGCGTGAGACAATGTACAGCCTGCCCTTTAAAATGGTTACTTTGCCATATTTGGTTTATCTAATTACACTGTAAAAGCAAACTGGAACTTGTTTTGGGTGTCCATTACCAGGCTTTATGTAGGCACACCTAGGAAAGGGCTTATTGTTGCTTTGTAACTTTCCACAGTTAAAACAATGTAACCATTTAACCATTTTTTTCTTAAAGTAGATGCAAAGAACTGATGAGTCTGGGGAGAAAGGATGGCGTTTCTCAGAATGTTCACACTCAGGCGAGAGCAATAGCACACTAATTCCACAAGTAAATAGTGATAGAGACAGCCCTGATATTGCCCTCAGAGGATTTGTGAAATGGACACTTTAATTCTGGAGACATCTTTTAACTTTCTCGCTCATTAAGCACCCTGTTCCCCAGAAGACAGGAGACGCTCAGTTCCTGAGAACTATGTCTACATGGAGATGAGACATCTGTTGCTTTTAGCAGACTGATGTCTTAGTGAGACTTACGCGCGCGGTGTAGACTCTTATTTTAAGATGGTGCTAGCTGGATAAGATCATTTGACGTGGCATTAAGTTTTATTCACCCGGTAAGGTGTAATTAACACATATTCATGTTTGCTTTCCTTTCGTCTTCTCTCATCTTTGCTGAGCACAATGTCTTCCTTTGTTCTGCACAAGGAATGAGTGGTTTCTTGTTGGGTAGACGGTCCTTGCCTGAGCTCCATGCCATGGTATTAATCACTTTTTCTTAGAACTGTTGCATATCAGATGCAGATGTTCTGAGTGTCTCATCACATAGTATATCTTTCTAAACTCTTTTAGAAAAGAAGAGTTCTTTATATTGACCCATTACGCACTTTGTAGGCAATAATTTTCTTTACATCTGTTCTGTACCATGTTTAGGGGTGTTGGTAGTACTTGGGGCTGAGTCCAGCAACTTGGCCATGCTAAGCATATATCCTACCACTTAAGTAACAGCACCTATGGATTTCAATAGACATCCCACGATATAGACTTTGATATCACTTTCTCTTACTTATTTTAATTTGGCTTAAAGTTTTGTGATAATATTTTAAAACACACTGAACGCTCTATTTTACTGTCCTACACGGGGCATGAATAACTTTAATAGTTGTTTAAACATTTAATAAAATACAACAAGCCCCCACATCTGTAATTGCAGTTTTTGGAAGACCAGTGGTTCGTGAAGCAATTTGCACTTCAGCCATCAATCAGGAAGATTCCTCGTTTAACTCTAGGGACTGTAGAAACAGATGATGGCTTGACCCAGAGACTCCAGTGCAGCCCATTTACCACTTCCATCTACATACATGATTAAAAGCCTCATCAATCTCCAAGGCATTGCAGAGAAAAGTTTTAAAACCCCAGGACCTCATGCATGAAATGCTTGAATATTTTCAGCCTCATATATTTTAGTTTTGTAGAGAATATTAATGTGGCACTACAGAGGAACTTCAGATTGGAAGGAACATGGAAACCTTTCCAGCCATTTTTAATTAAATTGTAGTTCCTTGTGATTGTAAAGTTTTAGTTTTTTTTTCCTGGTTGATAGCAGTATTGTCTCACCATTTGGATCAGGAATTGATACACGGTCAAAGACATAAGGAGAAGGTCTGAGGGAAATGGGATGGGATGTTAAGCTGGGGTTTTCCTCATAGTTCAGACATGACTTAACACTCCAGTCATCCCAGATGTTCTCCCCACTTTATCCGGCTGTCTGATATAGGTTTTAGGAATCAACTTTGGGTGCTGCTTCAGAAAGTCTTGTGAAACTTTCAAGACTGGTTTGCTGTTGGTAATTACATTGAACCATTAAAACAAAATGATTTCGCGCTGCCCCCAATCTTTCACAGCTCATCTCACTTAGATTATAATGGCTTACTTCCTTGGTATATGCTTCCTTAGGCAAAAAGAGCATCCTACTCACCAATGCCAAGTCCTTGGTTGTTAGGACAATTGTTCAGTGAAGGATTGTTGTGCAGCTTAGAGGAACGGACTAGCTGCCTGTGCTGGGCTGCAGTGCATTCTGGGTGCTGTAACCATTAAAAGTGGTGGATGCACTGAAGAAAGAAAATATGGCTGGAGAGTCAGTTGAGAACAGTTGGAAAGGAGTTTTTCCTCATTGTGAATTCATATGTAGAACAGTGGAAACTATTATTAACCAAAAATTAGCATTTTGCCTGAGATATAATTCTCTTTGTCAATGGCTTCTGTGTCTGTGTGATGTTGGACAAGGCTTCTAGTCACTCTGACAAACAGCTTCCACCTTTGTTAAAAGCAAACCCTTCATTCGACTCCCAGCCTTTCTTAGGGTGGTCCTCCTCCTCCTCCTCCTCATTATTATTATTATTGCATAAAAGGCAACTTGTGACATACAGGCAATGTGAGATACCATGTATGGTGGATTGAATAAGAATGGTCCCCATAGGCTCATATATTTCAATGTTTAGTTACCAGGAAGTGGTACTATTGGAGAATAATTAGGAAGTATGACCTTGTTGAAGGAAGTGTGTCATTGGGGGTGGGCTTTGAGGTTCCAAAACCCCATGCCAGGCCCAGTGTCTCTCTCTGCCTACAGATCAGGATATTGCTCTCAGCTTTTACTACAACACCTGTCTGCATGCCCTCATAGTCCCTGCCATGATGATAATGAATTAAAACTCTAAAACTATAAGCAAGCCCCCAGTTAAATACTTTCTTTCATAAGAGTTACTTTGGCCATAGTGTCTTTTCACAGCAATAGAACAGTGACTAAGATACCATGAAAAACCAAACTTTTGAATTATAGGCATAGATGAGAGAGAAGAATCCCAAGTCAATGCCATAGACCAGATCCTCAGCAAGACCATAGAAGAAAAACTTCTCCAAACTAAATTAAAACATATACATACAAATACAAGAAGAACATAGAATACCAAACAGAAAATCCAAACATATAAAATCCCTATGGTATATCAAGGTTAAAACACTAAGTATATATAGTAAAGAAAATTTATTGAAAGAAAAATATGCAAGTCACATATAAAGGAAAACTCATCATAATAACAGCTGATTTCTCAATGGAAATGTTGAAAGCCATAGTGCTTGGGACAATGCAGTCCAAGTTCTAAAAGGCTTTGATGCCCAGCCAAGATTAATATACCCAGAAAAACTATCCACCATAATTGAAAGAAAATGAATAAATTTTCACAATACAAACAACCAAAGAGTTTATATCCAACAAACCAAATGTGAAGGAACTATAGCAACCAATATTACAGACTGAAGACTGGAATAAGAATACCAGAGAGACCGTGGATATCATAAACAACACCAAAAATCAATAACACAATGACCACAATGAACACACACATTTCAATAATAACTTTGAGTATCAGTGGCCTCAATTATCCAATCAAAGGACACAAGCTTATAGAATGGATAAAGAATACAAATATACCCATCTTTGTCTCTAAGAAACACATCAGAGCTTTGAAGATAGGCACTGTCTTAGAATAAAAGGGAGGACAAAAATACTCCAATCAAATGGGATCAGGAAGCAAGCAGGCATTTCTATCCTAGTATCTGAAGAATAGACTTCAAACTAAAATTAATAAGAGATGAAGAGGAACACTTCATTCTAAACAGTTAACCAGAGAAATCACTATCCTAAACATACATGTTGTGAACTCCGGGGCATCTAATTTCATTAAAAATCTACCACTGGATATAAAGACACAGATTAACATCAATGTATTATTATGAGGTGATTTCAATACCCACTTTCTCTAATAAACAGGATAAAACATGGACAAAAAACAGAAATATCCAAATTAATTGATACCATACATCAAATGGACTTAAATGATGGATACAGAATCTTCTATCCAAACGCTAAAGAATATACATTCCACTCAGCAGCACAGGGAAGCTTTTTTTAAATAGATAACATCCTGGGACACACAACAAATTTTTACAAATTCAAAATTATTGAAATCACTCCTTATCTGACCTATCCGACCACAGTGCAATGAATTTTAAAACTGAAAGCACAAAAAAGTATGCAAACTCATGGAGATTAAGCAACTCATTACTGAATGATGAATGAGCCAAAGAAGAAATCAAGAAAGAAACAAAAAACCTCCTGGAACTAAATGAAAATGAAAACAAAACACAACAAAACCTCTGGGACACACTCAAAGCATGATGGAAAATTATAGTTCTGAGTGCCTACATTAAAATATCAGAAAGAGCACACATAAACAGCATAATGGTGAAACTCAAAAAACTGGAAACACAAGAACAAACTAAAATCAAAGCCAGATAGAAACAATGAAAATCAGAGCAGAAATCAACAAAGCAGGAACAACAACGAAACAATACAAACAACAAATCTAAGAGCTGGTTCTTTGAGGAGATAAAATTGACAGACCCTTGACTCAAGTAATGAAAATAAATAAAAGACCCAAATTAACAGAATCAGAAATGAACAGAGAAACATTACAAGAGACACCAAAGAAATTCAGAATATTATAACGGAATATAAAAAAGGTATTCTACTATGCTGTGGAATATTTGTTTAGTGATGCAAAGATATATTGCATTCTTTTATGTTGCCTGTGTTGAACTCTGTAAAGCTGTGTTACTTTGCCTGTCTAAAATACCTGGTTTGTCTAATAAAGAGCTGAACAGCCAATAGCTAGGCAGGAGAGGGATAGGTGGGGCTGCCAGGCAGAGAGAATAAATAGGGAAAGAAGAAGAGGGAGGAGCGAGATAAAGGAGAAGGAGAGGAGGACACCAGGAGCCAGCCACCCAGCTAGTCACAGAGTAATAAGTAAAGAAAGGTATATAGAACAGGGAGAGGTAAAAGCCCAGAGGCAAAAAGTAGACTCAGTAATTTAAGAAAAGCTGGCTAAAAATTAGTAGCTGAGGCTGGGCATTCATGAGTAAGAATAAGACTCTGTGTATTTACTTGGAAGGTGGGTTGCAGGCCTCCAAAGAGCAAAGAGTAAGACAAACAAACAAACAAACAACAACAAAACCCAACTACACCATTAACTACACCATTAAGATGGAAAACCTAAAAGAAATGGATGACTCTCTAGATTTCTAGATGTGGTTGAATGACCAAAATTAAAGCAAGAAGAATTCAACAGCCTAAACAGACCTGTAACAAATTTGGAGACTGGACAGTAATAAAAAGCCTTCCAGCAAAAAAAAAAAAAAAAAAAAAAAAAAAAAGTCCAGGGCCAGATGAACTCACAGCAGAATTCTACCAGACATTCAGATATTTATAGCCAGTACTTCTGAAATGTATTCAAAAGAATCAAAACAGAAGGAGACCCTCCAAACTTCTACAAAGATATATCATTTTAATACCCAATTCAGGTAAAGCCACATCAACAATAATGTCAAAAGAAAACTACAGGCCAATATCCCTGATGAACATAGACTCAAAAATGCTCCGTAACATACCTGCAAACAGAATATGGACATATATCTCTATTGGGGGAGCAGTAGAGGGCGATAGAAGTTACAAGTGATCTCATTAGGGAAATAGGAAAGGGGAGGAGGATGGTAAATATTGAAGAAAAAAAGAGGATAAAATAACAGTAGGGATATCTGAAAAATCATTGGAAATCACAGTACTAACTATTTGTCCAAAAATGCACCCAGAATACAGGTAAGTCTGTGTGTAAATATGCATATATAGTTTAATGAAAATTTCTTATCTATGTTGATGGTGTTCCCTCCAAGAGTCAAAGCCTAGTTAACAAAAACCCTAATACCAGACACAAGGAGTCCTCTTCTGAGCTGTTTTTCAGGGTATCCAAGAGGCTCCCAAAGTATTCTGGGCTGTTGCTATTGCCCTTGGTTGTCCCCAACACCCAAGGTGGAAGTGAAGTCTCTTTTGTCGAAGACACCATGAACTTCAGGAACAGTCCTCACAGACCTCTGATCTGGAACTGACCTGAATGTCTCCCCACTCCCCACTGATTTTCATGGTACCAGAAGGTCACATGCAAGTTTCCACAGAAGGGAAGCAACCAACAGTCCTACCCAGCTATGAAGCCCATGAACCACATCATCAGCTAGCATGGCATGCATACTTTGATGGTTGCGAACAGCTCCATAGTTGGACTTGTTGAGACCGACTCAACAAGAGGAATACCATGCCTATTACTGGAAACCTAGCCAACTCCGCAGTGCTGGTGAAGTCATGCACATTGGAGGAGAATCTACAATCACCATTTTACTAGACCAGCATAATTCCTAACTACACTCTAAATATTTGTCCTCATACCTGCAGATATGGTATAGTCCTCACACATCAAGATAAACCACTCATTACAGCAAATGGAGACCCGTTACAGAAAACCATATCCAATCAAAATGCAGAGATGTGGAGCTCAGTCCCTGGGGATACATCTAAGGCTCAGGGAACATTTTGGAAGTGGGGGCAGAAAGACTTTAAGAGCCAGAGGATCAGGGAGTCGGATATGAGTCTGTCTCCTAGTAATGTCAGAAGCTACACCCATGAAGTCTCAACAAAATGACTGCTCAAACATGAGCTGAGCTTTGATGATACCAACAGACGTGCCAAAGTGGACAATAGAAAGACCATGAGGCCTCAACCCTACACAAAGAACTACAGGCAACTAAGAAATTCTGAGACTGGGAGAAATAGCCTTCCCTGAGGAAGAACACAGCAATTGCTTATCTAATACTGAACGGTCAGCTTCCACACATACATACAATATTACATAGACCGAGCAGGTTATATTTATATATAAAACAATTAATGAAAAGGAGACCATAAATTTGAAAGAGTGTAGGGAAGGGCACATGGGAGTATTTGGAGGAGAAAAGGGAAGGGAGAAATGATGTAATTATAATCTCATAATAAAATGATCAAATATATTCAGGATATAATTTTTTTTCTTTTTTTTTCTTTTTTTTTTCTTTTTTTTATTTTTATTTTTATTTTTTTTTTACAGGATATAATTTGAAGCACTATTATTGTGTGTCTCTTTGATTTATCATGTTGTTACTATAAAGGTCTATGTTTAAGTGCAACATTGTCATACAAGAGAATGCTTCATAATCTTTAACACCCTTCTGTGGAGGGATAGATAATAAAATAGGAATGAGGGCACAGAGTTCACTTTAGCAAGTTATTAAAAAAGATTATGAAGTAAAATCATCTTTATAAAAGTATCATTTGGTTAAGTGGAGCCAAATGATCACAAAGACAGGTAAGTAGGTTAGTGTTCACTGTTTGCTGGTGTCATCTAGGTGATGTCTATTTTGGTTTTATTTTTCATTTCCGTAACTTTATTTTCTAGGTTTTCATGTTTCCTGGGGCGTTAAGCAGAAATCAGTAAATATTTATATTTAATGGAGGCTTTTATAGATGAAGTTGTTAAATTTATCCATATTCAGCTTCATCTACTGATTTTGGGAGAATCAGCAATCTCTATTAATAAGTGTGTAGGTTTGCAAAGATGGCATGATAGAAAACAGTGTATTAAAGTCAGTGGCAATTGTATCTTGTGTTCCTCCTCTGGCATCAGAGTGCTCATCAGAGGTAAAGAACCACACTGTACCATTCGCATATGAGGTCTTGCCAGACTTCCCCAAACCAGTGAAGCATAATGTCCATTTTTTTTTTAAAAGACAGGGTTTCTCTGTATATTCCTGACTGTCCCGGAACTAACTCTGCAGACCAGGCTGGCCTTGAACTCAGAGATTCATCTGTTTCTGCCTCCCAAGTGGCTGGGATTAAAGGCGTGAGCCACCACCTTGCTCCTAAATGAGTGCACAATTTGAAAGACGAGTCTCCATTTTTCCCTATTGAAGTATCCCAGTTGGTTGAAAATTTAGCCATTTATTATTTATCTTCCCCGAGTTTGAGTATCTGGTGACTTTTGGTCATAATCGAATTAAACAAGGGAGCATGCTTTTTTCCTCACAGGCAGTTTTTGTCTCTTATTGTTTCTTGATTTTGGGGAAATCTGTGTTCTTCCAGGTCAGTTTTCTACATGATTTTGGCAAGTGATCACTGTAAGTGATTTTTACTTTTCAACATGAAAATGAATGAGCGTTCATTTTCCTTTATTGACTGAAAGCCAACCAGGCTGATAATGAAGCCATGATGTTCCTACTTGTTCTCTCTTCTTTCATGTAGTGATATACATCTATTAGAAATGTGCATATGAATATATAGATGCTCCTATTAGCAATGTGCACATGAAAGTGTAGATACATCTATTAGAAATGTACATATAAATGTGTAGATATGTCTGTTGGAAATATGCATAGGAATGTATCAATATATGAACAGGTACATTTATGAATGTATAGAGGTATGTCTATTATAAGGGCATATATATATATATATATATATATATATATATTATAAATGTGACTATGAAAAAAAAAAAGCCGGGCGGTGGCGCACGCCTTTAATCCCAGCACTCGGGAGGCAGAGGGCAGAGGCAGGCAGATCTCTGTGAGTTCGAGGCCAGCCTGGACTACCAAGTGAGTCCCAGGAAAGGTGCAAAGCTACACAGAGAAACCCTGTCTTGAAAAACCAAAAAAAAAAAAAAAAATGTGACTATGAATGAGTACTTCAGCCAGCATGGCTAAAGCCATCTGATTTGCTCTATGGTCCCTCCCTTGCTGACTGTTCTATATCTCATGAATAGAAGCAGTGTCCTTTAACTTGTAGGTGTAACTCAGGCTGTGACACAAATGTTCTCATTTCTGTAGTCCTTGACCTGTTCTTGAGTTCACAGAGTCCAGCCATAGCACAGAGTCCATCCATGATGCCCTAGGCAAGGGCCCAGTCTTTGCCACAGTCAAGGGATGGTTAGGGAAAGGGGGTATCTTTCCTATTGGCCTCCTCTCAGGGAACCACTTTTGGGGTTCAGTGAGTGAGCTTTAGCTTTAATCCTGTGTTAGAATCCCCAAATCGGCTATTTGGATCACCTATGGCTTAGTGTTCAAGAAGCTGAATGCCCACAGACAGACTTTCAGTGTCTCGTAATGTCATTGTTGACACAGTGTGTGTGGCATGGAGTATGATGCACTCAGAGAACTTGATTTATTCAGTCATTGCACTTGTGTATTCCGAAAGCAAGGACACTACTGCAGAACACACTTCAGAACTTCGAGTTGCCTCTGAAGTCGAGAGTGAGTATCTCTTTTCATTATTATTCACTCACAGATAAACTGTTTGACTTGCAAGGAACTCTGATCTGTTTTACCATGTTCAAATAATGCAGAATAATGTTGTCTCCAGAGGCTGGCGAGCCTGACAACCTGAGTACTATTCCCAGAACCCCATGATGGAGGGAGGGAGGGAATTGACTCCTGCACATTTTCCACATATGTGTCATGGCATTAACACACACACACACACACACACACACACACACACACACACACACACCCCACCCAAATAAGTTACACTCAAAACAGAACAATTTCATGTGTTGACTTTTCCCTTGAACAAGTGTGTAAAGAAAATCAGATGATTCCACTATAAAATTCCAGCTTTTGCAGTACAGAGTTTACCCCAGTTTGATACAGGACCTGGAGTCAGGCAGACTAAGGAAGGAGTCTCCCTGCCTTGGCTTTCTCTCCAGATAACAGCTACACTTGGGATTTTCAGAGCCCTTTCCATCTGGCTAGCAGTCTGGGGATTGGCAGGAGCAACTTCAGGTTTGATAGTTCACTAAAATGGCTCAGGGGTCAGGGAAGTGCAGACGTTAAAGTCTGGTTTATTATAGCAAAAGAACACAAACTAAGACATGCAAGGTAACAAGTCTGAGAGAGTTTGGCATATGAGACAGGATCATTAATTTTTGATATGTTAAATTTGACATGGCTATTAAACACATAAGGCTGGATATACATCTCACCTAAAGGGAGTAATCTGAACTAGAGATAAGCAAATAGTAAATACCTTACACCTCCACACATTTTCACACTCATGGGCAGAGTGAACATGTACCAGCCTGCACTCATAGGATGCAGCCTCACTGTCACCTACCCCCCCCCCCCCCCCATGAATAAGTCACTTAACCCTTTCAGTTCTCAGTGTCTTCCTCCTTATATTTAACATAGCAACTATAGTAACTGAAGCACAGGGCTGTCTCCAGAATGAAATGAGTGAAGTTATGGGTAGACATTTTGGGAGGAGGATCAGCTCCACGGCCAGTGTGTTTTGAGTGATATTATTGTCACTGTTCTGTTAAATGCTTTCCCATTAAAACCTCAAAGCAACTTGAGAATGTTGCTGTCTTGCAACTTTGCATGAATAAATAGCACCCAATCTCCCAGAAAACCCTTCGCTTGTCATTTTTATCTATGTATAATGTGTTTTCCCAGTTAAATTTCCATAGAAAGAAAGCTGTTTGACGTTGAGTGCAGCCATTGTATCACAAAAATCATCAGAGCAAAGAATTTCAAATACATTCAAGTAATCTTCAGTAAACTTTTGCTTCCCATTCATGTAGCTCCATGAATCGCCTCTTAGGAAAGGGACTGTGGAACAGTGGTGGGTGAGACAAAGAGGAAGGAGACATTTGCTTTGGTGTGTGTTTTACAAGGAAGGGATGCCTTGAGACCCGATTCTGTTTGCTTTGGCTCAGGTTTCGAGAGACTGATGCACTAGAGGCCTCCATGAATTTCAGAATTTCCTCTAGGAATAGAGACTTGAGGATTCCCAGGTTGTGTGCTGGGCTATTCTGTGAAATAGGAGTCAACGGGGCTGGGTTTCATGTCCTTCATTGTCCATCAACCCAGTCACATCTATTTTTATCTTTGTCATTGCTGGTTGAAAACAAGGTTCTTGAGCTACAAAATGGTTTGAAAATCATGAAAGGAAGTGCCCCCCTGACCACATTACACCTGCTGTTACTGTGATTTAGGCATCACTAGGATTAAAGCATGAAAGTACCTGGGGTGGGGTGATGGGGTCAGGCAAAGAGAAGTGCTGCATCACAATCACTTTGCTCAGGTATTGGAGCACATCAGCATGCTTCCGTTGTACAGCCACACAAGCAGTGCGGGCCTTTGAGACATGCAGTAGTGCTTGCTTTAAAATTGGGCTTTATTAACCAGGAATATTAAAAGAGACCATTGCTAGGATGGGGGGTTGGGGAGCAATAGAGAGGAGGATAGCAGGGCATGAGTAAAATCTGATCAGGAGAATGTGGAAGAGGGGGCTCCTTAGAAAGGGTAAGGGAGGTTAATATAGAAGAAGGTGGTGGGGGAGGTGGGGGTAAAGGGGACTGGTAGGATACTGCTGGGGATGTCTTTCTGTATGCTGTGAATGTGTTGCTCTGATTGATTGATAAATAAAATGCTGATTGGCCAGTAGCCAGGCAGGAAGTATAGTATAGGTGGGATAAGGAGAGGGGAGAATTCTAGTATGATATTTTATTTATTTATTTACTTGAGAAATTTATAGATGCATACAATGTATTCCATTGTATTCACTCCCCATTTCTTCTCCAACTATCCCCAGGTCCTTCATGCCTTGTCCCCTCTAAACTTCATGTTCCTATTTTTTTGAACCAATTGAGTCCAATCAGTGCTTCCCATAAACACATGGGTGTGGGACCTGAGGTGTGGTTAAACTATCGGGGATCATATCTCTGAAGAAAATCTGCTTCCCCTCCCCTGGCGGTCATCAACTCTCACTAACTAGGGGTGGAGACTCTTGTACCCACCCCCAGAAAACAGTGTCTTCTGGATAGGACAGGACATTGTGTTCATGAACACACCATTGTTGTGGTTGCCTTCACATGATCTGAACAAGATCAAGCCAGGCAACATTCCAGCGTGGGTGGTGGACTGCATATCACCATTCTTAAATATTTAGGGAATATGTGGTCATCCAATTTAGATCCTTCCAACTCCTGTTATGACTTTGCGATTTCACTGCTTTTTTTTTTTTTTTTTTGGCTTGGCTTCTTTCTGGCCCAAGACCCTATTCTTCATGCTGTAATGGAAGTCTTCCACATGGAGGCTGCAGACGAACGTATTGTCAGGGAAAGAATGAGGAAGACAGAGCCATCTCATGCTCTCATTCTGTTTGTTACCATCAAGAATTACTTTACTGTGGTCCCCTGCCTCTTCTCTCTTGAGCATAGTGTAGTGAGAGCAGAGACCCTCTACTCTTGTGCTTGCCATGTCCTCAGAATCTAGAAGCCAGACATTTGTTCTTCAATGCTCAATACATTAAGAAGGGGCTAGTGTAAGACATTTTTTATGAAGAAAATTTTTTTGATGTGTTCCAATCAACATCCTGTAGACAGGAGAATTATGGTTGCAATTGGAACAAAAAATCATATCAAATGGAATGAAGATCCTATGTTTTCTTACTTTGGCAATGAAATGATAGAGCTTGGCAAGGATCACCAACCCTGCTAATGTTACAAAGACCATCAGGTGACTAAATATGACTTTCCTGGTGCATTCACACACCTATAGAGTAGGTGTTCTTGCCCCAAATTTAACCTGACTCAAGTAAGTTTCCAAATTTAACTAGCCATTTGCAGGAAACATGGCACCCAATTAGGTCACACAGCAACATGGCGGTTGAATTGGCAAATCTAGAGTGACAGGGCCTTCCAGAGGATAAATGGCCATGATTTTATGCCTATGGGTGCACTTACTCACACAGGACAGGGGACATTGTCAGATGTCTTCTTATATAACTCTCAGCCTCCTTTGCTTGAGAAAAGGTTTCTTACTGAAGTTGGAGCTAGCTAGGCTGGCTGGCCGGGAAACCCCAAGACCCCTCCTTACCTTTGCCTGGATGCCCTCCGTCTGCTAAGTGCTGGGATTACGGGTGTGCACAGCTACCTGTATGTAGGTAATGGAGAGCCAACCTCCTGCTTGAGACCTCACACACTGGACCATCTCTCCAGCCCTCAATTCTATGCCTTTAATAAGTAAATTGAAATGGACAATAAGAAAGAAAAAGGACATGGTGTAGTAAAGGAAGTTAGGGGGCACCACAGTTGACTACATTGTGGATTTTAGTTCCCATCAGGAAAAAGTCACTTATTTAATGTTTATAAATTCGTTATAATTTTTGTTATATTTTAATGGCTATATAAGAATATCAAAACTGTATAGATAATGGGATTTTTTTCCCCCTTTGAAACAAGATTTCTTTGGCTGTCCTGGAACTCACTTTATAGACCAGATTGGTCTCTGCCTCTGCCTCTGCCTCCTGAGTGCTGGGATTAAAGGTGGCACCACCACCACCCAGCTTAATGGGGTGTTTTAAAAATCTTGCTGGGTTGTGGTGGCATACACCTTTAATCTCAGCACTCGGGAGGCAGAGTCAGGTGGATCTCTGTGAGTTCGAGGCCAGCCTGGGCTACAGAGTGAGTTCCAGGAAAGGCACAAAGCTACACAGAGAAACCCTGTCGTGAAAAACCAAAAAAAGAAGAAGAAATAAAAAAACCTTTATTTTTGGGGGGCACATGTATAGCAGCATATTTGTGGAAGTGAGAGGGCAACTAGTCAGAGTCAGCCTTCTCTTTCCACTATGTGGGTCCCAGGGATTGAATTGAGGCCATCAAGCTTGGCAACAGGCGCCTTTACTCACTGAGCCATCTCATTGGCCCCTAATGTGGTGTTTTTTTTTTTTTTTTTTTTTTTTTGGACTCACATAAACTGTAGTGTTTATACCAGGTGATGTGTGTGTCCTCTCACATTTATCCCTTTCGGTGGTCAAAAATCCTATCTTCTGTGAGATCAGCTTATTTAGATTCCCAATATATAGGAGAACCAGCTGAGCTTGCTGGACGATGCAAGGTCTATCTATTTCAATCAACTCATGACTTCCATTCCCACTCCTGTAGCAAATGCCTGGATACTCTTGCTTTTCTATGGAAAACAAGCCAACAGGAGGAGGTAACTTAAAATATCTTGAGAAGAAAAGGGAACATTGTTGCCAGTTATTGCACACTTTTAAATCAGCGTTGGAATGAAGAAGGCTGTGCTTGTGAGGGTTTTATGTTGTGAACAGGCTTCAAAGCAACAGAGGAAACAGTTTGAGCTTGGCCTTGGATGAATGCAGAAATATGAACATTTTGCCACTGTAAAGTCTTTCTAAATCTTAGTAACATTTTCCCTTTAGTTTACTCGGGGGCCTGGAGAGATGGCTCAATGCTTCGGAGTGTTTGCTGCTCTTGCAGAGGACCCAAGTTCAGTTCCCAGCACCTATCACATCGATCAGCCGGTTAACTCCAACTCCAAGGGATCTAGCACCCTCTTCTGGCCTCCATGGGTACCCACACATGTGTGGCATATGCACACATACACAAACATACATATAAATAAAAGCAAAATAAATCTTTAAAAAGTCTACTTTGGTAATTCCAGCTTTCTTTTTGTATGGAACATAATTTTCAAGCTTTATTTTCAACTTTCCTTTATAAACATATTTCTACTCATCCAGTTTTCCCCATCTTACCTCCTTATAGGATTAAATTGATTTTTATGCCAAATACTCATCAATATATTAGAATTTAGATATATCATTCTAACAAGTATTTTGTCAATTACCTTATAATCTTTTAATCTTATTGTATTCCTTTTGGATTCATTTTCTTTTAACATATGGGAAGTCATATGCTTTTTTATTCATCTTCGTGGTCAGACTAAATGTCATGATGTAAACTCTTAGTTTATCAAAGAGTTTACTATTATAAATTCATGACTTTACCTCCTTCTTAAACACAGCTGCCTTTTTAACACAACCCACTTCTGTTTGCACTCCCTGACGGCTTGCTAAGATGAAGACCTTGAACCTTTTTTCAGTTAGAAAAACCTGGTTTCACTACTCTCATTTTTTTAAAGAATTCACCCCTGGATACAGAATTCTAGTACAAGCGTTCTTCTTCCCTCGTCATGTTAAGAGAGTTGCAACTTAACTCTCCTGCTGCATATTGTATGTGAAGACAGTTCAGCTACTTTAAAACGTTTAAAAAGAGGTCTTGCCATGGATGATCTCCAATTTTAGTCCATTCTGAATTATGTGGTAAGTTATAGTCAGCCTGGGGTACAGAGTGAGCTTCTATCTCATGTATGTAGGTATAATGTTTTTTTTTTTAAAATTTTTAATGTTTCTATGTGTATTGGTGTTTTGTCTATGTACCATGTGCATGCCTTAACCTTCAGAGGCCAGAGAAGTGTGTCAGATCCCCTGGAACTGGAGTTGCAGATAGTTTGTGAACCACCATGTAGGTGCTAGGAATTGAACTTGGGTCCTCTGGAAGAGTAACTAATGCTCTCAACCATCTCTCCTCCAGCTCCACTAAACAAAACAAAACAAAACAAAAAACAAACGAACAAACAACAACAACAAAAAACCCTGTTCTCCTTTTCTCTTTGGTGTTAGCAATTTGGAGAGGATAAATTTAAATTTGCTTTTCTTTGTATTTCTTTTCCTTGGAGTTTTCAGAGCTTCTTAGATACATGGATTGGTATCATTAGATATTCAAGAAAATTATTGGTAATTGTTTGCATTTTTTTTTCTGCCTCATTTTAAACTGATTCCTCTCTGGAAAGCCAATTATAGTTAAATAAGACCACTTGATATTCTAGAGATTTTAAATGGTTTTCTAAATTAATTGTTCATTTTCTCTGTTTTACTTCTGATAATTAAAATATTTATTTTATTTTAAATTATGTGTATATATGTGTATGTGAATGTAGGTGGAATACTTATGGAGTCCAGAAGAGGGCGTCAGATCAATGAAACTTGTGTGGGTATGCACATGTAGATGTGGTGCTCCTAAAGTCCAGATGAAGGTGTTCGATCCCTGAAACTGAAATTATATGTAGCTGTGAACCCATTTTCTGAAGTTCAGGGTCTTCTCCACATGTCTGTCTTTATTTTACTAGCTATATCATAATAGATTTAATATATATATTAAATATATTAGTGATATATATATATATGTTGTCTTCATTAAAAAAGGCAAAACAAAGTGATTATTTCATTTTTGTGCTTCCTTGTTTGTATTCCATCTATCCCCCATGTAACAACAGTTCCTTACTCTGATTTAATCAATGTGTTGTTTTTAAATCCCATGTTAAAGTCTTTATGATGCTTTTATTTCATGTACCAACATCCTCTGGAGCCACTTTGCTTTTAGATGACCCACTGTTTTGTCTGGTTTTCAGTCCTAGTAAGGATAGATAGCAGAACTTCTTGTGTTTAGGTAGGCATTTTTTTTTAAAATCTTAAATTTGGGTTTTGAGAAAGGGTTTCTGTTGTAGAATATTATTTTAAGGTGTGTTGCTTTTGTTTATGTTGCATTTGTTTAACTCTGTGAAGCTGTGATACTGTGCCTGTCTAAAACACCTGATGGTCTAATAAAGACCTGAACGGCCAATAGCGAGGCAGGAGAAAGGACAGGTGGGGTTTGCAGACAGAGAGAATAAATAAAAGGAGAAATCTGAGAGGAAAAAGAAGTAGGCCGAAAAGGAGGGGGACTCCAGGGCCCAGACACCCAGCTACACAGCAAGCCATGAAGTAGGAGTAAGATTTACAGAAGTAAGAGAGTGGGAAAAGCCCCGAGGCAAAAGGTAGATGGGATAAGTTAAGGAAAGCTGGCAAGAAAGAAGCCAAGCTAAGGCTGGACATTTATAAGTGAGAATAAGCTTCCATGTGTGATTTATTTGGGAGCTGAGTAGAGTGCTCCCCAAAAAAGTACCCCCTTCCCATAACAGGTTTCTATGTATATTTAAGTTTATTTTGGAACTTATGATGGAGCCCAGGTTGGGCTCACTGTCTTGGCAAACATTTTACCTCATCCTCTAGAGTGTTGAAATTCTACATAGAAGCTGCCACTCATAGTTTGGTAGGTTCATTTAAGGGACACTTGTTATCCTCAGTCTTCTATCCCCTTTCTTATAACTGTCCCAGCTGACATGCAGATATTATAAAGAGAAACACTTACATCTGTCCCTTGGCTATGAGATTATTGAAACAGTGGATCCCAAGAAATTAGAATTTCCACAGGAATCTCATGCTGAGAGCCTGTGGTCAGCTAAAGCTAGTTTGTCTCTCAGAAAAACACTTCATACTGTTGTGATAATATTTCATATGACCTTGCAGGGCAGACCTCGCTGAGACAGTGGTGGGTCAGTGATGGGCAAGACTATACAATGACTAGGACTGCTTAGTGATGCACACCTTTTGCCCTTATTTAAAGATGAGCTTGGGGCTGGTATGAGTGGGTATCACTGGTCCTTTTCCTCTTTGGAGAGTGGCCACACTGAATGCACCTCTGCTTTTCACTGTGACCTGTTTCTTTAATTGGCTAATTGAGATCAGGTGGTTTACTCTACATTGTTATGGCTGCCAGGGCCTGGGCTCTGACCCTAACAGCTCCAGCAACTCCTGCTTCGGGATATCTTATTGTTTCCTCAGGTAGTTGAGTACTTGCCTAATATCTTTACATCCACTTCTAAACACTGTTTATTGAAAACCACAAATATACTATTTGGCTCATTATTGGATTCAAAAGCTAGCTTTAAAAAAAAGCTTAAATTAACTCAGAGGATCTGCTGATGTTGTAATATTGGCTTTTCAGATAATGATAACTGTAGCTAGAATTTTGAAAGAGACCAGAACTATCAATTTTCATTTTCACTGATGTTGAAATTTTTATGTTGCCTTCTTTTTTTCTGTTATTCTTTGAACATCAGCCTGCCTAAAGTCTTTGAAAAGGAGTAATGAAGGTCTTTGTATGTAGAAAAACCTATTCTTGCTCACAAATGTGTTTCCAGAATAGGCTAACTGTGATTTTCTGCTAGTAGGAGTAAATAGTCAATTCTTCAGAGAAATTGTTTTGTTTTGTGGTTCATTTTAAATTTATTTCCTTTCCAGACAATGGTTTTCAGCCCGAGAAAAACGATCTGTTTCTGCCCTCATGCTGGCTGGTCTCCCTCCTCTCCACTGTACCACTGTACATATGTGTCAAGGCAGGTTAGCACTTTAGTATTTCCAGGGTGTCCTGGCAGTGTCCAGGGTGTTAATGAAACATCGGTGGCTTCTGGAGAGAAGCTTGATGTCTTAAGTGTGTTTCTTCAATGCCTCAGAAGACCTGCCAGGAAAGGTTGGTAGGGTATTTCGAAAGTCCTGGGTCAGAGAGCTGAGGGTCAATGCTTTTTTGCTGACTAGTCTTCAAGATGAAGTCTGATGTGTGGGCAGGAAAACTGGCTGCTCAAGACAGGCCTTCTTGCTCCACAAGTTGTTCCATAATTGGGTTGGATACATTCTTGTTACCAGACTGCTAGTGAATCTACATCTCATTGTGTTGTCTGAGCACTGGGGAATCCTGGAGGATGGGCTTCACCCTGACTGTGGGTAGAATCTCCTCTGGTTGCTTGTGGCTCTTCACCATGACTGTGGGGAGAGTCTCCTGTGGTTGTTTGTGGTTCTTCACCCTGCCTGTGGGTAGAGTCTCCTGTGGTTGTTTTTGAGTGAACTCCTCATGAGTGTATTGTAGTAGCTCTCTATTTTCTGTAGTGCATTACTGCTTTCTTGATGGTACATATATTCCTGTTATTAATGCTGTTATTGTTATGCTGGGGATGGAATTCATAACATTGTGCTTGATGGTCAAATCTTTGGCACTGAGGTACTTTGAAGGGAAGATGCTGTTGAATACATGGTACCTGTGGATGTAGATAGATGAACTTAATACTTACTTTGAATACAGTTTTGAAAGAATTAAGAATTATGGAGACTATGTATGGAACAGAAATGAAATAGTCCCCAAACCCATTCTCATCTGGTGGGTTATGAAGGAGAATAACTAGGGTGCAACAGGAAGGTAGTATCTGATGAGTGATATACAAAAAGGAAGGGACCCAGGCCACCAAAGAGACATGTGGCCTTATGTATATTTTTTATAGTGTCTCTTAACAAGGTGCTAGTGTATTTCTAATACATTAGGAACCACTATCAGTAGTAACTTTAGGAATATTTATTTTAATTTGTGTGTGTATGGGGTGGGGAGGGGTGGTGAACATGAGTATAGGTTTTCTCTGAGGTCAGAAATGGATTGGATCCTCTGGAGCTGGTGTTATAGGAGGTTGTGAGCCTCTCAATGTGGGTGCTGGGAACCCAGCTTAGGTCCCCCGTAAGACCAGTACAGGCTCTTAACCACTGAGACATCTCTCCAGTCCATGGTAATGTTTTCATCATAGAAATCAATGGTTAAAATGATTTAAGATTTAAAAATACTAGTGTATTTAAGGACCATTGTAGTTACTCTATACTCCCTCACATAATAGCATGGCATTTGCAGGTTGGTGATTGGGACATTGGTGTCTGTGAACCATACCCATACCAGTACCATGATTTTAGTAACAGATAATAGTGATTGATCATCTTCTCTCATCGCTCTGCTTGTGTGTGAGTGCGTGTGTGTGCATATGCGTGCGTGCATGCGTGTGTGTGTGTGTGTGTGTGTGTGTGTGTGTGTGTGTATGTGTGTTTAACTGCACTGTCTTATTTGCAAAGCAATGAGAAGTAGGCATTCCAATGGACTTCATTTTACAGATGAGGTCATCAGATATAAGAGCTAAATACTCATCCATAGCTATATACTATGTGGCAGGGGTTGGTTTCCTGTGCCTGGCTCGTTTTGCTGCATGCCCTTGAGGTTCAGAGATGTTATCCCAAATGACAGGACCTTGCCTTTTCATGGTTGACCAGTTCCTTCATTGTATCTATGTAGCACCTTTCCTTTATGAATTTGTTTGATGACTGAATTCATTTGCTCTCATATCTTGGCTATTGGCAACAGCTTGACAATAGATATGGGTGTGCAGCTGTGTCTCTTGTGATGGTTAGCTTTCATAGTCAACTTCATATAACCTAGAGTCACCTGGGAAGAGCCTGTCAGTGAAGGATTGTCTACATTGGATTGGCCTGTAAACATGTTTTTAGGGCATTGATGTAATTAAATTAATTGATGTAGGAAGACCTAGCCCACTGTGGGCAGCACTATTCCCTAGGCCAGGGGTGCTATATTTGTGTAAGAAGAGAAACAGAGCAAAAATCAAGCACATGACTGTGCATGTATTCATTTTCTTCTCTGTTCAAGACCATGGGTGTAATACACCTGGCTGTCTCAAGATTCTGCTGCCGTGACCTCCTCATGGAGATGGACTATAACCTGGAAGCGTGAGCTAAAAGGCACTGTTGTCCCCTAAATGGCTTGTTACCACACAATTTTATCACAGCGACCTATGTGAAACTAGGACATCTTTGAAATACTGGTTTAATTTCTTTTGGTAAATGCTCAGCATTTACTCTTATATTGGATGACTTCGTCATAGAGTTGTGAATGTTTTCTTTGGGAAACTTCAATACTGTTTCTCAAAACATGTTCACAGCCTCACAAACATGCTTCTGTACAACAAGAGACATAAATGGTAGAGCAGAGAGATTCCAGCTGAAAGAACAGCAGAAAATATTTACAATCCTTTGTCTCGTCAGGGGCTAACTATGCAGAGGGAGATAGATTCACTAGCAGAACTAAAGTAAGCTTGATAAAAGGTAGGCGCTAAACCTAAAAAGACATGTCTCGAAGGAAGATGTATGAATGGACAACCTATATAGGGAAAAATGTCCCATGTCCTTAATTGGCAGGGGAAGAAATCAAAACCACAAGACATCCTCACGTCACCAGGTCAGAATGCTACCACCTTCTCTCTGTGTGTGTCCTCTGGAAAGAAGAGCTACCTTTAATTCCCAATGTCTTAGATAGTGTGTCCTGTGTCAAAATGCTGAATTATCCACATAGGTTCAGGGCTCCCACCCAGGACGATTGAGGATTTGGGGTGACTGGTCATAGAGACCACACTCATCTCTGTGTTCCAGGAGGGCACCCATTCCACAGCTGGTGCCTTTCCTTTCAAATAATCCTTAACCCTCAGAGCGGAGGAAGATGATGGAAATGTCTGTATTGTAATGCTTCAGCTGTGCAGTAAAACGGGTGATTTTCCCCCTGTAAAAGCTGAGCTTTTCATAATGGCATGTATAAAACACTAGGAAGAACCCAGCTATTATTACAATAAACTCTAACATGATGGCAGTACATATGTATTTCTTCAGACTTACAAAAAGGCCCTGGGGGAGACTAAATGCAGGTCCAAGTGTTGTAAAAAATGAGATTCATTTGAGAGAATTTGCTTCTCATAGTCTTTCATTTGAAACCCACCAGCATCACAGTGTCACAGAAAAATGAAAGAATGATGTGTGCACACAATATGGGTGACTAGCATCCTTTACTTCTTTTACTAATAAATAGCCAGATGTTTATTTAAAAATCCCCTTTGCATTTAGTCTGGAACAAATGGCTTTTTGTGATAATTCCTACATGCAAAGCCTTTCAATGTGGCTATTGTCTGGCAACTAATGACCCTAAATGAGTTTCTCTAAATCCCAGGGGTCCTCAGAGCCCTCTGACTAGGTTGTCTCCACTGCTCCTGTTCTGATACGATAAGACATTGACACAGAGACAACAAAGCCATGCACAGGACACAGCATTTCCTACCGACTGTCTCATTTACGGAGAACAATGCATGTCTCCAGGAGAATCCTTCTATGAATGACCCCCTTGGCCTTCAAAGCTCCTCTCCACGTGGAATTTCCAATCAGCTGAAATGAAAAGAATCAGGTGGTCTAACTTCATAAGCAAAATTCTAATTTATTATTACTATTTTTTTTTTTACATAGTTCCAGGCTGACCTGGGACTTCCTATGTAGCTGGAGAGGACTTGAACTCTGGATCTTCCCTGCCTCTGCCTTCCAATGGCTGGGGTTATATGCTTGTGCCACTGGGATGCCTGGTTTGTGTGGTCCTGGGGGTTGAAGCATGCTTGGCATGCTGTCTGCCAACTGAGTACTCCATCTCCTGCTCAGGTCATTTGATGCTGATGCTGGCTCATTGAGAATGGGCACAGAGGAGAGGGCTGTCCACCCTTAGTGAAGATGGTCCTCTCTTACTCTTAGACAACAAAATAAATAATCCAAGACTCTTAGAGAGTCTAGAAGAGGACAAACACTTGTCATTATCCCTTTACTATCAATGTCCATTAGAAGCTGGAAGAACGGGCTATTGAGAATACCCACAGGACTTAGCCAGAAAGAGTGTATTAATTTCCTCACAAAGCCCTAGGCCCTTGACCATGTTCTGGCTTGTTTGAAAATGTCAGGTTCAGTTGAACACGTTTTCTTTCAAATGCTCGAGTCATTCTGTGAGTGCTACCTTAACATTCTGTTCCAGTTAATTGCCTTAAGTCAGATGGTGAAGAGGAAAAACTTTGATTGCTTTCCTTTCTAACTAAAAATGGGCATAATAAGGTGCACTTAGGATAGTAGACCTTTTGCCGTCTCGGTGATAAATGCACACGTCCCATGATGCTCCTCCTTTGAACTCGCAGGTTTTTCATTCAGTGAGGTCATGGAGCAAATTTATCATGAAGCACAACAGACTTCATTCATTTAAAAAACGATTACACCAATTTGTTTATTGTGTGTGTGGTTATGTATGTATGTGGGTGCATGTGTATGACAGCACACGTGTAGAGCTCAGGACAACCCGTGGAATCAATTCTTTCACTCCACCATTCATGTTCTGGGGTTGGAGTTGAGTTGCCAGGCTTAGTGGCAAGTGTCTTTATCTGCTGAGTCAGTTTGCTCGCCCACAATGTCCTGATTTAGGGTGTGACTATATACGGATGCTACAGGAGTCTGAGCAACTTGCCTGGAGTCAGAAACCTAGTAAAGGATACTCATGAGGTGTTCTGACAGTTGCTCAGATGAGTCTCAAGTATGGATTGTTCCTAGTTTGTTAGACAAGTCCTTAGATATGCTCCTCCTGATGGTATTTGGTGTGGGTTTGCTCATGTCTCTTCTTTTGGTTTTAGCACATCATCTTCTGTCCTTTTTGTCTTATAAAAAAGGGAACCCTTTTTGGTTCCCTCTGACTTCAGTTCATAGATACAAAACACGTATGAGCTGACAATTCCTAGAAAAAGGCACTTGAGTGCTCAAAAGTCTCCAAGACTGACTGGATTGGCCCATCAGGAGCTCTGTGATTGTGAGATTGTAATGCTGCTGATCTGGAGCCAAATCATCTTGATTTATCTTTAGCCCAATAACAGGCATTCACTTCCCACATCTCTGTTTGACCTAATTTCATTGTGAAGATAAGGGGGCTCTTCAAGGTTTCCTAAAAAATTTATTTGTGTGTGTGTGTGTGTGTGTGTGCGCGCGCGCGCGCGCGCGCGCACACGCGCGCACACACACGCACGCTGCGGCTTGCATGTGGAGGTCAGAGGACAACTAGAAGGAGTTGATTCTCTCATTCCACCATCGAACTCAGGTTGTTAGCCTCAGTGGCACGTACCCTTACCTGCTGAGCTATACCTCACCCAGTTAATTTTCTTGAAATGTACTAACTCTCATCATTTTGGAATGTACTAGTTTCTACCAATTCAGAAGCAAAATTGTCGTCTGTTAGCATCTGAGGCTTACAGCCTATGGTTCTCTTTCTCCGCTTCGATGCAACTGCTTACCCAGTGTTCTCTCTGAGAATTTAAAAATTGCCTGATGTATGACAAGTTTGGTTCTAGTGCTGTCTGGGTACAGCCGGGCAAGCAACACTTTGCACAGTCACATTCCTTACTTTATCGTGTGGATGAAGTTTTATTGAAAGTTCTACAAATCAGAGACATAGCCTTTGTTTGCACTTTCTTTTTTTTAAGTTACAAGTTTGTTGTATCCTTTTTCCCTCAAATCAGTTCCACCTTTTTCTTTACATTGCAACATCAATGAAATACCAGAGTTGAAATTTACCCTTGAAGACACGCTCAGGGACTCCAAAAGGCCACAAGAGGATTTCAACTAAAATCTAAAAGCCACAGAGAGGTCTCTTGACAACCCACCAAGGGAAAAAAAAACAAAACCCTCTGCCTCATTCACCATCACACTACCTCAGCCAAGCCTTCTGTGTTTGTATATCAACCCTGGCTCTTCATTTTGAAGGGAAAATTAAATGTAAGTTACTTGTGACATTACATAAGCAGGCTTGAGAACTTATTGGTTATAGCACTGACCAACTCAGGCACCCTCTGTGCACCCATGTTCCACCATTTTTTTTCTACTCATATAAAGTGAGGAGGGATGGATAGAGTACTTCCCTAGCATGCAGAAGGCTGACCTTTGGTTGCATCAGTGGCACTACCTAAAGAAACTGCAGGCAGGAGGATCAGAAGTTCAATACCATCCTTGCCTATTTAACGAGTTTGAGGTCAGCCTAGAAGACACGAGATCCTACACAAAGGAAATTAGTAGTAACAAGATAGAATGCTGTGTGGAAAACCACAAGCATCGGCTATGCAGAATTAAGCATAATGAGGCACTAGACCAAGGGAACCTACAGAGGTAGCCAGCATCTAAGCCACCCGGCAGATTGCTGTCTGGGTGATTAATTTTAACTGCATACCAGAATGTTCCGAGGTGTCATGAGCTCTGTGGGCTTTTAGCAGAAAGATTGGTGTGTAGTTTCTTATTACGGCTTCAATGTCATGGTGAACAATCTCCCCTTAAGACAGATTTTTTGAACTTTGGGTATTTGAGTAAGGATATTGAGCTTTTTAATCTCAAAAGTGCCTTGGCACCTCACATGGTTCACAGAGAGTTGAGGCTGGATGCTTCTGGAAGGCACTTCTCTACGGTGTCTTGACAATGAGCCTTTGATCTTTGGGAGTACAAGACCAAGTCGAGACTTGTCATAAAATTATGAATAGCACTGGGATTAGAATGTGGGCTTTGTCTAGAAGAGCTTTTCACACGCTGTGTATCTGTAAAGCAAAAGTCTTTCAGATATAAAATTGTTTGAGATACCATTGAGTAAGATTTTCCTCCAATTCTTTGACCAAAAGCCTCTCTAGCTTTTCCTCTTGGTTCTAAAGCTCTCTTTAAATGCAATTCCGTGTGACCTTTTGAAGGGCTAATCTGAGTCCCAGCAGCATTGCCAGCCTCTCATTTAGGTGACTCACAAAGATGGTCTATGGCATACTGAAAAGTTTTTCTCTCATGATTGTGTTGGCCCAAGAGATTCTGTGAAGTTCAGTGCTGGGAGATGTCAGCCATGGTATAAGCATGGGGGTGGGTGGTTATTATTTAAAATACATTTTTCTTTTAGGTTAACAACAACTTTCTTTTTAGGAGAAATTGCAGAGTTGATGCCTAATGGGACAGAGAGCAAACAAAAAGGTGTTTTTGGTTTTTGCTTCATTCTGTTTTCTAGAAGCAGCTGATGTTCCAGTGCTTGTTGACATGAGGCATGAGCCAGTTCTGCTGACCTACTCATCTCCTGGGGTTCTATTAGCTGGGATGTAGACATGAGCTTGGCCAGGGGACTTCACCTATCTAGTAATTAGGAGACTGACTGCCATGGAAACAGCCACTCATTTCTATCTGAAGACCTAGCTTTCACCAGGTTACAAAAAGCAACTTCTAGATGTTTTAAGCCCAAACAAATGCGATTTTGAAGAAATCTTATTTTTTTGGTGGGGATTGAGGTTGAAGTTCCTTCGATTTTCAAGGCCTTTCAGAAATCTTCTGAATATGATGCTCGTTATGAACAGCTCAATGAGAACTCTCAGATGAATGCATTGTTGGAGGTTATGAAGTAGCAGTGAACTCATGGACCTACAGACATCAGCCTGAGTCTTTGGGGTTTGTCTATTTGGCTGATGCATTTAGGCAAAGACTAGATACAAAACAAGAAGCCTATGGAGCCATCTACGGAAGTGGCAGATTTGTTGAGGTTGCATGAGACTAGGCTGCCATCTATTTTCTTCATCTTGTGTCTGTGGAACTGTAAGCTCATGAGGACATTATGTGGAGAAGGTAGACATTTGCCCACAAATTGTTCATCATGGGGGTGGTGGTGGTGTATAATGCATCTGGGCAGCTGTGCTAGCAGCTGTGACTTGTCAAGACATCTGGGTCACAGTAGTCAAACCACTGAATATGTGATGAGAGGGCCATGAAAAGGTAGGCGTTTGACTAAGCGAAATCCCAAATGTGGATCGGATCTAGTGACAAATTGAAAGGGATTAAGGCACTTGGGATATGGAGAGACACCCTCCAATCTCTCTGTTGAAATTATCCATTACTGACTCTCACACGTGGTTACTCACTGATGTGTGGCCTGCTTCCTCAAACCCCATCTCTTTCTCTTTCCTGAGGGTTAGCACGATGTGGCTGCCAAACCAAATGGAGAGAAACCATGTCGTTATATAGGCTGGAAATTCTACTGCTGTTTCTCTAATTCAGTTTCCCATCACTTTACCTTTATCTACTCTGAGAGCAGATTTCCTGGTCAGTGTCAAGGGTATTAAAGGTTCATATCTAGGCATCCAACCTCGGGTGCCTCAGCATTGTTGCAGCGTGACACGTGTGAACTTGAAGTTAATGGGCTGGTTTCTTTGTTTAGTTCTTATTCTGCCAGATGAGGATTCCTTGGAGGGCAATTTAGACCCTCTGCAGAACTATTCACTGTTTACTTTCGCAGACAGTAGTCACTCCAGCTTCCGTAGGCTTTTGCATTTTACACATTTAATTAAGTCACTGCCATGGGCTCTTCTGTCTTTGGGCTTTCTTTTCCAGAGCAGGTCCGGAGATCCCCTCTCACAGTTGCGTATTGGTTACCCAGGTCACAGGACTGGTGGGGTGGGGGTGGGGGGAGTGGTGTCACAGCTTTGCAGTCACGGCTCCCTAAGGCTTTTGTGTACTTGTACTTGGCCCCTCCCCCTACTGCTTTTTTGCCCTCTCTCTGCTCTTATTCTTGTTTTAAGTAGAGCAGGAAAAACTCACATGTGAAGAAACAGCATTCGTTCATGTCATGATCCAAGCAAATTTGGTTTTGACTAGAGAATAATTTGTTTCATATTAATTTGTGACTGATGAGGAAGTGAGGATTATAAATTTTGGACAAAGATTCCCATTGAGATTTTTTTTTCCTAATCTGTATCTGGTGATAATCTTATCTACCAGGCATAATTTGTTTTTTTTTTTTTTTTTTTTTTTTTAGCTACAGTTACAAATGATTGAAATCTGGAGATTAAATGTCAGCGTTGGTTGGCTGCCCGATACAAATGGTTTTTATATGCTGAGAACCTAGACACTAACGTGTATTAGAGGTAATGGATGATTTTATTTTAAAATATTTATGATTTTAATATTACCTGTGATAAAAGGCCCCCCCGCCATTGAGCTGTGGCTAGGTAAAATTTCATTAAAAGTGCTGTATTTTCTCTGTAGAAAAGCAGAGAGGTTAAACCTTATTAAACTCTCAGTAAAATGTCATAGAAATTCAGCTGCACCACAAATTCTAGTGATGCTGTGAGCCCCATTATGGGGCATCGGTGTACAGACAATGCTTGAATTGGTAAACACTATAACCAATAGGTTCTCATGCTTGACTATGTAATACCTTACAGCTAATTTTCCTTTTAAGTGAGCAGCCTGAGTTGAAAGAAACATATAAATAGAGCAACCTCAGCTGAGGAGGTTACAGGGGTGAATGAGGTGGTGGATTTTCCTCAGTGGGTGGTTATAAGACCTCTGTGTGGCTTTTGAATTTTGGTTGAAATCCCTTCTGTGGCCTTTTGGAGTCCTTTGCTGTATCTCTGGTGGGATCCTGGAGAAGTCCCACAAAAGACTATCATCCACGTATGCAATCAGCAAGAGCATTTAATTCCAGCATGCTGGCACCTGCCATCCCACAGGAAGGCAAAAAGGTGAAAACCCTGAGAGGAGCCCACAGGCTTCTTTTAAGCACAGCCAAAGGGAGGTCCTAGAGCAGTTAGGTAGTATAAGATGGTGTCCCTTCCCTAAGATGGAGTCTGTATTGCCTTCACAACTCCTATAAACCTGTGGTGAGAAATCACACCATCTGGTGATCTGCCAAGAGACCCACATGATTTGACAAGCCTTTGCGTCAGTTCTCTAGCAGGACAAATGTCTAGCTTGCCACTTGAAAAGCCAAACTCTGCTTCCCTGATGTCATTTCCTGTCCTGATGAAAAGCCTTTCAGGATTCCACAGCCCTTCGCCCAAGCAGTAGTCTCTACTGTGTCAGAAAGTCTTCCTCAGAGCTCTTCTCTTACAAGCCCAGAACCTCAGCTACTGCATAGTCAGAGGAACTCTGGTCCAGCAGCAGGCCTGAGCAGGTCCTGAACTAGTACCCCCAACTTAGGAAATGGGCAGCCAACTATTCCAGCCTCGACAGGGTGGTCTAGGACCCTAAGCCTCTGCACCACTGCCGGCACTGTGACATGTACTCTGTAGACAATATCCTTCACACTATTCACATGGGATGCCATGGGTAGGAAGATCCTTTTCAGTGTAGTATATGTGGATACAGATGTTAAAACAAGTATGATTTTGCCTGTTTTGCAATATGGACACATAACTGGGACTGAACACAGTCAACACTGTTCTCAATTGGTTTGGCTTTTGAGGGGTTTGTAGTTTGGGTTTTGGTTTTGACATAACCCCCAAGAGAAAGCTACAGGCTACCAGGCTTTAGGAAGCCAATTAGTATGTTGAGTACTCCAGCAGGCTGATCAAGAGCAGACTTAGACCTGGGAAAGACTCTTGATGCTGAGACAAGGGGGAGCAGGAGTTTTAAACTCAAAAGGCTGTAGGCATGTCATACCTGGTGCAGGCCAGGGGGTTCTTTACAATGTAACCCCTGCTCTTGCGCAGCAGCACACACAGCAATCCCTCCTAAGGAACCAGACTGTTTTAAAACATCAGAACCCTTTCTCATCAGGGAAGGGGGGCCCTTTGGGTTTTGTAAAACACTTTATCAAGTGAAAAGCCGTTTGTTTTCAGGAAAATATGGCTCTCAAGGTGCCCTGACCCTTCCTACACCATTTGTTTGCAGGCAAATGTGACTCCTAAGTGGAGGAGGTGCTGGGACAGGGCAACCTGACCTCTTCTAAGTCATTTCAGTTTTGATCATCCTCGATCATTTATCTGCTAATTTAAAAATTACACATTCTGTTCATAAAATATAAATTTGATAGTGAAAGAAGGTTTTGTTAGCTTTTCATAAAAGTCTAGTCAGGGTTATTTATGCATTAGACAGTAAGATGCATTGGTACATTTTTCATTTAGACCTGTGAGAGTTGAAATACAGTTATTATCTTACCAGGTGTTCTATACTTCTTGTCCATAGTCTCCCAGGGTTATCTGTACTCCTGCTGCTTCAGTATATACATTGCAACTATATATATATTGAAAGACCCCAACCCTTCAGGCTTACACTCCCAAGCCCCAGGAAATGAGAAAATAAAAATCTAGTTCCAAGAGCAAGCTGACTCAATCATTATTCAACCACCCCTGCCACAACAATGTAAAAAGATTTCTGTTGAGAGATGTGCTCAACTGTGACTGGGATAGTTGCAGGTGTTCCAGGAAGGACCACTGTGACCTTTGTGTAAACTCCACTCCCGCCCTGATACCCCTCTTGAGGTTTCAGGAAGAATGTACATGTGGACGTGACTGTACCCACTCTGTGATCAGACCATGATCTTGTGAAATGAAATTGTATGGGAATTGTAATCTTATGGCTTTTGTGGGTTTTTCCTTTAAAAGCACCTATGTGACTACAGTGCAATATGACTCTTGCTCCCAGGACAAGAGTTTGCCCGACTGTACAGCAGCATCAATAAACACCTCTTGCTGTTGCATCAACTGGACTAGAGTCTGGGTTCTTGGGGCGCCCACTTGAGACCCTGGATTTTTGGGGTCTAACATATATGTGTAATATATATATATATATATATATATATATATATGTATGTATGTGTATATATATATATATATATAATTTCAGTATGGTAGAATAAACTTTTTTCTCTTGTGAAATTTGTGTCATAGTTTGGGTTACTCTGGCTATGATGAAAGAGCATAGCAAAAGCAAGGTGGGGAAGAGTTTGTATGGCAGGCACTTCCACATACATGCACATACGTGCAGTCCATCACTCAGGACAGGAACTCAAACAAGGCAGGAACCTGGGGGCAGGAGCTGATGCACAGGCCATGGAGAGGTGCTGCTTACTGACTTGCTCAGCCTACTTTCTTACAGAACCCAGGACCACCAGTCCAGGGATGACCCCACCCTCAATGGACTGGGCCCTCCCCCACTGATCACTAATTGAAAAAAAATGCTTTACAGGCTTGCCCACAGCCCCACTGTTTATAGACACGTTCTCAGTTGGAATTCTCTCCTTTCAGATGACTTTAGCCTGTTAAACTGGCATAAAATTAGCCAGTGCATGGGGCTGCAGAGATGGCTCAGAGGTTAAGAGCACTGGCTGCTCTTCCAGAGGTCCTGAGTTCAATTCTCAGCAACCACATGGTGGCTCTCAACCATCTACAATGGGACCTGATGCCCTCTTCTGGCATGTGGGCATATAGGTAGACAGAGTTCTCACACGTTAAAAAACAAAATAAAAAAATTAGCCAGTGAAATCTGTTACAACCTATTCCAGTGTTTATAAAGCAAGTGCCTTTAAATATGTCTAAACTAAAGCATTATTTTCATTCCTGTAACTTAAGGCAAGTCAAGTGGTTTCATTTCAACCTAGAACAGTGCTGTTATCTTGGGGTAATAAATATTTTTCTTCATGTAAAAACATAAATCATTTTTTTCAAATTTAAATTATGAAAATGAAAGTCCTAAAAGTTGAAATTTTGTTTTAAGTTGAAAATTGTGTTTGATATTTAAAATACATTTATGGGATGTCTAGTACAAATATGTTAGATTTTCATTGATTTTTTTTTTCTGTTTCCAAGTAATGTTTTAAAGCTACAGGTAAATACACTAGTGTGCTAGATGCCTTTTTCCATCTGAATCTTTCATCTAAATTCTGCATCCTGAAATTATTAGTGTCAGGTAAGATAGATAACCATATTCATAATCTTATTCTTCCTAGACTTTGATGACCACAGAGGAAGAGGAATTCATCCATCTTATTAAGATACTTCAAAAAATAAAATCTCCAAAGTTTCCTTTAGAAAATTTTGCCTTCTGTCCATTTAGTGCCCATAATTTCCAAGAAGGTGGGTATAGAAAACACAGGAGAATGTGACAGTGAGGAAATGGATATGAAAATGACAATATGCCCAAACAGATCACAGTGTCCTCTCCAGAGGAGGCCAAGTGAGATTCTTTCTATGTGTTCTGATGGCAATTCTTGTTGGCAGTTTTCGGTCTCCATGGGCAATGACAATGGTGTGTGGGTGTTCACCACAGCTGGAGAGGACAGGAAGGGAGAGTTGACATAAGCCACATTCAAACACGACGTTTGTTTATGAAAGTATGACTTGCTAAATGAATTTGGAGTAGTCCATTTCAAGTAGGAAGCTGGGGTGTGTGTATGTGTGTGTGTGCATGTGTGTATGTGTCCATGTCTGTGTCCGTGTCCGTGTGTATGTATGTGTCTGTCCATGTGTGCATGTGTATATGTGTCTGTGTCCGTGTCCGTGTGTATGTATGTGTCTGTTCATGTGTGCATGTGTATATGTGTCTGTGTCCATGTCTGTGTGTGTTGTATAATAGTTAGCTTATTCTGAAGAGAACTTGGCAAACTGATAAAACATTGTTACTTACTGTTGGTTTCAATGTACTTTGTAAAAATTTCATTTTTGAAATTTGTTACTATCTTGTAATTACTGCTAATTGGCTTCTTAAAGAAATATCCTGCCAAGCATTTGTTAACCAAAAATGATGTCTTACAGTGAAGAAGAGGTAAGTATTAAGGTATCTACCCATTAAACCCCAAGTGCCCTCCCTCCCCATGCTAGGAAGCCATTCAGAGGGTACCCATGCTTGCATAACCAGTCTTGGCCCATCCTGACTGCACTGTTTACAGTGTAGCACCAAAGACACTACCTCCAAAGGTGAACTCTCTGTGACCCTAGCTCGCTAGTCACTTTGGTCTGTTGCTTAAATCACTCACAAGTTCCATTAGTTTTAGTACCACACTTTCCAAATACATAACCTGACTCTAGCATTTACCAGTTTCCAGAAACAAAATAAAACAAACAAACAAACAAACAAAAAACAGCAACAGGTTGTCATTTGGAAACTTTGCTGTTTTTAAAGTTTTATTTAGCTGAAAGGAATATTCCCAAATAAACAATGAAAACTGTCCCAGAAGAAGTCCAGAGTGCTATTGCATGCCTTTAGTTCTCACTGCTTGGGAAGCTGAGGCAGGAACATTGCTAGAGCCCAGGAGTTCTCTGCCAGGCTGGGAACCCTTGCAAGGCGAACAGGAAAGAGCCCCCCCCCCCCCCCCCCCCCCCCCCCCCCCCCCCCCCCCCCCCCCGCGTAAGCCAGCTTATTACCGATACATTCTGGGCCAAACAGTAACATGTGTATTTTCCTAACAACTAAAGATGAATGTTTTAAAGGTACATTTCATTTTAAATATGGAAAATACTTTTCATAATTACAAACTATAAAAAAATCCCAATTTTTCAATAACTTAAAGAGCACAGTTGATGATCTCTGTGAGTTCGAGGCCAGCCTGGTGTACAAAGCGAGTTCAAGGACAGCCAGGGCTGTCACACAGAAAAACCCTGTCTCAAAAAACCAAAGGAAAAAAAAAAGATGAAAAGAAAAAAGAAAATGGTCCCAGTAGTGAGTGGCACTATTAGGAGGTGTGACTTTGTTGAGTAGGTGCGGCCTTGTTGGAGGAAGTTGGGGATGGGCTTTGAGGTCTCCTTTGCTCAAGCTACACTCAGTGTGATACACAGTTGCTTTCTGCTGCCTGAAGATATAAGACCTCTCAGCTACCTTTCCAGCGTCACGTCTGTCTGCATGCTGCCTTGCTTCCCCTGATGATAATGGACTAAACCTCTGAACTGTAAGCCAGCCCCAATTAAATGTTTTCCTTTATGAGAGTTGCCATTGTCATAGTGTAATAGAAACCCAAACTAAGATAGTGTGCCAAAGATGTTGATGTGTAAAGCTACAAACACTTCTAAATGGGTGGGAATTTTGGATTTGCTTAAATATTCTGAGTTAAAATCTATACTACAAAAATTGTTAGATTCTTTCCTTACACACTAAATAGGTTCCTTATTTTAACCAAGTGTTTTATAGAAATGAGTTTTTAAAAGTTTAATATGAACTATTTATGAACTATTTCAATTAACAGCCAGTGTTCTGAAACTAAGTTTATTTTTATACTGTGAACATGTTTAGATTTTTAAAGTTGGCAATTTATCTATACTAATACATTTTTAAAAAGAAACTGTGAAGAGATTAATAAGTTTGCTTCAGATTTTGCTAATGTAGCTACAACTTCTTGAAGGCTAGACTTATACTTTGAATTTTTTTCATTGGGTGTTTCATTCTAGAACTGTGTTTGCCATTAATCTGCAAAATTGTTTGACAAAGGGAATAAATCCAAAAATGAAAGCAAATAACAGAGACAACTTTAAGTTCTGCAAAATGTTAATCAAATAAATGAACTGTTAGAAAATTTTAAACTCCCCGATAAAGACCCTTTTGTTAGTCTTAGGGGGTATATGTTTTCTAGTACTTGTTTTTGTTGATACTTAGGTATATGGACCTGTTTTGTGTGCAAAGCATAAATCTTGCATTATAGTTGTAAGATGTATGATACCATTTGGGGATCAAGAAAGAAGTTTAATGCTAAGTAATTTTTATCTAACATGTAGATCCTATTGTGATTACTGCTTTTCTTTTTTAATATATAAGTAAAAAAATGACCTCAATTTTTCTTTTTTTGAAAGATAGAATCAAATTAATTTTTTAGTAAGTGTATGCTATGTAAAAATGTTAATGGCAAAAAATAAAAATTGGCTGGGCGGTGGTGGCGCACGCCTTTAATCCCAGCACTTGGGAGGCAGAGGCAGGCGGATCTCTGTGAGTTCGAGGCCAGCCTGGGCTACCAAGTGAGTTCCAGGAGAGGCGCAAAGCTACACAGAGAAACCCTGTCTCAAAAAACCAAAATAAATAAATAAATAAATAAATAAATAAAATAAAAATTGATGCAGAGGCTTGAAAGATGGCTCAGTGGTTAAGAGTATTTGTTGCTCTTGCACTGAACTGGAGTGTGGTTTCCAGAACCCCCATTGGGAAGCTCACAGTTACCTGTAACTCCAGCTCCATGGAATCCAAAGCCCTCTTCTGGCCTCCCTGAGCACTTCACACACACACACACACACACACACACACACACACACACACACACACACACACACATGAGAGACAGAGAGAGCGTGCGCAAATGTTTGTAGTTTTGGTTTAAATTGCCAATTGTCTTCAAAGTGTGTGCCCTGGCCAGTATCCATAGTCTCCTAGATATTGTTTCTCTACTTGTGAGCTACAGTATATAGTAGGAAATATAGCCTTGTATTTCTTAAGGTAAGTTGCCTGAAAATTACCAGTATTTCAAGTCATTGCTAATATGATAGGTGATGAAGTTAATCTTGTTTTAATTTTAATCTTTTTAATTAAGTGGAAGCATTTTTTTTTAGAAAGATGTATGTGCTGAGGTCTAATTTATAGATGGTAAGATTCATGCTTTTTAGAAGTTCAGGTTAGTGAATTTTGACAAGTGTGTTTCCTGTAACCAGGACCATGATCAGATACCTCAGTAATTTGCTTCTAGATGGTCCTGCTGCTGCTGAAAGCAGCCTGTTGGCCTAGTCCCTTTCCAAACACCTTGAGGGACATTCATCTAGAATGTCCATCTCTCCAAAATGCATTTCTCTTCACTCTATAATTTCCCACACCCTGGTGACCTTATCAGCGCACTGTCTTCTGCGCTAGTTAGCTTTTGTTTACTTGACACAAGCTAGGGTCACCTGAGAAGGCACCTCACGTGAGAGAATACGTCCATCAAATTGGTCTGTAGGCAAGTCTATGAGTTATTTACTTGACAGATGGCTGATGTAGGAGGGGCCGGTTCACTGTGGGTGGTACCATCACCGAGCAAGTGGTCCATGGGGTTTATAAGAAAGTAAGACAGCAAGTAGCACTCCTCCATGGTCTCTGCTTCAGTTCCCAACTCCAGGTTCCTGCCTGGAGTTCCTGGCCTGATTTCCCTCAGTGATGGACTATGAAATAGGAGTGTAAGAGGAAAGAAACCCTTTCTAACCCAGGTTTGGTCATGGTATCCTACCACAGCAGTAGAAACTAGACTGAGACATGGTCTTTAATGGTTTTGTGTTTTATGTAGCCTTTTCAGTTGATCTTGGCAGGTGACTTGATATGTTAACAAATAGACCTTGCTTTTCCTCTTCATTACAGCAGCCCCCTGTACTAAGATTTCATACTAGGATGGTGATGATGATAAAAGAGTTCCTAGTATGTGACCAACTGAGAAAACACATTGCTGCCTCAGGGCTGCCTGTCCCTCCCTGGGTGGTCACCTGGGGGACCTAGTGATAGAGACTCTTGCATCGGGTAGTTGGGTAGTTCCCTCGCTGGAGCACAGGCTTCCTGGGCTGTAGTGACAGGGATACCCAGGTGAGTTCTTATCCCTATGCTACTAGGTTGTGGCCAACACTTTGCTCCATGGCATCCCGGTCAGAACTAGTCTCATGGTGCTGCCCAAATGAAAAAGAATGGGAATACAGCTACCATAGGAGCCAATGACTGTGGAATGTCTACAGGTTTGCACATAGAAGTTCTGTCAGTTTTAAACATTTATTTCATTTTTCTTTTTGAGAATCGTTTCCACTCACCCTCTCTTATTCCAATTTATCCCATGTCCCACCTACTCTATCTCAAATTATTAACCTTTGTTTAGTTATTGTTGTTAAATTATATATATATATATGCATATGTTCACATGTGTGTGTATATATGTATATAGACCTATTGAGTCTTTAGTATTGCTTATATGTATACATGTTTAGGTGTGATCACTTGGGATTGGATAACCTATTAGGGGCTCACCCTATGGAAGACTGATTCTTTTAATTAATTAATTAATTAATTAATTAATTAATTAATTAAGTATACAGTGTTCTGCCTGCATGTATGACTGCAGGCCAGAAGATGGCACCAGATCTCATTACGGATGGTTGTGAACCACCATGTGGTTGCTGGGAATTGAACTCAGGACCTCTGGAAGAGTAGTCAGTGCTCTTAACCTCTGAGCCATCTCTCCAGCCCAGAAGACTGATTCTTTCTCAGCAGCCATTAATTGCCTGTAGCTTTTCATTTAGGGGTGGGGCCTTGTAAGAGTTCCCCTATCAACACTGATGTATCCACTGGTACTATCATTGGGCAGTGTCTTTTTTTGTTGTTGTTGTTTGTTTTTTGAGAAAGGGTTTCTCTCTGTAGCCCTGGCTGTCCTTGAACCTCGAACCTGGAGATCTGCTTCCTCTGCCTCCCGAGTGCTGAGGTTAAAGGCATGCATCACCATCACCCAGTATGTGCAGTCTAGTTTATGTGGCTGTGATGCTAAGATTCTAAGGGTACAGCTCTCTGTCCTTTGGACTGGTTATTAGTGACTTGTTTTTATGATGAGGAACCTGTGGACTGTATATGTCTGGGGTGTGTGGGCTGTGCTCAGCCTGCTGCACCATGGGAATTTGAATTCACCATGCTTCTTACCCTCCAGTCTCTTTGTTGCTCCTTCATACACAAATCAACCGTGCAGTAGTGGACTGCTAAATTAAATAGCTATATATGTTATAGTTGATGGCTCAGTCTTATTCAAAACTGTCTAGTGAAAAATGTCAAAAAGCAATCTGTCACCCATAGGATGAGTTTATTCTGTTGTGAGGGTACATTCAAGGACAACTTACTTGCCCTGGCTTTAGTTAATCAGAATTTATCCTGATGTCTATAACTACAAAAAAATGAGAATTACTTTTAATTAGAAAGGGTTTGTGAACTGGAAATATGGAGAATAAAATACAAGATGTGACTAAAGCCAGCGTATCCTCTGTAGGTAATTGTGGCCTATTTTACAGGGATTTTTATTGTAAGTAGTATGGTATAATAACAGCTATGAGTTGTAGTAGTATTTGCTCTGCCCATGACCTTGGGCTATATAGCCAGAAGGAGGTCATGCTTCTTGTCTTCCAAGGAGAGAGGGGTCATGTGTTTTCTTCTTCTCCTCCTCCTTCTCCTCCTCCTCCTCTTCCTCTTCTTCTTCTAACCCTAGCATGATCGGACACCGGACAGCATTGAACCCGGGTCCTCTGGAACATCAGTCAGTGCTCTTAACCACTAGGCCACCTCTCTCCTCTCCTTTTAAGAGGACATGTAGGAAGGCAAGAAGCACCGCCTCCTTCGGGCTGTATAGCCCAAGGTCATGGGCAGAGCGAATACCATTACAACGAGTAGCCCATTACACTCTTGTAATGACATAAACACTAAGAGACTTGGGCCTTCGATAAGCCTTGCCAGAAGACAGATTCCATCTGACAGAGTACACAGAGTAAAGGAGGAGACTACGACTTAAACACGACCCTATGGAACCACTTTCTCTTTTTATCCCCCCTGGGGTTGAGAGATGTGTTCTGGCAGCTGCCAAGTGACGTTAGAGTTTGCTTTGCTGTTTTGAAATGCTTCTTATGTAGAAGGTTAATTATCATTTCACCTGAGTTTGCAACATGAAATTGGGACTTAGGATGACATCATTGGGGGTGATAAGGACAAGGGAGGAGGTATTCTGTCATGCATCGGGTGCTAAACCAAGTAGCTTCTGGTGTGGTCTCTAACAAAGTTAAGTCCAGGGATTGGAGAGTTGGCTTTTGAAAGTGCTTTCTGCACAAACACGGGGACCTGGTTTGTGATCTGTGTTGCACACGTAAAAAGCCAGGCTCAGCTGTATATGTCTGTCTCTCAGTGCTGAGAAGGCAGATATTGTCAGCCAGACTGCCTACATGTGTGCTTCAGGGTCAGGGAGAGACCATGTTCAAAAAATGAGGTAGAGTGTAGTTGAAGAAAACAATCAACACAGACCTCTCGCCTGTAAATGCATACAGGCACATGTACACACACACACACACACACACACACACACACACACACACACCCCTAGACAAATCCAGTACTCCAACAATAGTCTCAGAATCCTATAGCCTCAATACATTTGTGCCTACAAGGGCACAGAAGTGTCTGGTGAAGGTTGATGAAGTCAGGTTTAAAGAAATTCAGGGAGGTTCTGTAGAATTTAATCAAGTGTCAAAAGAGTCCTTGGGGAAGAAGAATGGAAAATCATTGCTATTGTGGCCCTTCCGGGCTGATGTGGCAAATTGCTTTATAGTTTAGGAATTACCTAACCTGAAGGGAAGAGAGGCTGTGATTTTCATTTTGCTAACTCTTTATTTACAAACATCTTGGCAGATGTCATATCTGGAGATGATTTTTAGCCTTGTTCTTTTGTTCCGTTCTTTGGAGAGGTCACCACAGAAGACTGCTGTCAATAGAGAGAGATTCATCTTTTGAGCCGAGCTTGAACTTGCCTGCTCTTGCTGCAAGCAGACATTGATCGCAGCCTGAAGTGCTCACCCCTTCTCCTGTAAGGTCCGGCAGCCATTGTTCTCTGCTGTTAACGAGACCAAGTTCTGTTCTCTTTCTCATGCAAGGCTCTCAGTGACACACGATTCTGCACAGTGGATTTTTCTGTATCATCTCGTCTTGTGAAATCCCCACTCTGTCGTCTTTAATCATTGGACTATTACCAAGTATCGCAGTTCAAATTTTATGGTGGATTGGTGGATCTTATTAAAGCTTTCTTTGGAAGTGGCCAGTAGTGACTTCCACCCCCATTTCTTTAGCCAAAGCAACTTCTCAGGCTCTGCTTTACTTCAGACAAGGAAGGAAATTTCATCCCTACTGTATTTTCCAAATAGGAGATCTAGAAACTGTCCCAGGACCAGTTCCCTAGTACTGATACTTTCCCAAGGCATATGCAAATTTGAGGACTTTTTAAATAGACCGTTGACACCCTCTAATCTTACAGGATTATTTTAAAAGCCAATCTGACATGAAAAAAACAATAATGTTAACCAGGAAGATTATTCAAACTCTGTAAAATGTGCAGATTGTCAGGTCTGTCCTTGTGAGCATAAAGATCCTAATGAAGACAGCCTGGGATCATTTGTTTCTTTTCTCCAATATTTTAGATTGATAAAGTTCAGATATGCTGACAGCTTCAAGTGATTTAATATTGAAAGAACATTCCTCGATCAGCTAGGTTCTACCAATGAACATTTTCTCTACTTACTTCATCATATATCTACCATCTATCCATCTGTCTGCCTGTCCATCATGCTGTCTTACCTTTTGATGAATTTCGAAGTAAGTTCCAGACATCAATTCACATCCTCTTACACACTTCAGCACACTTGCATTAAGCAGATTCTCATGGTTGGTTCTGGTCATTTCCACTGGGACATAGAAAGACATCAACATTTCGTTCAGTGGCTTTTGATAGATGCTTTATCTACCCATAGCACTTTTTCAAGATTCCAAAAGTAGCTACCACCCATGAATATCCCTTTCTCATTTGTAGTAAATTATCTTTCTGCTCCACATTCTCCTCTTCAAAAAAAAAATCAGTTTTTTTCCCCATAAACTTTGTTTTTGCCTTGTTGAGAATTTTGTACAAATTCTGTGATTTAGCACTTTTGTATGAGGCTTAGCATGCTTTGAGACTCAACTATTGTGTTCAGAGCATGCTAGTTTCTTTTTCTTATTGCACAGCATTCCACTGCACACCAGACTCTTCATTATTAACACACTCCTGGGTTCTTGCCAGATTTTAACTCTTTGAAAATGGCTTCCAATTCATTCTTGTTAAGAAAATATCTAGGCCAGCCTGGTCTACAAAGTGAGTTCCAGAACAGCCAGGACTGTTACACAGAGAGATCCTGTCTGGAAAATAAAATAAAATAAAAGGATTCTTTTGGCATATTTTCTTTTTTTTTCCCTTGAGAAAATATCTGCGATTTGGAACTAGGTATGATACATGCCTGTAATTCTGACACTTGGTGGGTAGAGTAAGGAAGGTTTTCTTTGGAATGACCACTTCAGCTACATAGTAAGACCCTGTCACAAATGAAACAAATGAACAACTAAAAAAAAAAAAAAAAAGAGCAAACTAAACTAAGAAACATCTAAAATGAAGATTTCTGGGTCATGGGTAGGCCTTTATACTCACCAGGAGTCTTCAGAGAAACTGAACCCATGGATGTAGGAGCTAGTGCTTGTCCATGTGTGGGCACATGCACACATGTAATTTTAAGAGGGATTTTATTAGATTGGTTTAGAAGAACAGAGGCTGGGTTCTCCCACGGTAGTTATTTATGGGCTGCATGTCTGGGGAGAGCAGCAGCTACTCTGTCCTGAAAGATTGGGCCAGTGATGCATGTAGTCCCCCTCTGAGGCTGAGGAGCTGGGAGTTCCCTGCAGTGTCAGCGATGCAGGGTTGCATCCAGAAGCTGAATGTTCTGGAGTCCAGTGTTGACTAGCCGTGGCAGCGGCCCAGACTGCACCTGCTTAGGAAGAGTCCAGTGCAGGTTCGGGCGTGCTTTCCCATCTTCTGCTTTGGATTGCCTCTAGGCTCCCAGCCCACTGGAGAGTGCCACCCGCCCTCGGAGCGGATCTTCCCAACTCCGTCCTCTCACCTACATGCATGGCGGTCGTTTGTGGGACAACCTCATAGACCCACCCAGAAGTGTGCTTTGCTGATTCTCTAAATGTGTGTATCTGGTCAAATGAACAACCCAGAATAACCATCATGTCCATGCATATTTTTTTTTTGTGTGTGTGTACCTGTACAGGTTTGTGTGTACACGTGCATGTGTCTGCTAGGTTTATATTGTACTGAAATTCCACTCCCAGTATGAACATTCTCTTTACGCACTGTCTCCCCTACATTAAGTGCTGCCAGTCATCTGATTTCTAGCAGTTCTTGTGGGTGTATGTAGGGAGATTGCTGTGGTTCCACTTTTCTGGGAGCTGACATGAGTGTTCCCACACTTCTTTCTGTATCTACTGAACACATTGTATCTCCTTTTGAGAAACATTTACTTTATTTCTTACTTTATTTTGCTAGAATATGGCACACACCTCTAATCCCAGCACTCGGGAGGCAGAATCAGGTGGATCTCTGTGAGTTCAAGGCCAGTCTGGTCTACAGAGTGAGATCCAGGGCAGGCACCAAAACCACACAGAGAGGCCGGGCGGTGGTGGCGCACGCCTTTAATCCCAGCACTCGGGAAGCAGAGGCAGGTGGATCTTTGTGAGTTTGAGGCCAGCCTCGGCTACCAAGTGAGTTCCAGGAAAGGTGCAAAGCTACACAGAGAAACCCTGTCTCGAAAAACCAAAAAAAAAAAAAAAAGAATGAAAGAAAGAAAAAAATAAGAAATTTGTTCTATAAGCATTTTCTTCCTAGGAAGAATGTCAGCAATGAAGCTTCTCTTGGTATTTTTGGGAAAACAAAATCTTTTACATTTCAGTTATGGCTTTTTAAAGAGGACTTATCCAGTCTCAAGACACAGATATATCCTGCATTTTCTTCTCGAGTTCTTCTTTTTGTAAAATAATAAATTTAGCTTTCACATTTCGGCTGATAGCTTACCTTAGATGAGTTGTATGTGTGTAGTATGAGCCAGGGCTTAATGGCCATTTGCTTTTTCCTTGTCAAGTTGTCGTGTTGCACCGTTGACTAAAACTCCCTTCCTCCAGCATTGCTGTGATGACTCTAGGTTTTTGGATGTTGCATGGCAGCCGGTCTGTAGTCTAGTACCTCACTGTGCTGTGTCTTCTGACTTCACAGGCATTCTCAAAGTGAGGAGGCCTAAGTCCTTCAGCTTCTCCTGACCATTTTAAAAATTATTGTGGTTTCAGAAGGCTCATTGTCACCAGACAGGAATTAAAATTCTTTGTCACTGCAAGCAAATGATACAATATCTTTGTTGGTTTCTGCACAAGATCTTGTTAGAAGGGGGGTCGTGAGATGGCTCAGCAGGAAAGGCATGTGTTGTGATTTCTGATAGCCCGATCCCCAGGACCCACGTGGCGGAATGAGAGAACCCGTTCCCACAAGTTGTCCTCTGACCCCCATGTGGTATGCTGTGGCATATGTTCCAGGCTCCCCAAAACATAAATATAATTTTTTAAAAAAGTAAGGAGATTAAAGGAATCACATCATGGATTATGAAGAATCCACAGGAAAGTTTGGGGAGTAGCGATATCTGAACAAGAGGAGCTTCTGGATCCATGCCCACAGTGTCTTTCTAATCACTGAGATTCTTTGAAAATTCGGTTCAGACGATGGTCTATTGCACGTGACCTCAGGTTATTGCAGTGTCTGGCTTGTGCACCCCCCTGCACCCCAATAGTCCAGTTCCTAGGACTTCATTTGAGCTGCTTCAAATCTGCCGCATGTGTTCATTCTTCAGGGACCAATAGTGATGTGGACAGAAGTACGCCTGGAATTTCAGTATCCTCTCTGGCTTCATCTTCTCTCTGCCTTCTCTCCCCACTGTGGAGTGGCTGCGGAACCTTGAAGTCCTAACCCCTGGTTCTCAAGGGCAGCAGGGGACTCGTGTCCTCCTGGCAAGACAGCCACTGAATATGGGTATGGCAGAGACAGGGCTCCTCTCAGGCTGCAAGTGCTGAATAGGGATTCAGTCATTGCTGGCCCTGCTTCAACTGTCAGCTCTGGAGAATATGCCTGCTTTTGTTTATTCTCTAACAGACTCAGACAACTTAAAACAGACTACTAGAATTAGTAGTCGCCATCTGTGGGACAGTCAGACCTGTAGGGTTTTATTAGTAGAAGCCAGTTCATCTGGTTCAGACATCTGAGTTCTAGTAATACATAAATGGATTCCTTAACTCTTGACTTTAGCATCAAGAAACAGATTGATTGTGACATATTAAACAGAAGTACTTTCCAGGGAGGCAATGCACACCCTGTTATCCCAGCATTTGAAAAGACAAGGCAAAAGGATTGTGAATTCAAAGGTAACCTAGACTATGTGATGAGATTCTTTTTTAAACAAATAAACAAGCAAGCAAGCAAACAAACAAAAACAAATGAACAAGTAGACCTACTGACTGACAGACAGACAGGCAGGCAGACAACAGATAGGAGAATTCCCCCAAACCCTCAAAACCCCCAACTCAGAAATTCCAGAGCCCTGTGTTCTTTTTTTTTTAAATAAATATTTACATATCCTGTAATATAGAGTCCTGTGCTTCCTTGACTCCAGAATCCAGTGAAGCCCTCAGCTGGAGGCGCCTATGGAAGCGTTCTCTCTGGTTCTTAATTTCCTTCCTTAAGCTTTCTGTGTCTACATGTGGTCCACAGCTGCTCTTCTGGATCATCTCAGCTGTGTTATTTGCATATATGATTTCAAGGATCTTGGTATGATTTAGAAATCTCTGTCCCCCCCCCCTTGCTGTAAATTGGAGTTATACACAGGTGGAAGTCTTAAGGAACAGTGTTTATGGACTATTTCCTTTTCTATGAATTGTATCACAGCTTACGTTTCTGAGACTTATACACTGCAAGGCACCTGATGTCCTCTCTCTGTGTGGCTTTCCTCCTCCACATCTCCTCATTTCCTATCATTGTTCGTTCTGACACCACTCTATTCCTGACATCCTGGGAGAAGAAATGAGAATTTATTTCAAGCATGACCTCACAGTGACTCCTGTCATATTCATTTCATCATGGCCTCAGCTACTTTATACACTGCAAAGACAAACACCTTTTTTGGTGGCAAGTGTTTTAGGAGTGTATTGTATATTTATTTTCTAAATATTATGGGCGGAGGGCAGTTGTTCCTAAAGCAATTCATATTTTTTTTTTTGTATTTCAAAAAAAAAAAAACTTTAATCTAGTTAAATAGCTCAGAAAAGACTTTGAACTTTAGAAGTACACTATCAATCTAACGGATTGCTTCCTGGAAGAGAGATTTTGATGAAATAAATCTTGAGTGAGACTTGGAAGGAGTTTTTGTTGCTTTACACGGTGATTCTCATATCACTGTATGCCCTGCATTTCTGTAAGGCACATGCAGCCTCCCAGGTTACTAGATACGGGCAGGTGTATCTGTGCATCTGGTGTCGATGGAGAACTTGGAGCATACAGAAATTCAGTGAAGGGTTCAAGAGACTTAAAATTCTGGCTCATTGCATGGCTTTCCCAGGGACTTGGGAATAAACTTCTGCTCACCTCAAACTGTTGGGTACCCACAAGCGACCTAAAAAAGGACTCTACTCAAAGCTAGCTTATAGCCAGTGAGCCCACTGCTGTTAGTTCCAGGTATGTGGGTGACTCAACAGAGATGCACATCGAAAGCCCACCCTAGTGTGGTTAGCTCAGGACCACAGACTCCCTAGAGCCCTCTGCAGGTCTTGCAGGCAGCTGCCCAGAGTCTTTTCCTCTAGAGCAGATGTTCACTACTCATACAACCATGGAGAAGAACCAATTGAGTCTGAAGTCTTATGAGTCTTTCAGTCCTGTACCTTCTGCAACTTCTTGAGTTCTACTAACCCGCCATCTTCCTCTAGGTGGGAATAGTTTTTAATTCAGATGGACTAGCTATACAGTTTCATGTCTGCTTGTTTTAGCTTCCCTTTCCTCCTCTAGGAAGGTGGGATGTTCCTTGTCGTGCTATCAAAATAACGAAGTGATATAATTGTGTGCCTGGTCCCTATAGTACTTGAATTCACTGAAGAGTTTGACACAAAGATAAAATCCAGTAATTGGTAGAAGAGGTGGATTGTAGCTCTGTGCTCTGAATTAGTGTTCATGGATGCACGTGCTGAGATCCCAGTGGGACCTTTGCTAGTGGTCCTCATTGTGCTGGGTACCACAGGCACTTTGGATTCAGTGGACTCAACTCCACCAAAGAGGAAACTACTGGATCCTATTTTTTTAAGTTATAATTTCATTTTTATGTTATTTGTGCCTTTGTGTGTGTGTGTGTGTGTGTGTGTGTGTGTGTGTGTGTGTGTCTATGTATGTATGTATACATGCCATTTATGTGTAGGTACCTGCAGAGATTAGAAGAGGGTATCAGATCTCCTGGAGCTGGAGTTAGAGGCAGTTGTGAGCTGCTCGGCAGGAGTGTTAGGAACTGAACTCGGGTCCTCTAGAGAGCAGCAAACGTTCTTTATCACTGAGCCGGCTCCCTCAGCGCCAGACCGTATTCTCTTCAGGTGTTGTCTACTAACAGTGTTGCAACACAGAAGACATAGAAGAGGCACAGGTAGCTATTAAACAAACCCCCCACCCCACCCCACCCCATCCTCCATCCTCCAGGTTCTTGTTTTCCAAAGTCTCTTTGCCGTTCTTGTGTTCTTCTTTGGTTTCAGTATTCCAGACCACTAGGAGGGTAAGAGACTGCTACAGGTTAGATAACTGCCTTTGACCAGCGGGTGTTTCCTGTGATTGGAGAGGCATTAGCCGAACCTCTTGATTTATGCCTGCAGTGTTTTGTGGAATTATGGAGGGGGTCCTCTTAGATGTCAGCATAAACTTTTCTTGCCCATCTTGATTGTGTGGGTCAAGCTCTTAGACCACATCTGCACATGCTTGTTTGCCACAGCTCTGTGTTGCCAGGATCCTGCGCTTGTGTGAGCAATGGCTTCTGATTTGACGCTCATTCTACAACGTTCTGTTTATTCTACTCTTTAATACCGAAGGACCATCTTTAGCAACAGTACAAACCCCACACATTTGAAATGCTTATTCCTAGCTTTGCCTATGTTTCCCAGGGTTATGCTCTTCATTCTAGTCCCTCAGTTTAAATACTACAAACAATGATTGGATTATTGAACAGAAAGTACTAGCAATAGGCACTATAGTAAGTGCTGGTGCTAGGTATCAGACATTGAACTAAGTGTTACATTAACATTAGGAACTAGACATTGGATTAGCTGCTAACATTAGGTGCTAGGCATTGTGATAAGTGCTAGCTTTAGATTCTATACACTGTGATAAGTACTCAAACAAGGTGTTAGACATTGTGCTGAGTGCTTACATTGTATACTAGACATCATGCTAAGTGCTAATTCTAGGTGCTAGACATTTCACTAATTTCTCAAACAAGGTGCCAGATAGTATGCTAAGTGTTAGCACTCGGTGCTACACATTATGCTCAGTGCTCAAACTAGGTACTAGACAGTTGTACTAGGTGCTAATACTAGGTGATAGACATTGTGCTAAGTGCTAACACTAGGTACTAGACATTATACTAGGGGCTAAAACTGGGCCTCAGTCCTATTCTTCCTTATGAAGTAGGTTTGATTATTATCTGCACAGCACACAGAGACCATCACTTTAGAGGAGTCATTTAAGGCAAGACTCCGTGTGGTTATTCCTGGAAAGAAGAGACACGAAGCAGTTAAGGGGAGCTGGTGGCGGTCCAAATCTGCTTTCTGCTTGTCTGGGCTGTGCCACCGAATGCGTCAGTGAGGAGTGTGTGGGCCAGCGTGGAAGCCGTTATCTGTGCGAGGCAGTGGCAGTCTTATTTGTTTCATTTGGGGCGAAAATTGACAGAGCAAGAGACAGGTTGGTTCTAGAACGTGACATGAGCTCTGAAAATGCAATGACTTTCTATCACCCACACCTTTCCATAACAGAGGATGGAAATGGGCTGTCATTGCTGATGTATGGGACATTATCACCGTGCCATATAGTGGCTGTGTGATCCACAGTGGTGTAATTTACTTCTTCATAGTTTCACAAGGAATCACTTGACTTCTGGGTTGCCACTAATTAAAATGGAGCCGCAGTGGAAATTATTCTGCAGGCAATTTGTCTGTTATGTGTCAAACTGGAGGTACAGACTCTGAAAACAGGCCCTTTAATGTTACTCTTCTAGAACCATCTCCCAGTGTAATGTTCTTAATGGCGTGATTTTAGCGGAAGGAATATTTATGTGTACCTTCAAAGTTAAGAGTTATTTTGATGGCATGAAAACTTTTGAAAAGCCTTGACAGTATTTTATCAAATGTTTCCAAGATTTGTATTTTCTTAAAGGAAAGCTCATAGGTCATGCCATAGCAAGCTGTCTGAAGGACCTCTGGGTAATATGTGTCACGTGACACTCCTTGCAGACCTGAAGCTCCAGTCAGAAATCTGAGGCCACAGGGACCATCTGATTTAATGCTCTGTGGAAACAGTAGCCTGAACACTATATAGAGCTAAATATCAGGAACCTGCTAGGTGTATAGTAGCCTGAACACTATATATAATTAAATATCAGGAACCTGCTAAGAATGTCTACATTAGCAGTTCTCAACCTGTGGGTTGAGAACATTTACATTACATCAGATATTTACATTTTATGATTACATTACATTACATCAGAACATTTATATTATGTTACATCAGACATTTACCTTACAATTCATAACAGTAGCAAAACTGCAGTGTGGTGGTATTGTGTTCCCCAAAATATTGTGCACCCTAATAAACTTATCTGGGGTCAGAGACAGAACAGCTACTAGATACAAAGGCTAGAAAATGGTGGCACTCACACCTTTAATCCTAGCATCCCAGAGGCAGAAATCCATCTGGGATCTCTGTGAGTTCAAGGCCACATTGGAAATAGCCAGGCATGGTGACACACGCCTTTAATCCCAAGAAGCGAGCCTTTAAGCCCAGGGAGTGGTGGCAGATAGCAGAAAGATATATAAGGCATGAAGACCAGAAACTAGAAGCATTTTGGCTGGTTAAGCTTTTAGGCTTTTGAGCAGCACAGTTCTGCTGAGATTCATTCTGGATGAAGACTGAGAGGCTTCCAGTCTGAGGAAACAGGATCAGTTGAGGAATTGGCGAGGTGAGGTAGCGGTGGCTTGTTCTGCTTCTCTGATCTTGCAGCATTCACCCCAGTAACTGGCCCCAGGTTTGATTTTATTGGTAAGAACTTTTAAGATTCCTGCTACACTGCAGATATGAAATAGCCACAAGAATAATTTTATGGTTGAGGGGTCGCCACAACATGAGGAACTCTATTAAAGCGTCGCAGCACTAGGAAGGTTGAGAACCACTGTCTATAGCATACTTGGCTTTGTGTAATTTTTTGTATGATTAGAAAAGAAATATAAACTACAAATGTGTTTTACTTAGAAAACATGAATAATGTGTTTTATCAATGTTAAGATGTGCACACAGGTTTATAAATTGAGCAGTTCTAAATATCTAAATAATAAGACTCCCTGTGTCTCCTGCCCCTTCATGCCAACCATTCTTAACTCCACAGGCTATTTTTTTTTTTTTTTTGGTGCATGATGCCACATTTCTGAAACATTCTCTTCCATCTTCTCATTTGCTTTACTAATTTTAGATGTGTTACCTTTTCTCCTCCACCCATGTCATACGTGTGGAGTTTTAGGATGAACAAATGTCCTTGCCAATACTGATTATCTTTGACCTACAACAATATAGTGTTCTGTAGTTAAGCATTTAAGATGGTGTCTTAGCTAGGGTTTCTATTGCTGTGAAGAGACACCATAATCACAGCAGCTCTTATAGAGCTGGGGATGGCTTACAGCTTCAGAGGTTCAGTCCATTATTGCCATGGCAGGAGGCATCACCATGCAGGTAGACATGGTCTTGGAGAATTCTACATTTGGATTCACAGGCAGCAGAAGGAGACTGAATACCACACTGGCCATAGCTTGAGCATAAGAGACCTGAAAGCCTGCCTCCACAATGACACACTTGCTCTAACAATGCCACATCTACTCCAACAAGGCCGTATCTCCTAATAGTGCCACTCCTTATGGGCCAAGTATTCAAACACATGAATCTATGGGGCCCATACCTAGTCAAACCACCACAGATGTACTTAATAATTTCTCTTGCAGAGTGTTTGAGCCAATAGCTACCTCATACATTCTGTAAGTTTCAAAAGCGTTCCTGAACTTTTCCAAACTATAGTTACAGCTCATAGAGTACCCATCATTTTCATGCTCTCCTTTATTGGAGGACTGCCCTTCATAACTCCTTTCTTCATGCTCCTGCTCCAGTCTTTGGTAAAAAGACGCTCTTTAAAGATTATTTATTTTTTAAAACTCTTTTGGTGTGTGTGTATGTATGTGTGTGTGTGTGTGTGTGTGTGTGTGTGTGTGTGTGCCTGCATGCCTGTGTATCTGTGTGTGAATGTGTCTGCGTGTATGCATATTTGTCTGTCTGTCTCTCTCTTTGTGTATATGTGTGTGCATGTGTGTGTCTGTGTGTATTTATACACATGAATGCAGTGCCTGTAGAGGCCCAAAAAGGAAACTGGATCTCATGGAGCTGGAGTTACAGGCAGTTTGAAGTGCCCCATATGGGTCCTAGGAATTGAATTCAGGTCCTCCATAAGAGCAGTATGCATTCTTACATGTGAGCCTCTCCTCTCTGACTTATGAGGTTCTTTAAGTTGTCTTTTTTTTTTTTTTTTTTGCTTCTTATGCATCTTTGTTTCTTAAAAAATATTTATAGGTAATAAATTCTCTTTAGATCTTCTTTGAAATATCTTCACCCTGCTTTCATCTTTTAATGGCAGTTGTACTGGATTTAGAATTATTTTTAGATGTTTATCTCTTTTTAAGTGTGCTGTGTGTGTGTGTGCGCGCGCACGCGTTTGTGTGTATTGATATGTGCACGTGAAGTGCTCAAAGAGGCTAGGAGAGGGTGCTAGGCCATCTGCAGCTAATGTTACAGGCAGTTGTGAGCCATGCAACATGAATATGAGAACTGAACTGAGGTCCTCTGCAAGAGCAGCCAGTGCGCTTAACTGCTGATCTGTCTTTCCAGCACCCCCACCCATCACAATCTGGAATTCTGGAAGCCAAAGATACTCTAAGTGTCTTTGTCCAAAGACTGATTGTTTCGAGCTCTGTGTAGTAGCTCTCTTATCCCTATAAAGTCAGGTGGGTTGAAGTTCCACACTGTGTTGTCCACAGATACCATAAACACAGAGTGAGCAACAGGAACGACAATCCATGAGTAGGTCCAAGTTGGGTAAGTTTTAGAATTATGGATTTTCATATTTGATCTTTGGTGGTATTTGCAAACTTTCATATCTCTTCGTAGTTTTCCTGCTATGTGTCATATTTTGTATTTAAATGGGAAATGTTTTCTCTGAGGCTAGCAATAAAACCCAGTTAGTGTCTCCACATGAGGTATTCATCCCTGTTCTGTTTTATGAATCTCTTCTCCTTGTCGAGAAAAAAGACCTACCTGTGCTCCCGAGGAGCCACATTTTCATTTCAAACAGTTCAATGCTGTGTTTAATAATCTCACAACTGGAAGCGATGTGTAAGGCAATAACAATCCTCCAGTTTCACGAACTGTGAGATGTGACTATGGCAGCAGGTTGTAGCCACTGCCTAATGGGTTCCCACTGACACAGAATGCTATGCAAATGAACCAAGGCAATACTGTGCAAATGAACCGCTGGAACAAGGATAGACAGACTTTTGTTTCACTCTTTAAGATCTTTATAGACAAAATCTGAAGAAATATAATCAAAGCAGTGGAATCAGTTATTGGCGGACCCTGTTGTTGATCCAAACACCAGGTTCAGAAATGAGTATCAGAGATAAGAACTCAGCTGTCTCTCACAACGAGGCAGGAAGGATGATAGATCCCTCAAACCTATGTATCAGGAGGCTCAGGAGGAACCAGATACACGAGAAGGAGACAGAACGAACGCTGTCCTCTCACTGAAGCTCAGCCTCGGACCATTTGGCCTGGCAAAATGGCTCTGTAGGTAAAGGTGCTGGCCACCAAGCCTGACAACCTGAGTTGGGGTGTACATGGTAGAAGGAGTGAATGGAATACCTCAAATTGTCCTCTGACTTCCACACATATGGTGGTATGGCACATGCATACACACACAAGATACACCCATAAAATTGTAACTAAAAAAAAAAGAATTAAATTACTAATTTTCTTGCTTCATGTTAACACTCTGCTAAGTTGGTGTTTGACCAGGAGTATACAGATTCCATTCACTATGCAATAAAACATAACAATGCTATCTGCTGTAATTATGTTACATATGAGAGTATTAACATCCTGACTCTGGTGTGGCATGAATCTTAAATGGTCTTATTAATAAAATCAAACCTGAGGCCAGTTATTGGGGTGAATGCTGGAAGATCAGAGAAGCAGAACAAGCCATAGCCACCTCACCTCGCCAATTTCTCAGCTGATCTTTTTTCCTCAGACTAGAAGCCTCTCAGTCCTCATCCAGAATGAATCTCAGCTGAACTGCTGCTAGAAGCCTAAAAGCTTAATCAGCCAAATGCTTCTAGTTCCTGGTCCTCACACCTTATATATCTTTCTGCTATCTTCTATCACTCCCTGGGATTAAAGGCTCACTTCTTGGGATTAAAGGTGTGTGTCACCATGCCTGGCTGTTTCCAGTGTGGCCTTGATTTCTGCCTCTGGAATGCTAGGATTAAAGATGTGAGTGCCACCATTTTCTGGCCTCTATGTCTGTCTAGTGGCTGTTCTGCTCTCTGACCCCAGATAAGTTTATTAGGGTGCACGATATATTTTGGGGAACATAATATCATCACACTCTGGAGTTGCAAATGTAGCCTTGATTACCTTCTTTTAAATGTTACATATGTATGTATGTATGTATGTATGTATGTATGTATTCATAAAGGCAAGGTTCTATGTAGGCCTGGCCTCGAACTTCTGACTCTCCTGCTTCCACCTCCTGAGGGCTAGCATTATAAACTTGAGTTACCTCATTTACTTTTATGCAGGGCTAGGGATTGAACCCAGGGATTCCTCCAGGCTGAGCAAGTGTCTACCAACAGAGCCCCAACTCAGTCCTATGGCTCTTCCCTTATTGCTCCTCTCTGCTCTTTCTAAAGTATTATCTCTCTCCTCTGTTTCAACGCTTTTCTGTCCTGGACCTACTCTCTCTCTCTCTCTCTCTCTCTCTCTCTCTCTCTCTCTCTCTCTCTCCCTCTCTCTCTCTCCTCTCTCAGGTAACAAGCTCTTTTTTTTTTTTTAACAGGAATGGGTAATCTAACTATGCACTTAACTTTCTTGCGAATCACACAAAGATAAATTATATATGTCTTGTCACATATTGGTTCCTGCACTGTTTGCTGAGCAGTTGATCTAGAGAAACACAATAACAACGTAAACACTCCATCAATTGATTATATATATATATATATATATATATAATATAGGTATTATTATATATTATAATAGGTTACAGAATGTGTTGTGGTGTGTTATTAGCTTTTATAGTTGGAGAACAAGGGAATCCCTACTTTCTCTTCAGCTATAAAGAGGTTGCTGAGGTTTCATTAATGAAAGAATATGCTAATTTAGAAGATGGCTATGCCCTAGGGCTTTGGCTAGGCCCTGCAATAAGACCTTAGTGTTTAACTGATTGCAATTTCACACAACAGTTACTTACTGACAAAGCTTGAGCCACATGCAACGTTAGCATTTTATTGGACAAATATGTGGGTGTTTACTAACAGGCTCAGTCCACCAGTAAAGTGGTCCCATAGCACAATGTTAGAAGCTAAGGGGTTGATCAAAGATCCACTCATCAGAGTATTGTTCTGTATCCCAGTAATTATCACTATTCTTCAGTTGAAGCTTATTTCAATAGTTAGGACTCATATCAACTCATATTAGGGAGTGTATATCTCTTGTGCCCTTTTGATGGGAGTGTCTCTCATCCCTACTCATCCCAGACAATTACTAATCTCATTGCTACCATTTTGCCTCCTCCAGAATTCCCCATAAGTAGAATCCCTTTATAATCACTTGTGTAATTCTTGTAAATGATCCTTGCCTCTTTTACTTGGCTTAACATGCACGTGTTTTCCCACATTACTTCAGTAACCATGTTTATTTATTCATGATTATCTGCATTCCTCTCACTGCTCACTGCCGATGTGTATCGAAATGAGTGAAAAAAAAAAAAAACACAAACACATGCATCCATCCCCTTTGTGGATTGTCCATTAAGACAAAGTTGGTAAGGACATCTGTGTACAAGTGTTTGCACTAACACATTACTTTAATATACCTCCAGTAAATACACAGAGTGAATTTGCTACTTAAAGTGAGTGTAATTTTAACCTTGTATTGAATAAATCACTAAGCCATTTAGTTGGCCTTACTCAGATCATCAATACATGGAAATCTGGTTTCTCCCTTTCCCTAGTTGTCAGTAATTGCCAGTCCTTAACTCTAGCCCTGTGTCAGGTAGAAGACATATCTCAGTGTTGCTAACTTATGCTTTATGGAGGATAATTAGCCAGGATCATTTCTCATAGGCTAAGTAACAATTTTCAGTGTGTGTTTATGGAGTATGCTCAGATGTTTAGTCCTGTTCTTATGTTTTTTTCTCTTATTATTATCATCGAGATTTTTTTAACATATATGTTGGAAAAAGCCTTGGTTCTTATATTTAGGATATTTTATCCCCAAGGAGCTTGCTGTTTCATTTCCCTAATGGTATATTAGAAAAAGGTTTTATGGTTTGCAAGATGACTCAGTCGGTAGAATCCTTGCTATGTGAACATGAGGGCCCATGTTCCACCTCTGGCACACACGTAAAAAGCTGGGCAGGATGATGCATGCTTCTGTTACTTGGATTTTGTTGCTGCAACAAATATATGAGACAGTTTAAAGGGATTACCTTAGCTACTGATTTCAGAGGTATCAGTTCATCAGCAGCTGAATGGTGCTGAGGTGTTGGCTCAGGTGTTGAGATGGAATATCACAGCAGAAGGCTGTGAGGTCAAAGGTGACCAGGAAGCAGAGTGGGATTGAGGGACCACGAAGAACCTACACAAGCCCACCACCTACCATCGACTTCAAGATAACCTCCAGCCCAAAGCTTTCACATCTCAAAATATCATTACCAGCTATGGACCGCGCTTGTAACACTGGAGCCTGTGGTGGGCTTTTCAGATCCACACCTTAACAGTCCTTCATGAATGAAGTGGAAGCTCTCTCAGAACTCATGTCACTCTTTTGTGTTCATGGGATGAGTGCAAATTTGTAGTAGGCTCCTCTGGTGTAGTCCCTGAGTAATGGGTTCCTCTCCTGGGAAATCTCCACAGTTCCAAAGAACCTTAGTGTCCTACACTGGGTCTCCAGAGCCTCAGACTCCTGAACTGGGTCTCCAGAGCCTTAGAGTCCTGCACTAGGTCCCCAGAGTCTTGGAGTCCTGCACTGGGTCTCCAGCCTCAGAGTCCTGCACTGAGTCTCCATCCTTAGAGTCCTACACTGAGTCTCCAGAGCCTTAGAGTCCTGCACTGGGTCTCCAGAGTCTTAGAGTCCTGCACTGGGTCTCCAGAGTCTTAGAGTCCTGCACTGGGTCTCCAGAGTCTTAGAGTCCTGCACTGGGTCTCCAGAGCCTTAGAGCCCTGCACTGAGTCTTCAGAGTCTTAGAGTCCTGCACTGGGTCTCCAGAGCCTTAGAGTCCTGCACTGAGTCTCCAGCCTTAGAGTCCTGCACTGGGTCTCCAGAGTCTTGGAGTCCTGCATTAGGTCTCCAGAGTCTTAGAGTCCTGCACTGGGTCTCCAGAGTCTTAGAGTCCAACACTGGGTCTCCAGAGTCTTAGAGCCCAACAATGGGTCTACAGCTTCTGGGGAAGACCACACAGGGAGACTTTTGAGGCTGTGCCTGAAAGTGTCCCTTCATCACCTAAGCTCACCCTCCATTGAAGAGAGATAAAGATCCAACCTGACTTACGAGTTCTAGCTCAGTAACAACCAATGCAATTGGAAAATATGACTGAGATCATCTGTATAAGCCTACTTAAATTGCCATTTAAGAAATGAATGCCCGTAGTAGCATTCTCCATGCTATTCATGGTCCAAGTTTCCGTTAAATAAAAACATGAAAAATTAAAGAATAACACGTTTTCAAAATCCAATAAACAAAGGACAGATGTAGACTTACCATTTTTGGAAGGCAAACTCACAATGTTCAGTGTAGCCATTGGCTTGCATTGTAGAACATTGTCTGGGTACACTGTGGGCGTTGGCTTCCAATAACGAGAGCAGCTTTGCTCACCTGCACTCATGAGACTGCCAAAAGATTTGCCGTTTATTCCCTCATGAGATAGGGAGAGTCGTAAGACCCTCACTAACAAGCTCCCCATCACTCCTTTCCTCCTGCATGTGATCTTAGGAGACACTAGAGTGGACATGAGGAGGAGAATAACTGAAGTGGGGGTCCCATTTATGCAGCTTTCCTGTAAGTCTCAAGCATGAGGGGTTGGGACCTTTTGGTGATGCAGTTTGTTTTAGCGACAAGTGTTCTCCTTCCTGTAAATAAGCCCAAGAAACATGTTGGTTCGCTATGCTGGAATTGGATCTATCCATTGCTTTATTGTGTCTTGACCTCTCTGTTGGGGTGAATATGTGTAGATTCCCCAGGAGCAGTCACACAAGAGCTCAAGAGGTGGAGGAAATCATCAGCATGATGGACCAGAGTTGAGTGAAACATGTTTATGGAGCTGTGCATGCTTTGTTTCTAGATGCTGTGATTTCCGTTCCATTTAACTTAGACGAACCCATGAAAAACTAGCCTTGTGTTTTAATACTTGCAAAATACAATTTCAGTATTATACCATGATTTTTATATGCTGTATAAGAGATTTCATGAATCCAATATTTTACAAAATATTACCTTCTGTCTTTGTTAACTTACTTTTGGTTCCTGAATAAAATTTCAGTTTGGTTGGCATAATCTCACATTTGTCTCAATATTACTAGTTAAGTGAGTGCTTTACTGTTCTATCATTAACTGATCTTCAGTGTCTTTCGGAAGGCACCTTCTACAATGGTGACAATGCTTCCTTGCATACTTTTAAAATTTCCAAGTTTGCAGTTAAGAAAAATCGAGCTATGCATTGCATACAGATTTGGTACCCATAAACATGAATTCCTTAATAGCAATAATGAATATATTCATAGGAATATCTCAGTTTTCTTTTAATTAATAAGCTTGGAAGTTTCTGAGCAGAAACCAATAAAAGCAAATTTAGACTTCACGTTTTTTATTATTTTGTTATTTTGACTTAATCATGTGCTTATTTATTGTGCTTTTGTGAGAATTGGTTATTAACTAGCAATCCAAATTGAGAGTGATAAAAATTGGCTTCTAATTAAGAATTAAAAATTTAGGCCCATACTTAATGTTGCTGTGTGCATATTTACACATTAGAAAGAGCATCGATTTCTAAAGCTCATTAAAATTTCATGTTGAAATCCTACTAGCAACTTTTATTTCCTATGAATGTTTTTATTTATTTATCAAATAATCCAATTGTCCTTCAGAGCTTGTTAGTCTTGAGTCTCCAACCACCACTTGGGGGATGTGCTTTGCGGATGCATTTCTTGACATTGCTTTGTTGTTTTTCCCTGAGATTTTTTGCCCTTGTGTCTCCTTGTGGGGTTGGGAAGATGAAACACCTGTAGCAATCAGCACTGTGGCAATACCACCTACTCTTTATTCTTTTAAACTTAAAATTGCATTTATTTATTTATTTTGGGGCCAGCCGGGGGTGGTGGTGGTGGTGGTGGTGCCAGAGTTGGTTCTCTCCTTCCACTGTGTGGATTCTGGGGACTGAACCCAGGCTGTCAGGTTTGGTGGTACAAAGCCATCCGGTTTTTAAAAATAACCTAGATCTGCAAGTTCATGAAGTCCTTCTGCTTTACACAAATCTTCTCTATGTGAAGATGAATTTGCAGTTAGGTCTGGAGGATTACAGGGGGGCGTGGCAGCTGGACACTTGTCAGGTCTCCGAGGGAAGTACAGGATAAGGAACAGATACATTGTAGAAGATCAGCACCGATTCCAGCACCAATACCACGTCTCGAACAGATTTGGTGGCACAGATTTCTGTCTAGCTCATGATTCTGGAAGGGAGTTGACTGGTTCCATTTTTCCTCAAAGCCAAGACCGATCCAACAATGTATGCCAGATGATTTTGGAAAGAAGTTACCTGTTTTTGAAAGGGAAGTAATAGAGGACCAGAGTCAATTTGTAGAAAGGGATGGGATAATCGGGACACCTGCTGTGGTGTTCTGAGTTCCAGAGTTCCAGGCTGTTGTGGGGTCTTCTCTCCCTCCTCATTTGGATTTTTCTGAGGCAATCAGCATCCTGAAGATAAAAATGTTCCCTGTTTTAACTTATTCAAGATGAATATCTGCTATGTAACCTGGTACCACTCTCCTTTTCAAAATAGTGAATTCAGGATCTTCTTGAAGACATTACCTAATATCTCATGTTCAAATAAAAACTTGGGATCGATCCTCCCAGGCACTCACTAGCTCCTTCCCTTTATTCTAAGAACATTGGGGAAACAGTCTTGACTCCAGAAATTCTGTTAAAGCCTTGCTTTTCCAGTAAGAGCCAGAGGTTACCACTTGACCCATTTGTCTTTGATGTGGCCTTTTCCTCAGCTACATAACCTGTTTGCCATCTTTCAATGAGTGTAGTTAAAAGAAAAATAACTAATCATAAAGAATATGTTCTAAGCTTACTTGGAAGCCAATAGCTTTTATAACGTAAGGTCATATGTCTATTTCAGTCACAAATCATGAGGAATTGTGTTTCACACTGTGACCCAGCTGTGTAGAAACACTTTATTGTTTTTAAATTTACCCCTTTTATGTGTATAAAGGTTTTGCTTGTATGTATGAATTTGCATCACATGTATGTCTGGTGCCACAGATGTTTGTGAGCCACCATGTGGATGCTGGGAACCAAACTCGGGTCCTCTACAATAACAGTAAATGCTCTTAACCACTGAGTCATCTCTCCAGCTTTCAGGAATATTTTAAAAAGAATCTTTACCTTTTTCTTTACAAGGAAGACCCTCTGATCCCCTCTCAGGGAAAGTTCTGGGATTGTCTGAGGTGGAAAGTGCATTAGGTCAGAAATTGTAATTGTAAACAGGATGAGATGTATCCAAGCATCTTATTTTCTTCATGGAGTTAGGTGACGTTACATGCCTCAGATCTGTGTGTCATATATGATATTTACATATATAAAAGGAAGACTTCTGGACTTGTTATCACTCTCTCCGCCATAACCAAAGAAAAAGGAAACAGAATCATTGGCATAAGAGATATTTTATTGATGGTGATTCATTAAGAGCCAAGCATTAAGAAAAAAATTTTTTTTTCTGATTTTTGGTTTTAACAAATACTCAGTTTAGTAACTAATTTTTACCAGCAGAACAAGAGTACTGTCAGGGAGGTAGAAATTGATCCTTAGTGAGAGAGGAGTGATTGGCTGCATACCTGTTAGGGGCATCGCTGGGTGATGGCTCTGATCCCTGATATGTCAGTCACTGACTGACCTTTTCGGTGTCTTCCAGACTCTGAGCTGACGTCATCCTTCCTGTGGACAGAGCTGCAGCACCTCTGTCGGGCTCCAGACTTGTCTTCAGACTTGGTGAACTGGGCAGATGCTTAATTCCTTTGCACAAGGCTTTGAATCAACTAAGCCACTCATCTTCTCACCTTTCTGGCTCTTTCCAGAAAGGCTCATCCTTATGTGCGTGCGTGCGTGCGTGCGTGCGTGCGTGCGTGCGTGCGTGTGCGTGTGCGTGTGCGTGTGCGTGTGCGTGTGTGTGTGTGTGTGTGTGTGTGTGTGTGTGTGTTTATTTACCTCTGTGGAGAGCAGTTATAGACGCTGACACCAGATATCTTCCTCAGGTCTCTAACTGAGTCTGGAGCTCCCCATTTAGGTCAGGCTAGTTGGCCATGGAGGCTCCAGAATCTGCTGGGCTCTATACCCCCAGCACTGGAACTATAGATTTGGACCACATCCCTAACTTTTACATGGGTTCTGGGGACTCAAACTTCGGTGCTTCTGTTGGTGCAGCAAACACTTTCCCCACTGAGACATCTCCCCACCCACACCGTTGCTCCTTTGTCCTCATGGACATGGCAACAGAGAGCTTTGTAAGGCCAGTGAACATGGTGGAAATAGCCTCCCAGCAGACAACTTCAGTGAGACAGCTCAACTCTGTTCCAGAGTGAGGGGAGATATAAAGGATGGGCACAGAGGCTGGGACGTCACCTAATTTGCATTAAACAGCATGTCCTGATCCTAAGGCTCCTAGTACAAACCTAATTACCATATGGGCAGCAGGGGGAAAACTTCTGCAGGGGACTGTGTCAAGGGTCACACTGGAGACAAGTCAGGTATCCGGACTTAGGAACATCCTCTAGATAATGTCCGGTAGAGAAGCAGGAAGCCCTCCATGATGGGCATGGGGAGGGGGTAGGGAACCTCCATATTACTGAGCTCAGAGGGCTTCCAGGCATGGTAGACTGCAACCTCGGAACATCAGGGCCTCCCAACAGCTTTTGGCATTTCTTAGTTGCTGCCTCTTGTGGGAAGCTCTTCCTGAGAACTCAGACCTAAAATGTTGGTGCAGATGGATGATGGCATCTCTGTGTGATGGTCCTTTTCCCCCAGTGTCACTCTACTGGGTACATTTGTGTCTTCTGTCCCCTCAAAGTTCTTAATTCGTTCCTTTTGACTACAAGCACTGATACAGTGGCCTAGCACAGAAAAGACACAGAATTTAAAAACACAGATTGGTTTTGTTGATGGTGTGTTAGGACAATATCACCAGGTCATTTTCCTAAAACCTGTGGCCGGGGGACACATGCCACCTCAGGTTTTAGTTGATATTGGTAACTGCTATCTCTAGACGTTGGTGGAGCCACCAGTGATGCAGAATGTGGCTTCTGCATCAATAGGACAATATCCTGCACTGTAAAAGGGAAGGCAGGTGTAAACTATCTGTAAAGGTTTTCTCACAGCAGGACTTCTCAGATGTATTTATTGTTTTTCTTCTGGCGTGGATACTTAACCAGTGCAACAAGTTTTATTCTATCATGTCCTCAGGGAAGGGTTGAAAAGTTGGTGATTCAAGCCATTTAGAACGAGGGGCTTCCCTCAGTTTATGTGCCTGATATAAATATGAACTGGACAGTGAATTTTGACCTCACAGCTGCTATGATGAGCCTAACTATTCGTGGAGCAAATTGCTCCTGACTCTTCGGAAGTCAGAACAAGGATCAGATTGCAACAAACTCACATAAAATATAATAGTAGTCCTTAGGTGAATGTAATTTAAATATATATATATATATATATATATATATATATATATATATATATATTTATTTTATCTTACGTGCATGCATGTTTGGGTATATGTACCTATGTGAGTATGTGCACAAATGTGTGTGCAGGTGTTGATGGGGGACCAGAAGAAGATATCAGATCCCTTGGAGCTTGAGTGAAACTAGCATTTGTGAGCAGTCTGATATGAGTGCTGGGACTTGAACCTCAATCCTCATGACTAGTCAAAAATCACTCTTATTCACTGATTCATCTCTCCAGCACCCACTGAGCTTGATTTTACAGCAAAGTAATCTTTTATATTTTAATACATATCTACTTAAAATAATTGCCCCTGCTTAAATACAAAATTGTCAACACCACATTGATAATGTTTTACGGATGGAATAAGCATCCATCAAGTTTAGCAGTTGCTACTGCCTTTGAGGCCCAGAGACTACACACACAAATCCCCACAGCTACCACAATCAATCAAACACAGCATCCCCTCAAGGTAAAGATCAGTTCTAATCAAATCTAAGAACAATCTGCTCCTCTCCATTTGTGAGCACTCACAGTTTTTGACTGGTAGCATCATTTCCAATTGTAAAACATGAATGAAGAACATAAAGAGGATGAGATTATCAAGGTGGATGCCACCTTTGAATCTGAGATGTCCCTGTGGGATCATGTTTTGAGTGCTTGCTCCAAGTTGGTTGTGCTATTTGGGAGAAGTTCTAGAGTCTAGTAAGTGGGATCCAGCGAGTATGTGGGGTAAGCCTTTGGAAGTTAGAGTGTTTCAGCCTGCTTTCTCTACTTCTGATCCTCCCTCCTAACAACACAGACTGAGCCACTCCTACCACCATGCCATCCTCTCTGTGATGGGCTGGAATTTTCCAAGACAGAAAGCCAGAAGCAGTCCTTCCTCTTGTGAGTTGATTCATTCAAGTCTTTTTCACAGTGATAAAAATGTAACCAATACAGTGAATTTTTATTCATAGAGTTTTCCTACAATGAATACTTTGGTTTGTTTACATTAGAGCACGGACATCTTTAAGGCAGAGACTTTTTTTTAAATCATGTTCAAATACAAAATCTACAAATCTCAGAACAGTAGCTGGCACACAGACGCTTACAGAAGAGGAGATAAAGGACAGTCCACTCAAGCTGAAAACCAGCCTCTATTTCCCAAAGGCATTAAGATATCCTCAACTTGGTTTCCTAGGGTAATAACCAAGAGTGTCTCAAATCCAGATATTTATATAGTTTTTTTCGATTAAGAACTCTATAAAACATCAAAACTGTGTTGCCAGGATGCCTCAGGGGGCATGAGTGGCAAACCTAGTGACCTGAGTTTGCTTCCTGGGGCTCAAATTATCCATCAAAGGGGAAAATGAACACTGTCCACTGTCCTCCATATGCATGTCTTGATGCAAGTCCACCCCTGCTCAATAAATAAGTAAACATTAAAAAATGAAAAAAATCAAAACTCTTTAATGCTTAAGATTAGTTAACTATGATTTATGATGTCTAGTTAATGCTTTAAGGCAGTAAATTAAAAAATAGGGCCCTTAATATTATTGAATTGCTAAACCATGATATTTCTGAGTCAAAAATAACACCCAAGGCAATTTTATGTCCACTTTATATCTAATGTGAATTAATCATCAGCATGTTGGCACATTCTAAGGTTTTTAGCTTCTAAAATGCCAGCACCAGAACAAAATTAATCTTAATTGAGGTTTCTCATGAATCTCAATGAACCCTCAACTTACTGCTCCATTGAATTTTTGACTGAAATACCAACAGTTTTTAATGTTTACTTTCTGTGGACAGTGTGTCATGAATGGAAGTATCCATTCATTGCCTCAGTGTCTTGATTCTCTTTATCACATCCAAGGAGAATATTGATATTCTGTATACAAACTGCTGGTCAATGAAATGGGTAGTGGCACCACATTTTAAAACCTTTGGAGTGCTTAAAAACTATTATGTTGGTTCTCTTTATATAATTCAGTATGTGCTTGATATTGGCAGAGAGCTATATTTATCAGCACTCATGAACATCTGAGAGTTGTTCTTCAGGGTCATAACTAAAGTTGTCGGGGGTGGGGAGGGGAAGAGGGAGGGAAAGAGGGAGAGAGAAACAGAGAAACGAGGGTAGGGGCCAGATAGAGAGACACATGGAAGAAAAAGACCCGGCGTCATTAGGCTTGGATGATTCAAGACGCGACAAGAAACCAGATGACCACTTTGGGAAAACAAAGACCACTTTGCTCACAGCTGTCTTCAGTGTTCACTGTACCAGTGAGCTGTCCACATTTCCTGTCAGTCTGTGTTCTGGGGATCATTGCATAGACAGTGCACACAAGTTTCCCGTGGTGGCTCCTCGGAAACTTGCATGTTCCCTCTGCTCATTACTCCTCCTACTTGGGACCAGAATTTCCAGATTAGTCCTTGTGTGCACAGATGGGGGTGTGTCTGTTAGACAATGTGCACCGATTCATGAGGGCATTTGTGGCCAGATGGTAGAGCCTCTGACAGAAGGGTATGTGCGACCATGTGTGGAAAAGGAGTTGCAGTGAAATCTCCTTGGAATTTTCTTCATGTTCAGAACTTTAACGAAGGTGGCAGCAGCTTGTATGTGGCTCATGGGGCTGGTGGGTGAGCGAACAGATGCTCAAATTCCAGACTCCCTGGCACAAGTTCTGGCTTTGGGAATAAGAATGGGCCAAGAAGGCAGCAGCTTCCACTGTGCAAGCCAGGGAGAACATTCTGGATTTCCATTCTAATAGCCCCAGGAGCAATGTGTATTATTTATGTTTCTATTTTTATATATTTAGAGTCCGTTCCTTGGTTGATGTTTCTCTATTCGTGGACACTTTTTGGCAATTATAATGATGGTGAAGGGAGGTGGGAAGAACACACATTTCTTTGTAAAAATGATTTGCATGTATTATTTTTTACATTAATCTGATACATTTATGAGACCTCAGAATTCCCACAGCTAGTCGAATACAGCTCCCCCTCCCTCCCCTCATACACAGACACAAAACACATACACTTTTCTGGAGGGCATGATACTGAGGTTTAAATTGAGGACTTTTCCAAGTGTGTCATCACTGAGCTGTATCCCCAGCCTTCTCCCTTATCCCCCCCCTTTTTTTTGTTAAGTTTGAAATAAAGTTGCACTAAATTGCTGAGGTTGGCCTTGAACTCACTATCCTCCTGCTTCAGCTTTTGAGTAGGTGAAATGACCATCCAGGCCACCTAGCCTGGCTCTTTTTTTTTAAATTTTATTTTATTTTATAATACAATTCAGTTCTACGTATCAGCCGTGGATTCCCTTGTTCTCCCCCCTCCCGCCCCTTTCCCCCAGGCAGCCCCCCCATTCCCACCTCCTCCAGGGCAAAGCCTCCCCCGAGGACTGAGATCAACCTGGTAGACTAGTATTTTGAACAAGCATTCCATATAAAAATCTTAGCTTACAAGGCTAAAAATTTTTTTCTTGTGAAAAGATGCATCCAGATGTGGGGGCTGATAAATCATCTTTCCTTTGGCATTCACCAAATGGTTCACCTTGTTTTAAGTTGAATCTTACATTGTGGCGGTGTTTCATCTTGTGACATACTGTCTACAGAGGGCAAGATGCCTTAAAATATTCAAAGAAGTCCATAAGCCTCTTACTTGACATTGAGATTCATAGAGTGATTGCGAACTTTGGTTTTGGCTTGGTGGAGTGTATTTAAAGTTTTGCTTTTCATGCTTGGGCTTTGGGCAAGTTGCTTCAAAAGCCTTAGTTTCTTTTCTTGTGAAATGACTCTGATACCCACCTCATTAGCTTGTAAGCTTATATATGGTCATAGGTTGTGTTAAGCAAAATACACATGAAGCCAGGCAGTGGGTAGCCTTACAAGGTTCTGAGCTTTCAATGATCTGAAATGTCTCTGGAATGCATCAGCTATATGCACACTGACTTGCTTAGTGATATGCCAAGGTCCTTACACAAAGAAAACAGCCCAGGTACTTGAAAAAAAAAAGTAGGAAGCTTTTCATGTCACAATTACCCAACCCATCTCTGTTGGATTTGTGTGTGAGCCATGGACTCTGATTAAGTTTACTATTCAGACTTTTGTAGACTAAATGGGAGTCCAGGAATTTCAGAACAGTGAGTGCTTTGAAAGTTATATTCTCCATGGATTCTGGTTCTGGCCCTACATTTCAGCATCCTTTAGTCATTGCTTATTATCAATGACCTTGTTTTTTAGCTAGGTTGTAGTGGTGCATGCTTTTAACCTTAGTACTCGAGAGGCAGAGGCAAGCAGACCTCTGAGGTCAGCCTGGTCAACAAAGGGAGTTTAGGACAGCCAAGGCTACTCAGAAAAACCCTGTCTTGAAGCAACAACAGAAACAGCAACAACAATTTAGCAATTATCTTTTTTTTTTTTAAAAATTATACAATAGCAAAATAACTATCTGTTCATTTTCTTGGTGATGACATTTTCCAATCTACAAGTAACCCAAGTAGGATACCAACATTGGTACAATGTTTTGCTCTTATTCTGATTTCTTGCTTTGTACTGTACTTACTGGTGTGTAAAGTGTGAGCACATTTAGTCTGGTGTGATTTTATCCCTTGGGTAGGTTCACACATCTACACTCACAATTAAGGCAGTTTTGAAGGCAGCCTCTTCATATTACCCTTCTGTATCTGCCTCCTTCGCACACTTTCTGCCGCTGTCCCGACATTAACACATATCCTTTTTATTTCTTTGTCTTGCTGTGTAGCAGCTGGAAGTTCCGGTACTGTGATAGAAGATGTGATGATGTGGATATTTATCTCTTGGATGGGCCAGCCTCCCTAGTCGAGCACCAATCCCTCATGAACAACTTCAAGTCAACCCCTGATCATTTGTGCTTCTAAGATGGCTGGCTCAGGAGTGGTCACCTATTTTATGGTGGACATCAAGAGCGCCTCACTCACTCTCTCCATCATCATGGCAGCTATTTCTCCTCATTTCTGGAATTGCCCCACACTAACAATGTTAAAGCACCGTTTTATGTGGTCTCTTCCATCTTTTCTTTGACATATCAAGGTTTTGGAGGACTAGCTTCTGACTTCTTCTGACTTCCGTTCAGGGTGAATTGTTTCTTTGTTGATTTCAAAATAGTTTATGAACTCAGCTTCAAAGTTATTTCATATAGATGGTGAGAATGATTGTTCAGAGGAAACACCCCTGGGATGCTTTTGCCTTTGCTCTTGTCTTTTATCTTAGGAGCTTCATTTATTTAGTTGCTGTTCACAATTAAAAAAAGATCTATTGGCTTGGTGATACCATCTGTGCATAGACGTGGGTTTCAAGCTGGTGTCTTTTCATACAGGAGAATTGTTCTCCCCTTGTCTTGTCAAGAACAGATCAAACCCCTTTTTATTTGGGCTCCCCCAAAGACCCCAAGGGTAAGTATTCAAATGTGGCTTATTGCAAAGTTATCTCAGAGAACACCACTGGAGGAATGGAAAAGCAAGACAGAAAATGAAAGAAAACCAATAGAAGCTGATCCTCAATCAGTTTTCCATGGTGCATAGCCACACCGTGGTCCTGCTGGGCATAGGATTACACCAGGAGAAATAATGGTCATAAGTTTAGGCAACTTCTTGTTTGCACTGGTTAAAACTTCAAAGGTTGCCCTGTCCTTTCCCCATTAACCCACAGTGCCCCAGATCTATACCAACTCCTCAGAAAATCCTTTCTGTTAATTCCCTGCTGTTTGTATTGTGAAGAACTGGACCTGGTATTGAAACCATCTTTTGCTTTATTCTTTTTTCTTTTCATTTTCTTTCTAGTGTGTCAGGAGGTTTTGTATTTTCTGTATGTTCCTTGTAGTCTTTCCACTGTCCAACTTCCCAATGCACTTGGAGCTGAAACCCAGAGCTGATGGTCCCCAAGGCCTGCTCCTCTTCTCTGAGAAGCTTCTAAAGCCCACCTGCACCCACTGCCAGATGACTGCCCTGTGATCTGCTCCATCAGCAAGCCTCTTCTGCTTCTTCACTTCCTTTCCTCCCTGGAGATGAATTATTGCTCTTTGCTGACCTAGGCTGTTATTTTGTGGAAATGGGAAAATGACCCCCCCTTTTTTTTCACTAATGACATGGATTAATGTGGAAATCCTGCACATTTATTCAAATCATTGATGATGGAGATTGCTCTTCTGTTTCTGTTTTTGCTTTGTACCACCAGCCTCCTTTTACATATGTGTTTTAAGCAGTGTCTATCTATGGAATAATTCTCCCCACCCCAAGTTATAACATCACAGAAGTTTTAATTGATTCATTTTTTACTGTAGTCTGAAAAGGCTATAACAATTTATATTTATGCCAGCGATGTATTCTGGTGAAAAGATTTATCTGTGTTATAAATATCAGTCAGAAATTTAAGTAGTTTTTACTCCGAGCATTAATATTTTAATTCCCCAGGTCTTCGGCAAAAAGAAAAAATTTGGCATTCATTTAAAAAGAAAATAAATTGTATAATAATAATAAAACCAAAGTGGGAGGACTGAGCAATAAATCTGCAAACTTTGTGTCTGGCAATCCCAGAAAGTTCAGAATAGATGTTCTGTCACTGACACCTAGCCCACAGGAGGAGGAACAGGGAATTCTTTCCTTCTGACTAAAGCCCACTCCATGCAGGCAGAGTCATTATTTCTCAGCTACTGAGGGGCAGAGGGGCTGGACGAGCAGAGGGACTCTTCAGGGAACTGTCACCCGGGCTCATAGCTGTATGGAGACAGAGTGTGATCGTTAGGGTAGGCTCGTGAGATCAGGTGAAATGGGCACTCCTCTGGCATTTGATAAATGAAGTCACTCTTCCTTGAGTTTGCAGGGTTCTGGCAGTGTGGACTGACTAAAAAGGTTTCTCTCAAACTAGTCCGGTTATTCCGTTGAAATGATCTTCTCCCAAGTTTACTGATGTTGGCTATTCCCAGGCCACACAAACAACAAGATTGTGTGTGAACTGAAAAATGAAACTATCAAGCGGATGACAGTCTGACTTCATTCCTTTAAAGTACAATTCCCTAATATTTATTTTGTTCATATAAAATGGACTCTCTAGGAGAAATTTTACAATGCTTAGGTTTCTTAAGTTAGCATTTAAATTTTTATTTTTAATTTATTTTAAAATTTTAATGTGTGTGTGTGTGTGTGTGTGTGTGTGTGTGTGTGTGTGTATGTACGTGAGTGAGGATGCCAGAAGATAACATTTTGTGTCATTCCTCAGTAGCCATCCACCTTAATTTTTAAGACTGTGTCTCTTATTAGCCTGAAAGTTGTCAAATGGGCTAGGCTGGCTGGCCAGTGAGCTCCAGGGATCTGCCTGTGCCTGCCTTTCCAGGGCTGGGATCACAGGCATACATCACCATGCTTGGCATTTTTAAGTTCTGGGAGTCATCTGAGGTCCTTGTGTTTGCAAGGCATGTGTCTTATTCACTGAGCTGTTTCCCTAGCCACCTTCTGTTTTATGTGTCTTTTAGGAGAGGGGTGGTAGATTCCAGGTTATAGAAACTGAGACCCCTCTACAGGGCTGTCTGAACCTGCTTGCCTTACTTCAGTCAAATTCAGCCTTCACTGAGCTCATTTCTTCTTTTAACAAGCACAAGCTCTTTTTGCACCAACCTGTTATGGTCATTATTTTGCATATTCCTTACCACATATCATACAATCAGTTATAATTTTCTAGGTGAATACATGAATTGGTATTAAATGTTTTGTAGACACTTTATCCTTAAAATGATTACTATGAAGTTTTGTAACTAGTCAGTTTAAAAAAAAAAAGCATGCTAATTGGGTAATTGAAATGTTCCAGGTGGCATTTCTCAAAGAAGCAATGTGGGATTTCTCTAACAAGAAGAAACAGCTCTGTTAGAAAGCCTCAGGATAAATAGATCCTTGCCACCCAGGTTATAAACGGCGTATCTTGTAGTAACTTACACAAGATGACAGTTGGCTGATCTCTGAGTGTACTAATGGGAGGAAGGATGGAGGTATCCACTCTTTACACACCTCCCTCACTGAGTGTTTATTGCACTAGTTGCCACTCTAAGCTCTGATGTTAAAATGATCAACAGCTCCTGTTCTATTTCTTCCATATTCGTGACAGAAGAAGCAAAATGAAACAATAATCTGATAAGGCTGGATGATTGAAATGGAGCAAGTGCTCAAAAAAGAACATGAGTGATGTCACCAGGCAGAAAGTCCAGTAGAGACCAAGACTTTGACTTCCTTTCAAAGGGTCCATCGAAGCAAGCTTCTTCAGAAGTGTTTGAGCCAAGATCTGAAGGATGGGTGTGAACTAGACAGAGAGAGGAGCATGAGTAACACCTAGAAATGATGAGCGAGCCAAGCCAAAGAAAACCATGGCAAAGGGCTAAGAGCTGGGTGACAGACAAGTTGGGGCAAGTGAATAGAGGAGGGGTGTTGTCGGAGCCCAGAGCTGGAGTCTGGTATGTGATTAGATTATTGAAGATGAGTGACAGCCAACCCAGGCAGGCCTGCTGTTTTGATGGCTATTGATTTACTAGTGTCAAATGCTTTGGTGTTTTCAAAGTGTGCTTAATTTTCTGATACTATGTGATGCCAGTGGTGGGAAGCTACAGTCGACAGAGTCAGAGAGTCAAGGGGCATTTTGAGGCTCCATGGATAGTTAGGAGAGGAAACTAGAAACCAAATACTCTGAGCTCTGGTCCCAGGGATCTGTTCCTGGGTCTGACAACTTGTGTATGTTTTTCATTTCTGTGTTTTCTCTCTTGACCTAAGTTTGTTACTGATAGTTGGTCAATGTGGCATATAAGACAGTTAGCGGGTACATGGAGCTATCACAAGATTTAAATCCCCATCTTCATATCTGGTGCTTCTTGTTCACTTTTTCACCTAATAGGGAAGAGGCCATGGAGCTCTATTCATAGCCTCTAAGTCCAACCCTTTATGAACATAGAGTTGTGCAGAGCTCTATCAAGTTGTGATGCTGTTTTCAATACAAATGTTAAACTGTGCTCATAAAAACTATGAGCTTTGTTTTTGAATATTGATTAACTCAAAGTAATTCATTTTATAGGGATTTATATAGATGGGTCTTTGGTAGTGCCTCCAAATCATACTCTATAAATTATCATCTTCCAAAAAAGATGGAATTATCTGGAGATATGCTGGAAAAGGATTTGACATGCACAGTCTGCTATGTCCGCACTCTCTTTTTGAACATAAAGAATTCCCTAAATTCCACTTGAAAAAAAATTGTCACATTGGAGTGTTGTTTCCAATGTGGCTTGTTTAGAGAAATTGTTTACTCCCTTGATAGCAAGAAAGGATTCTACATAGCATCATTCCAAACTCCTGCATATTCAGATACCACAAATCCTAATTTGCTTATATAGAATGCACATTCTCATTTTAAAAATTAATGCTTGGAGTACAAGACTGAGCAACGGCCCTAGCTCTTGTTTAAAATATTTTTTATTAAATTTGTTCTTCGAAAATTTCATACATGTATACAGTACATTCTGACCACTCTTTTTAAAAAAGTAGTATTCTGATTACTTTTACCCCCAACCCTTTTTATAATCTCCCTTCTACCCTTGCCAACTCCTCCCCCCCAAATCCTATTCCCACATTAATTTCTTTGTTTTGTTTCATTTTCACTTGTGACCAACTGGGTTTAACCAGGGCCATTTGTGTGACTATGGATTTGGAATTATCCATTGGAGCCTGTTGAGTTCCTTAGGGGCACACAATTGAAGAGAATGACTACCGTGCCCCAAGAATTCCTCGGTAGTCAACAGTTCAGCAGAGTAAGGCCCTGTGAGCCCCTTTCCAATCCATGATTGATTGACAGGCCCATTTGTATGTGGGCCCAGGACAGGAAGCTGTCGCTGCTGTGAGTCCATGACTGCTGTGTCGTGCTCAGAAGATGGCAATTCATAGCCCTTACATTCTGCAGTCTCTTTTGTGATGTTCTCTGAACCGTGTGTTGTGTGTGTGTGTGTGTGTGTGTGTGTGTGTGTGTGTGTGTGTGTTATAAATGCCTTGTCTAGAGTTGAACATCCAACATTTCAATTATTCCCAGCACCTTGACCAATGGATTTCTGTTTTCATTACCATCTGTTGCAAAGAGAAGCTTCTCTGGTTAAGGCTGTGAGTAGCATTTGTCTATGGTTACAAATATAAATATTGAGAAGGTGGTTTGGGTGCCATGTCCATATGATTAGACTCTGGTTGGTAGTAAGTTCCCCATAGGGCCCAAGACTTAGTCAGCCATGAGTTTTTGACTGGGTGTACAGTGTTGAGCATGGGTTTCCTCCTCTTGAGCTGGTCTTAAGTCCAGCTAGAGAGCAGTTGGTTAAACGACTTGCCCCATGATCATGCCACTGTTGTACTACTCAGCACATCTTATCTGGCAGTCGATGTTGCGGTTTGTAGAGACAACAGCTGGATAGGATCATTATTCTGCTCTTGGTTTTAGAGAGAAGATCTTATGGTGCTTCTTAGGCTGGACTTGACCTTGTCATGTAGTCCAGGCTGGTCTGTTTACTGATATTCCTCTGCCTCTGCCTCCCAAGCACCAGGATTACAGGTGTCAGGGGCCGCACCTGGGTCATTCTTTTCTTTTGAATTATGCAGTTTTTAATCACTGAACCATTTCATCTTTTTCTTTACATTCTGATCATTCTACCCCATGCCCCAAAGGAGTCTCACAGGTGTTCCACAATGAGAGCTCTGATGCTGATGACTTCTTGGGATCTCTATTACTACTATAAGTCATAAAAAACTCAATGTGGTAATTTTCCCACAGGGTTCTTATTCTATATAATTTCAAGAAAATATGAAATCTGAACAGTAAAATTCTAGGGGCGATACAACCTTTTATTCTGTGTTTGTAGTATAAAGGTTATGTTGACTGAAATGTTCACGTATAAACCAAGGTATGAGGCATCTGTATCATAAAACCAGCACCAATCTGAAGAAGATAGTATGGTTCTGTGGTAAGAGATACAGAGGAAGGAATAAACTCCAGAGTGACACAGAATGCCCATGCAACAGCCTTTACTAGGCTTCATTTCTCAGTGAACAGTTCTGTTGAGTCACTCTTGAGAGCTCTATGAAAAAGTCCCTGTGTATCTATCATCTGCTGTGACAGGCAAAACAAGCAATGGTGTGGCTTAGGAAAATACTGCATGACACATCGGAGGAAGGGTCGTGTCATAGCTGGGCTTCTGAAAGTCATGATTTAGTGAGGGGTTGGGGAGGTAATGATTTAAAGATGTTCCCTTAAAGATCCCTGCATGGATTGAGGGCATCAGGAAGGAACAGAGAGAGAGGAGTCCTTTCTTATGTAGGTCTTCAGGGCTCACCACTAAGTCCTTCTGCAAAGGGAGTTAGCCCTCACAGCAACAGTCAGTCCTTGCTTACTGGGTGTACAGAGTGTAGTCACAGCTACATGGGTTTCCAGGCCAGGAAGTTTCCATCATCCAAAGCCAAGCCTCCAAGGATAGTGGCAGATGAAAACAGCGTCCCCATGCACAGCAACTGGTGTAGAGGGCCTAAGCACCCACCCAAGCCTAGCACCAACATCAGCTGACGAAGTGTGTGGAAGAACCAGTGGGTGTGTGTGAGGGATCCCACTGTTTGGGATTAGAGAAGAGTTGGCTTAGGGAAAAGCACTCCACCGCTTATGTCAGTGGTGAGTGTAACAAGGCAGGGTGGGGGACTGGGTCTGGAAATGAATTTATGGAGTCCCATATCGGCGTGTGTCCAGTAGCAGTCTGAGGTATTTGTACCTTCAGAGGTATTTGTCTTTAGGGTGCGTGGCTCACTTGATCTCCAAGTTCTTCCTTACATTTGACTTCTATGGTGTGGTACAGCCCCCTCCAAGTTTTTTGTATTAGTTAGCAAAACTTTACTAATCGGCAAAACTTCATCACAGCATGATTTCTGAATAACACTGTATTATAACTGCATTGCTAATGAGTAAAAAAAAATTAATGAAATGATAAAAGTGTTTTCTACAACCTTTAGCCACTTAGAATTTTCTTGGAATCTTGGCTGAAAATATTATCCAATACGTTTGGAATCTATAGGGAAAGGTAAGGACACTTAGGGATGAGCTAAGGACCACACTCAGAGTGGAGTTAATGGCTGCTCAGTATGGTGGACATTGAATAACTTTTCAGGGTAAGCCAGCTTTTAAAATGTTCTCCTGTCTCCTCTCCTCTTCTCTTCTCTCTTTTCCCCTCCCCTCGCCTCTCTTTCCCTCCCTCCCTCCCTCTTTCTTTCCCTCCCTCTTTTTCTCCCTCCCTCCTTCTCTCCCTCCTTCTCTCCCTCCCTCAGTCTGTCCCTCCCTCCCTCCATTCCTTCTGCTAAAATTACATACTCCTATATAGTCCTTCAATCTCATGTAGGTATTTCCAATTAGCCTCTGAACCATCTTCTAGCATGACTTCCTCCTGAGCTAGTGCTTCCCAAGGGGAGGTGGTTGTTTGGAAATCAGCAGCTTGGCTGTGACTGCTAGTTTGGACCTTCCCTGTCTTGCTGGAGCAGCTCTTTTGATGAGCCAGCCCTGGGATGGGGCCTTGGGAGTTTTCCCTGACATCTCAGCCTCCCGTGGTCTATTTACTGCTGTCACCTGGCAGCTCTAAGGGGCTTTAGCTGGGCTTCTGTGTCAATCAGTGAGAGTGAATTTTGTTTCTGGTAATTAAACTCCCGACTCACAAAGCTTCAGATTGAAATGTATTAATTAGCTGCAAGGTACAGAGTCTGGTTAGTTCTTTTAACTTGAAGAGTGGAGAAGCCATTTTTTCTTTGAAAGTTAAGCTATTTGGACTTTCTTCCCCCGCTGGGTGGAAATGCTATATAGTGAAGTTTCTGTCTGATGTATGATTTGGAAAGGACTCCAAAATCATGGAAAAGGTGAAGTTATTTGAGAAGTACCTGATTGGTTAAAGAAAATATTTGTTTTAAAAATCTTATTGTATTTTGTTTGGTCCATGAAAATAATTAATCTTTTTTTGTGAAAGTAACATTCCAATTAGAGAATTTTTAGAAATCAAGTTGCCTGTTGACTCTCCTTTCCAGCTCCAGCCAGGCCTTGCTTTGAGTTTACAAAACCTCCAGCTAGTGAAAACAGACTACAGACACTTCTACACATGTCACAGACTTCAAGCCAGCGACTTTTCATATAAAGGGATTGTCTTTTGCTGCTATTGTCCTTGTTGGATGCCTTTATGCTGGGCACACCCTGGTGCCTACGTTCTCTCTCTCTCTCTCTCTCTCTCTCTCTCTCTCTCTCTCTCTCTCTCTCTCTCTCTCTCTCTCTCTCTGTGAATTAGCTGTCAAGTACAAATCTCTCTCCTTTCCCCAACAGCATTTCACAGCTCAGGTCTGACAAATTCAGAAAGGGACACTGTAACTTGTTAATACATTATTATTTATTGCTACCAAATCATCCAGAATATTCTCGGCAACGGATGAATATCATTCCCAAGGGAAGATTTTTAATATGGTATCAGTTCCAATGTTATTCCACAATGGATAATCATACATGCCCATACAGGAAAGCTTTAAACAAGGGCTTCTGATATAGTGAAACATGACAATGGCTAAGGGGTGCCTTTCTGCCTTCTCTTATAGTCTCTGATTGTGCTTTTATGGGTTTTCTATGTGTGCAAATGTGTGCGTCTCAGCATCTGGATGTGTTTCTTATGTTTTTCCTTTGGTTCTTTTTTTCTGTTTGTTTGTTTTTTATTTATTATTATTATTATTATTATTATCATATGCCTGTTTGTTTTCTAATGAGAGAGATAAAGAGAGCATGTGGATTTGGGTGGGTGGGCAAGTAGAGAGGATCTTGGAGGACTTAGGAACTGGAATCAAGAATATTTTGTATGAAAAAAATCTATTTTCAATAAAAAAGGTTGAAAAATTATTTGCAGTCTTTAAATGACATACTGAATGTCCCTAGAGAATGTCATTTAGAATTACAACATTAATGCGTGTCTGTACACTTGGTGAGACTTTGCCAATAGCTTCCTTTGGTCTCAGGAGTGTGCGGTTTCTGCTCTCCCGGGGGTGATGATAACACCTGTCCATGCTCTGAATCTTCAAAAGATGAAGTTCTTTATGTTACTGAAGGGTTAATCACCTACCCAAGTTGGAAACCACAGGCTGCCACAGCCTTTTCCTGCCAGAAGGCCAGGTACTGTAGACACAATTTCATCTAGGACATAAAAAATGTTTTCTAAAACTCTGAACTCAATGCCATGTCTGAGGCACTGGGAACGGACACCATGGTTGATGTTGTATCCCATAGCTAACTCACTTAGGGTCCTTAGGAATGATGAAACATAAAATAGGAGATTCTTTCAGGGACAAAAGGAAAGCAGTTAGTAAAACCTTTTTTTTCAAATTGTTTTGTGCATGATTTGCATATCAGTTTCATATTCACTAGAGAGATTTGAAGGTAAGGTATTCACTGGTGCTGCTGGTATAATTTGTGTCAACAGTGATTTAGTGAATAAATTAACTTTAATAATTAAACATTACTATTTTTGAGGTGCTGGGTTTGAACTTAGGGCCTTATAAATACTGTGCAAATACTATACTACTGAGCTACCTTCCAACATAAATACTATATTTTTTTTAGTGATGATAAACATATGATCACATTTAAGAGAATTTCATTTGGGGCATATAGAGTATTTTGAAGTGTGTGCACGTGTGTATGTGTGTGTGTGTGTGTGTGTGTGTGTATGTGTGTGTGTGTCTATGGGAGCCAGAGGTGGATATCAGGTTTCTTCCTTGATTGCACTGTGCCTCTAGTTTTTGAGACAGGATCTCTAGCTGAACCTGGGGCTAGTTGATTGGGATAGACTGGCAGGGCCACAAGCCCCAGGGGTTCTTTGTGTCCACAGCTGTGAACCTTTATGCCTGGTTTTTTATGTGGCCTCTGGGGGGATTGAACTCAGGTCCTCATCTTGTTTGGCAAGCACTTAACTAAGCCATTGCCCCCCTCCTCCCCACACAGTTATTTTGAACTTTTAACAGCACATTTGTGATTGTCTTACAGTTGGCTGTCTATAACTCTTTGATGTAGAGCAAGATAGCATTACCTCTGTCATAGAGGCAAAACAATAATCATCGAGACTGACTTGACACTGGAGTTCTGTGACAGAAAAAAATGAGAGAGAAATAATCAACGTGGAGTTTTCAGAGGCCTCACATCTACCTACTACTAACTGCTTTTTAACAAAGAAACCCTCTGGTACAGACGATATATATATGAAGATCCACAATGTATTTATATACACAGGCAACTTAACTAATAAGCATCTATGAAATATGAGGCATGTTCATATGTAAGGTAGATTGCCTTAGAGATACAGAATTGAATGCCCCAAGGTTGTGCCTCTCTGGGGAAAATGCATGTCCTGCCCAGTGTATCATTGCTGGTGATGGAAAGCATGCCTCTTGTCATGATTGACTGAGGAGCAAACACACTTTGCAAACCAGGAATATACATCTGCTATTGAACTTCATTAGTAGAATTCAGATCCATCTATTTCTGAAAACTAGGGAAATTTGAATCTTACTGAAATACAGTTATGGATTTTCGTCCCAGCCCAAGTGGTAATATGTGTACTGGCTTCATTCTGTTGCTGTCATAAAATTCTCTGACCAAAAGTAACACAGGTGGAAAGGGTTTGTTGGGTTCACATTTCCAGATCACAGTTCATCATCAAGAGAAGTCTGGGTAGAACTCAAAGGAGAATCCTGGAGGGAGGATTCATGGAGGAGCACTGCTTGCTGGCTCATGTTCTGGTTTGCTAGCAGGTCCATGCTTAGCTTATTTTCTTACACCACCTAGAACCACCTGGGTGGGGGGTGGTATTGCCTACAGTGGGCTGGGCTCTTTTGCATCAATTAAAAAATAAGACAATCCCCACAGATATTACAGGCCAATGTAATGTAGGAAATTCCTCAAAGGACTTTATCTCAGGTGCCTGTAGGTGTGGTGGTATTGTGTTCCTCAAAATATTGTGCACCCTAATAAACTTATCTGGGGTCAGAGAACAGAACAGCCACTAGATACAGAGGCTAGAAAATGGTGGCACTCACACCTTTAATCCTAGCATCCCAGAGGCAGAAATCCCTCTGGATCTCTGTGAGTTCAAGGCCACATTGGAAACAGCCAGGCATGGTGACATATGCCTTTAATCCCAAGAAGTGAGCCTTTAATCCCAGGGAGTGATGGCATGAAGACCAGAAACTAGAAGCATTTGGCTGGTTAAGCATTCTGGCTTTCGAGAAGGAGTTCAGCTGAGATTCATTTGGATAAGGACTCAGAGGCTTCCAGTCTGAGGAAACAGGATCAGCTGAGGAATTGGCAAGGTGAGGTGGCTGTGGTTTGTTCTGCTTCTCTGATCTTGGAGCATTCACCCCAATACCTGGCTCAGGTTTGATTTCATTAATAAGACCTGTTAAGATTCATGCTACATGTAGGCTGTACCAAGTTGACAGTTAAAACTAGCCCGGTCACCTATGATTGTCACATTTTGGGTATACCACAGTTTAATGAGGACACTTCTGCAGGGCTTGATCATTCAAACAGTCTGAAGTGACTCACAGACACTTAAAGAATTTGATGATTAAATGAAAGTTCCCAACAGGGAGGCTTTGTGCTCTCTGCAGACTTAATCACAACTTAGCCTTTGGTTCTTAACAATTATAAATGGATTTTATTAGACCTAGTGCCACTCAGGCCTCAGATTCAAATCTTAGCTCTGACTCATTTAGACCACCTTAGACTTTGTTGGACACGGGCATATTTTAAGAGTATCCTTTGTCAATTTGAAAGTTGATGGGCCACACTGAGGTTTAGAGCCTGGACTTGGGTTTCCCCACGATGTGAAAATGATGCCAGCCAGCCATACAAGTGTCACAGTTGTGTTAATAAGGGTCAGCTTGACAACATAGAGTTGGCCCCCACAGTGGGCTGGGGACATATCTCTGTGCCCATAGGACAGAATAAAAAGAACAATTAAGGCTTGCAGATAAGTTTAGCAAGCATCATCTAGTCCTTAGGAAGGAAGTAGACCAGAGGATGGCTGAGACCTTGTCTGAAAGCCATTTTTTTGTGCTGAGTGTGACCAAGAGAGAAGAACCCAAGAAGTCTGTTTAGCTGCATGTTGGAAATCCGTATGGTCCATGGTTTAGGAGCCATGTGAGACTCATGGGCTACTCTTGCCTCAAGCCTAGTGTGTCACTTAATGGAACATGCCAAGGTCCTTCTCAAGGCTTTCTGTCTAAATACCAGCTTCCCAGGTAGAGAGGTAGCCTCCTATATTTTTATATCACCAGTTAGTCCACTAACTATTACATTCTTGTGTCTCAGGAACTTCTGATCACAAAGCTAGAGGCACTTGGCATAATGATAACAATTACTTAGTGCTTACCATGTGGTAAGTATTGGGAAAGATTTGTATGTGGGGCCTCATTGAATTCCTGACCACAATTTTATGAGAGTGTGTCACGTATTGATTAAGTAAGCCACTTTGAAAAAGATAAGACCAACAGAGTCTTCATTAACAAGACCCATTAATAAAGAGATTATTGGTAAGGTTTCAAGGAAGAGAAAACAGCCAATGTACAGATAGAGGAATAAAGCTAGAGGTCAGAGAATCCCAGAATATAAGGCATCATACAAAGAGAATGGCCAATGTCTACCTCTGTGCTGGGACTGAGAAGACAGTTCTCTGTGGGGACCAGAGACTATCAGCTCACACATTCACCAAGGGAATGATTGGGATAGCTTTGAGGAACTACAGCATCAGCTGAGTTGGGCTTGTAACACCTCACAGGTGCATAAGGAGGGTCCCTCTTCCCAATGGACAATGTGACACTTTCAAGATGGGGTGCTTGGCTTGTCAAAGTTTGATGCCCGCTAGAATAGACAGACTGAAAGATGCTCATAAAATTGGATCATTCACTAAGACACAAATCTTTGATGGCTCTGCTGATATTTAATTTAACAAGCTAATTGAGGGATAATTCAAGCTTGCATTTTACCATCCAAATCGTTAAGGCAAAAGAAATGAAAGGTGGCGTCTGAGTATGAGATGTGAAAGTCATGGGCAATGGGATGAGCAAGCAGCCTTCTTTTCAGATGTTTGGCAAAGAGAACCCAGAAATGATAGTTTACAGGTTTGGCTCTGTTAAAGAACAACAGTCTTTAAACAATGTGGATTAAAATGTATCACAATTTACATGAATAACTGATTTAATTTTGAAAAAACAATAAATCCTTGATTTTTCTCCCTGTTTTGAAGAAAAACATGTGGAAATGTGTCTAGGGTAAAATTATTGTTTATCATGTGAAAAATCTTACATTTGGGCTTTTATGTGTGTCTCAACATCATCTGAGCTAATTATAGACCATGTAAAATTTAAAGAAGTCTGCACCTTTTACTTACTTACATATATATATTTAAACTCTGTGTATGTATGAGTCTCATCGTGTACATGAGTTCAGGTGCCTGAAGAGGCCAGTAGAGGGTGTTGGAATCCCATCACTGGATCTGGAGGTACAGGTGGCTGTGACCTGCCTGATATGGGTGGTGGGAACGAAACTTGGGTCCTCAGTAAGAGAAGTCGATGCTCTTGAACACTGAACCAGCTTTCCAGGTCCCTGCCTCCTTCATTATAGCTTTTCATGGATTACTTTCAGGGGGCCCTCTTTGGTTAGATTGCAACGTTCTTGAAGGCAGAGAACCTACCATCTTTTTGTTTTTCCTCATGGTTCTGCAGAGTCTAGACTCAAGATGGTATAATAATTCTGTTAAGCCAGCATGACTTCTACTGGAGATTGTGAAAGTATCACTTTGTCACTGAGATAAAAGATGAGTGGTGGGAAAGTATGCAGAACCCTGTAGGACCTCAGCTTGTTTTTGTGAATCAAGTGCTTTTGGAACACAACCATTCCTCATTTCCTACTGTGCCTTCTGCTGTAAGAAGCAGAGTTGGCTAGATGCAACAAAAACTGTCTGGGCCTCAAAGATATAAGCAGCTCTTTGCACGGGAGGGTTGTTCATCCCTGGAACAGTCTCTTCCACTTTGTGTAGTGATGTTTTAGAAACAAGTTATTCAAGTGCCTGTGGACTAAATGAACATCCAGTTAGTGCTTCAATTAATACATCTTTGTATTTTCAGCTACCTGATTATGAGGTGCAATACAAAGACCTAACTTCATGATATTTGCACATAATTTTTTGCCTCTGCCATTTCCTAGTTAACCCATCTGCTCATCACTAGTGTGTATGCAACATTCACGCTATGACCAGGTAGCAAAAGAGTCAATAATTCTTAACATGTGTAAAGCTTTTCATGTATAAAAACATTTGCTTGATATTTTATAAGTTAATACTGTTTTTAGACACAGTCATTCTGAACTGTGTAGACTTCTATCACTTCTGTATAGACAAAGAAATAAGGAGTTATAACAAGTTATAGAACTTGTTCAAGACCACACAGTTAAAATAGTGGGGAAGAGAAATTTTCACCATTTCAGAGAGATAAAAATGGCAGCTATTAAATGCATATTGAAAAAGACTTGAGTGTTGAGCTGAGAACCTAAAACTTTTATACATATTTTGCTCATGACTTATATTTTATTATGCTATCATTTATAATGTCTGGGGTTCAGGCACATTATAAACATGAAGCCATTTAAATTTCAGGAGAACCTTAGAATGTAGTATGATCATAATTAGTGTTTTGATAATAAGGAACCCTGATATGAGTACCCAGTTTCCTCCTATCCACATGGTGAAGTGTTCCACGCCTGGCTTCTTATACTTTCGTTGATTCCTTTCCACAGAAATGTAAATACTATGAAAATGGGCATCCTGCTGAACTTCAGGGGGACAGAGAGCCTCAGAAAAATCACCAAATCAAGCAGTAACCATCAAAACATGTTTGACATTCCTCAGCACTCCCGTGTATAAAATGGGGCATTTGACTTAGAGAAGTGTGTGCATGCTCATATGGTATAATTTTGTGGATGTGAGAATGGGTTTTATAATCTAGAAATTTTCTGAAATCTATAACCATAAACACAGGATGGAAAAGTTAGTTGTTTATTAAAGGCTTAATTATGGACATTTTAGTCTATAAAATCAACTTACCTTTGCTTCCCGTCTCCTTGATTTTTAAAAGAATAGCCATGAGTTATCTGTTTAAAAGTATCTAGAACACTTCTTAGTCTAAATTCTACTTTGTTTGAGCTTGCATGTGCCAAATATAATAACATGGAATGTTAAGCTTTACCAGAAAAAAAATTATTGTGGATTCTTCAGCATAGGGTTGACTTCAGGCATGAAGTAAAGCATTTTCTTCCAGACTTCCTGTGACTGGGCACAGAGGGATCTCTTGTTTCTGTCTCCATCAATGAGTATTATGTTAGGAAAAGCACCACTCTGGGATTGTCACAGTTCCCTGGGGACAAAAAACAGGGGGAGTGAAAATATTTACATTTTCTCATTGGTTATTCCTTTACTCTGGGGCTGAAGTTTTCTCCAGGAATGGAATGGTATTGTCTGTGTCCAAATGGTGACTGCAATCAAGTCTCAAACCTCACGACTTTAGAAAAATCTTGGGGAGCATTAGTGAGGGAACACTGGCAGAGACAATTTATTTCAGACAACCTGTTAGGTTTTGTACCATTTGTGACTCACGACCTCTTGGGAGCCAAAACCAAAATCAGTTTTAAATGGTTGGCCTCACTTAAAATTGGGTTTGAAGAAGATGATTTACCGGGTCGCTGGCTAAGGACCAGCTTGAAAATCTCTTTGCTAACACTCTGGTACCCTGCTCTGCCATGAGCAGTGCTGGGATGGGCTGAGGTGACATAAACGGAAAAGAGTTTCTGAAATGCTGACTGTTTCACGTGACTTCAGAAACATCGAGGTTTTGTATTTTTTCCAAAAATGTTACCTACTGTTGAGTTCACAACCAGGAAATGAAGGGTGAGCACACTTACAAGTATGCAGATACCTATCATCCTTTGCATTTTTTATGCCAACGGAGCTCTGATGAAGAGGAATCATGTAAAAATGGCATCTTTAGTAAATAAGGAATAAGGACTCTAAGGTTAGGTTCCTTTTTTCATTTTTATGCCCATATTTTTTATTGGATAAGCGGAAAATATCCAAACTACTGCATTCAATAAACCATTTAAATCATAGCTAATTTAGAATCGGTCCTAAGAAAACCTTAAAGCTCATGCATTAGTGTGGGGGCATGGAGTATCACCAGAAAGTGAATGGCCCCTTCAATAGCTTTAAAAATATTATTAAAATTCACAACCCTAACTATAGCTCATCTGTTCAAGGACATTCTTTCCGTTAAGTAATGACATAACACATAATTGTACTTGTTTTTGTGCTCTCTGGTGGAACATTTATTTATCATTTGACCCAAGAGAATATTTGTATCCAGAGGACTGATAGACAGGCTCATACCAATCTCTCTGCATTTTATGCAGAACCACCAGTGCAGTGAACCCAGAGTATGTGGAAGGCTTGGTACTTCATGGTAATAATTCATCGCGTTTTTTTGTTACTGAGCCAGTAGATGATACAGGCTGCATGCTGATCAAGAGACAAAGAGATAGAAATTTGCCCAACATTTACGAATGGGAACCAGGAAACTTTAGTGGCAGATGACTGTGACATTGGGTTTTGCTTTCTCCTTTTCTGAATGCATCCATTTGCATCCATTGTCTGGCTGCTTAATAATAGCTTTGTGAATTGTAAGTGTCTGTGGAATCCTAGAATTTTCTGGACAAACAGATCCTAAAGTCTCTCTTGCTAGGCTCTCACAGAACCCTTGAGTTTCCTCTTCAGCATAAGAGTCACTCACTCACTGCACAGCCTGTACATTCCTTTCCAACCATGGGAGCTATATCAGCCAACTCGTAGCTAATACAGACCCTCTAAGTCTTGTTTTTGGGTGTGCAGATATAATGGGTATATCATCTTATCTCATAAGCTGCTATGAGGATAAAATTAAGTGTGGCATATAAGATAATACAGTATACACTCTGATGTGAAACCTCCTGAGAAGTGCCAGATTCCCGGCTCCCAGTGTGCTCAGTGGGATGATTATTCACACCCACCTGTTCTTCCTTTGCATGCAGGTTATAGCACTCTAACTTAGTGGCATTAGGCTTGCCTGTGGGATGAATTTATTCCTTGGTGACCTAGATCACATCTGGGTAAAAGCTTTAAGAACCCTTATTTGATCCCAAGATTTCTAGGTTATTTCTGTGGTGTCGAATTTATGTCTAACACACCGGTGCTAGCTAGTGTTTTGAGGGTAACTACTAGACTAGATGTTAAAACCCACTGACTGTTTGAGGAGTGGATTGTTGGCATGGATGTGTTAGGTTACAGGTGCTTTTTCTGTGGTGGTGAAGAATTTACATACAACCCACTGATGGAACACTGCTGCTGTTGGCCTGGAGAATGTTTGCTCTGAGGGCCACTCCTTCAAGACGTCACAGGAGACCTTGAAGGTGGACATTAGCACACTCAAATGAGGTGATTCTCATTTTGATGTGTGTGGAAGGTTGTCCGTGGGTTAGTTTCTTGCTTGTGTATCCTAAAGTTACAATCCCTTTCCCTCACAAAAAGTCCAACTAGCCTTGCTATTCTGCTGTGAGAAAAAATGAAGCCAGTGATTCCTGCTTCCTAGAATAAGTGACCTAGTTTCTCCTCTGGGTACCAGATATCACATAGACCCATCACTGGAACCATTGCGTGCTTGGTTTAAGTTTGTAACCGATAATCAAAAGGTGGATAATATAGTTATCTGTACAAAATAATATTTCAACAATATGAAAATAGGGAATAGAGAAATACACAGAAGTTGGGAAATCATGATTGGAAATACATGCAGAAAGAGAGAACTAAAGTATAAATATGCTACAACCTAAGTAGTCTGGTCTGTTTAAAGTTGATAGCAATAGAGATAGGGCTTGAGGTACAGTATTCATTGTCACCAAGGCTACTCACAGAAGAAAAGAAAATGCTTATCCATTCCAACAGTTGAAACAAGGGAGGATAAAGTCTCATAAAGTGATACATTTTCACACCTTTACTTGCGTAGAGTTTGGAGAAATCGCATAATGAAAGGCATGGCAGGGCTCGAGAGATGGCTCGGGGGTTAAGAGCACTTGTTGCTCTTACAGAGGACCTGGGTTTGATTCCCAGTGCTCACACAGCAGCTCACAACCATATGTAACTTCAGTTCCAGCGGATGTGACACCCTCTTCTGGCCTCCATAAGAACTGTACACACATGGTACATAGACATGTAGATAAAACACCCATATATATGAAATAAAATTAAAAAAATACAAAGGCATGGTAATATGAACAGGTTAGTAAGTGTTTTGGGGTAGCTACTGGACATAGAGGTGGGAATAGTAAAAGCCACCAACATTTTAGGAGTAGATTGTTGGCTCAGGTGTGAGAGAGATTGCGGGTATTTCATTATAAAATCTTTTCTGTCTTGCAATTCAGGTTGACACATGACCACACTGTTCTTCAAAAGGTCATCTACTGTAAGACAAATTCTTGTTGATATGGACAGTTAAACATTTATAGTTCACAGCTTAGTGTAAACTGCAAAATGAACACACAAGACTTTTAATAGAGGTAGAGGAATACTGGCAGAAAACATGTTGTACTGGTAATGGAGTCCCAACCTGCTAGCACACAGTCACCTGAGGTAACATTCTAACCTCATTCTAATGACTGGTCATTGACCGAACGACTTCATTTGTCATTGAGATCTTTGCATGTCTTTGGAGATTGCCAATAATAATCCAAATAAATCAGAAGGATGAGGAATCATCTAGCCAGGACCTTCTAGAAGATGAAAACCAGTCTGCAACTGGGTGTCAACACTTAGATATGTTGCTTTTACTGAAGCCTTTGCTTTCTGTGTTTTGAGACCTGGTCTCTCTGAAGCCCAGCCTGGCTTTGAACTCATGATCTTCCTGTCTTCATTGTCCAAGTGCTGAGATCATTATTGGTATGCTCCATGGTGTCCGTCTCTGCGGTTGTTTAACATCAGAACTGCATACATACATCTTGGAGCCTGAGGTGATCTGCTGCTATAAACTGCTTAGTTGGTCTCACAGTCTCTGGGGGGATAAATTCAGTGCTTTCAAAGAGCTGCAGTGGCCTCAGAATTTATGTGTCTTTTACAGTGGAGTAGGTAGTGATTCTTCATTAAGATGTTGCACAAGAGGGTTAAAAACACTGTTAAGATGATGACCTACATAAAATTACATCAAATTGTCCTTTGTTCAGTTGACTGTGTTTGCTATTACTTTTTCTTATAACAATGCCTGGCCAATGGAGGGGGAAAAAAGCCCAGTTTTTATTTCATATTCCATTTATCTCTCAGTATTCCAAACTTAATGTTTTCTTTTGTTTAGTGGAAAGTAAGTCTCCATATATGTAAAGAAATGTTGCTTTTAAGCTTGAAGGGGGTGTTAAAAAAAAAACCTCCAAGAGACTCTGGAAAGGTTACATAGAGGGCACTTTTGGTCTAGCAGAGTTCGTGGACAGTGACAGGAAGACAACATTGGTGACTGTTTAGAGTAGATTCATGGATGTCTTTACATAAACCAATCTGTACATCTACAAAACCAGTTAAAACCAGTCATTGATCCAAGGTCTCATTTGGTTCTAAAATTTTAGGGTTTGTCAAGAAAATAGACTCTTTTGGTCCCAGGCACTTCGAGGAGACCCAGGTAGCCATACAGACGTGGCCAAGTCCAAGCACCACACTGTATATAACCTATCCTGAGAGGTACAGAAATGGCACCAAGAAACCCTGGTCACAAAGATATGATTCTCTTAAGGAGGCTGACCCTGGGTTCCTGGGGACAAGAAACCCCAGTCACAAAGGTACAATTCTCTTAAGGAGGCCAATACTGGGTTCCTGGGGAGCATGCGCAGAACAGGAAAGGCCTGAAGAAGGCACAGGCAAATAATTAGAAGGCAGAATACACGTGCAGGGAGACTATTGAGGTCCTTGTGAAGCCTAAGGCAGTTAAGTCCAGGATGCATAAGGATCCTAATGGTAACTGTCTTGCTTTCATGGCTCACCCTAAACCTGAGAAGCAGCTTCAAGGCTACATGGCGGAGGGTGGCAGGCTCTGCCAACCAAAGCCCAAGGTTCAAACCAAGGCAGAAGCCTCAGCTCCAGTTCAGGCTCTCAAGGTGCCCTGTGAAGGCCCCATAGAAAATGTTTCTGTCTATCAACATGAAGACAGATGGACAGGTTTGATACAGTATACCCTATTTGTACATGGTTGATGCCCTGTGCTATTTTTACAAATAAACTTGAGGCAATATCTGTTTTAAAAAAGAGAAAAGAGACAGTTGTAATGAAGATGATTCTGAACAAATTGCTTCTGATGATCAGTGCAGGCTGCAGAGATGGGCCTTGCCTTGCCTTGCTTGTGTCTCTCGGTGAACTCAGAGGTCAAGTGTGGCCATGATGCATCACTGATAGAACTTTCCAGCTATCATTAAAGCTCCCAGCAAATCTGGACAATGCTGAATTGGCATAGATATAGAATCCTGGGGACATTTAGTAACCTGTGGGGTCATTTTGTTAAGTACTTCTAGTACTGTCATATTTACCTTGACACTAGGGGAAAGAGAGACGTTACATCTAGTCCTCTCTGTATTTTAAAGGTCACAGAGATCAAAGCAAGGTCAGCCATATTACCAGCATGGAAAATACCACCCATTCCACTGGAGTAGCTGGGACTGAATGAATACAATGACAGACAGCAGAGTGTGGCTCCCAAGAGTCTGTGGAAGAGAACACTGAACATATGAAGACATGCATGGGACCATTATTACTGCGTCCCTGTGTTCCTACATCTTTGGTCATCACCTTATTCATGCCAGTTCCACAGCAAAGTCTCCCCCACCTCCTCCTTTCTCCCTCTTCTTAACATGCAGTTCCCTTGCCTTATTTCATTTCCCGGGAAAGAATGAGTATATGTAACCTCCAGAATAAGGCATCTAAATTCAACCATTCATTTGCTCCTATGACCTTTATTTCATTAAAAAACAAATGATTTGGGATGAATAAAAACTTCCCACAGTGATTTGTTTTAGAAAACACTCATAACGGCTGTATGAGAGAGATGATTCACAATAGCAAATACAAGTTATGAATCAACAAGCCAGAAGGTGACTTTCAGCCAAAGAAGACCAGAAATTAGGTTTGCCCTGACACAGTGAAAATGCCATCCAAATGTGCAGTGGCATTTGTACACATCGTAAAGGTGGTTGTCCTGCGTCTAAGCCCTGCAAAGGTTAGATTTCAGATGTCATCGTCAAGATTAAGAGAATTAGTAGTGACAGCGCACAGGCTGGGTTTAAAGGAACTCAGTTTAGAATTGAGAAAATTGAGATTTGAGAAAAGATTACAGGGAGAGGGCATGCAATTATCAGGATGAAATCTGCTGTGAACAAATGTATACATACACAAGTACTATGTGACAGTGGTCCATATGTAGGGCTGTAGTGTGACATTGTGCATTGTGACCGATTACTTAGGACTGTGGTGTAGGCTGTAGTGTGACACTGGTGATATGTAATGCTGTAGTGTGGATTGTAGTGTGATAGTGGTTTCTATGTGGGACTCTGGTGTAGAGTGCGCTGTGACCATAGCCTATGTAAAGGGCTGTGGTGTGGACTGCAGTGTGACAGTGGTCTATATGTATGGCTGAGGCATGGATTTCCATGCAACTGTGGCCTGTATGCAGGGCTGTGGTTTAGACTGCAATGTAGCAGTGATATGGACTACCTTCTGACAGTGGTCTTTATTGGACTGTGGTACAGACTTCAGTGTGAAAGTGGTACATATGTCGAGATATGGTATAGCCTGATGTGAGAGAGTGGTTTATATTTAGAACTGTGGTATGGACTGCGATTTGACAGTAGTCCATGACTAGGGCTGTGGTGTAGAATCCAGTGTGACAGTAGTCTATATCCATGCCCGTGGTATGGACCACACTGCTGTGACAATGGTCTGTATTCTATGATGTGAATGGACATAACCGTGACATTGGCCCATATGTAGGGATGTGGTATGGACCACACTGATGTGACAATGGTCTGTATGCTATGATGTGAAGTGGACATCACTGTGACATCATTGGCTCATATGTAGGGATATGGTATGGACCACACTGCTGTGACAATGGTCTGTATGCTATGATGTGAATGGACATCACTGTGACATCATTGGCTCATATGTAGGGATGTGGTATGAACGACAAGTGTGAGAGTGGTTTATATGTCAGGCTATGATGTGGACTAGAGTGTGGCAGTGGTCTATGTTTGGACTGTGATGTGGATCACAGTGTGGCAGTGGTCTATATGCAGAGCTATGGTGTAGAACATCGTGTGACATCAGTTTAAATGCATAGCTATGGTGTGAACTACAGTGTGATAGGGGTCTATATGTAAGACTGTGGGGTTAACTTGAGCATGATGCCACTGTCTACCTGTTGTGCTCTGGTTTGACCTGCAGCGTGACATTCATCTAATATGTAGGGCTGAAGTACATATGTACCACCAAAAGTGTATACAGTTAACCAGGAAAGGTCTTAGGGGTTGCTCTGTGTTCATATCATTGCTTCAGTTATGTGCAAGCTCTTGAGTGAAAACATACAAATGAGCTGAATGTATCATGGAATGCACTAGCAATTAGGGTTGAAACTGTCCCCAAACTGTTTTATGAATGGTGAACAGATTTTGATGTCTTAGCTCACCTGATGTCAAGGCTTATTCTGTCATCAAAGGACTGTGTTGACAAAGGGTGGATATAGATGAATGAGGCAGAATCAAGAGGCTGGGAATAGAGCCATATATTATTGTCCACTGATTTTCATTAACGTTGACAAAGCTATTCCATGTGGAGAATATTACCTTACACATTTGGGGGAAAATCAGTATCAACTTCTGCCTTATTCAGGGTACAAGTAATAAGCCCAAATTAACTATTGACAGAAACGTAAAAGCAAAAGTAAATTCCTATAGAAGGGAGCAAGAGCCTCTTCTCACTCTTTGGTAAGCTGGTATTAGAGGCTGGGATACTGGGATGAGTTGGGGGAAGGAAAGTTGGGGGGGATCTTTGTGATCCACTGGGGATATGGTCAGAGAGGAAATGGGGGGCTGCAGCAGATTTTCTGCTACAGAGCTGGGGATGGGACTGGGAGATTGGCTCTGGAGGAGCAGAAAGAGAGGAAACATCATTAGGATCACCGTCGTCTATTTTAGGAAGTTTCCACTGCACTAGGTTTCCATATCATCCTTTAAATGCCCCTCATTTCCCATGGTCTCTCCTGGCTTTCTCTCCCTTAACCCTATATCCCCACTCTCCACCCACATATCCCCTCCCCCATCCTCTTGTTTCAATCCCCCCCACCATTCCACCTGTAAGAGCTATTAATTCTATTGTAGATTATTATTATTATTATTATTATTATTATTATTATTATTATTATTATTTTAGTTTTTGAGGCAGGATTTCTCTGTGTAGCTCTGGCTGTCCCGGAACTCACTCTGTAGACCAGGCTGGCCTCAAACTCACAGAGATCCTCCTACCTCTGCCTCCCAAGTGCTGGGATTAAAGGTGTGTGCCACTGTCTCCTGGCAGTAAAATCTCTTCTGTTTCCCCCTCCCAGGGAGATCCATGTGTCCCACCCATTCCCTTTCTCTATACATAACCTCTCTCAGTCTGTGGATTGTAGGCTGGTTATCATTTATTTACTGTATGTGACTAATAATACTCACATGTAAGTGAGTAGATCTGGTAAGCATTTTTTTAAGGTAGGACAAAGTCACAAACTGAAAGAGAAAGCAGTGCTGAATAGGGAATAATAGCAACTATCAACTTCTGTTCTAAGATGTGAAAGATGCAAGTCACAACTTGGGGACAACTTTTTGAGTGTGTATACTTGTAAAAGGAGTTGTATGCAAAACACACAAGGTTTATTTAAACTTTAGTGATTTGAAGTAAGAAGGACATGGAACTAAAATAGGGGGCCAAGATTTTACCAGCCACCTCATAAAAAGAGCTCTATATTTAGTCAATATATAAAAAAGTAATTAGCCCAAGGGACTATGCAGATTTAAACCGCAGTAGATGTCTGCTGTTCAAGCAATGGAAAGTTGGGGCTTGAAGAAATGGCTCAGTGGTTAAGACCACTGGCTCCTCTTGCAGTGGGCCCAGGTCCGATCCCCAGTATCTACACAGTGGCTCACATCATCTGTAATTAAAGTTCCAGGGGACCTGATGCTCTTTTCTGGCCTCCATAGGCACCAGGCACACAGATGGTACAAGCAAACACTCATGCACACAAAATAAAATTTAAAATATAAGGTGGTTACAGTATCGGAGGATTTTAGGGATAGTCTATATTTTCATAGAAGTTGTTCCATAGTTAAAAGAATTGTCAGTAGTCATTGAATGGTATACTTAAGATGAGAGCATTTGGGTATATAGATTGGGTAGGTTATTCCTATTTAAGATGGGTTTTAGAAACATGAAGCTTATCAATTATATATGGGAAAAGGAGTGTTTTCTCTTTCTTTTTGCTTTTGTTTTTGAGACAGGTGTCTTGTAGGCCAGGTTGAACTTGAACTTGCTCTGTAGTCAAGGAGTCATCTCTTTACCTCCTGCCACCTGTGGTTACTGCTGAGGCAGGCACTCATGTAGCCCAGGCTGGTCTCAAAATCTCAATATAGCTAAGGATAATCTTTAGTGTCAGATCTCCCCACCTCTACCTCCAAAGTGCTTGGATTACAGGTGTGCACCTCCTCCAGACTTGGTTTATGTTGTGGCTAAAATGGAACCCAGAGAAGGCACTATACCAACTGAGCTACCCCTATAGACCATGTGTATGGTTTTCCTCAAGGTGTTAAGGTTATCTCAGTCTAGTCTTAAGTCTAGAGCTGGAAAAGCATCCAGAAGTAGGGCTTTGGTGGTTGGTCAAAAAGGAAGTGATGAAAGCTAAGTATAATATAGTCAAGTTGGAGGATTTGCTATGGTAAATGTTTTCTGACTTGAAACTCCTCAGACAATGGTACAGGCAATTTACAGAGAATTTGAGATGTCCATAAATGGAGTTTGTTATCAAAAAGGTTGGATTGAATCTGGATGTAATACCAGTCAACACATTTGCTCCATCTGTTATCATGGGCAACTTGTGACAAACTACAGATTTTAGAGCTTTTGGCCTAATGATTTCAGATCTCAGGCAAGGATTTTTCTAAACAATTTTCTGGTGATTCTGATGAGCAGCCAGGCTTGGGAAACATTTTATGGATAATCACAGAGCGTAAGAAACATTGCTGAGGTGAGGTAATAGAATGAGGGGTGGAGAGATGGCTACACAAGATACAGCCTGTCCAATGAGACCAACCTATTTCTGAGTTAAACTTCACTAGTGGAGACTTTACCAAACTCTATGAAAAGAGACCAAGTCTCCTAGGTTGTATCGTTCTCTTACTTCATTGCTGGGATGCTCCTCAGACTACATCCACATCACATGAGATAGTGAGAGGTGATACCCTCTCAGGTGGGTTTAAGAAATGGTCACTATATTAAATCACCAATGCCCAGAGTCTCATCTGAGTTCATTTAAAACACAGAAGATCAGTGTGTCAAATACGTTTTCACTGACAAAAAAAAAATCCAGATTAAAAAGTAATAACACAGTGTTGATAGATCTGAAAAAAATCTATTTTGAAAAAATTACATCATTAAAATTTATCAGGAACAATTATATGTTATCAAACACTCTGATAGGCTAAACACAAATCTAAGATCATGCCACATTTGAGATGAAAAAAAATCTGATAAGATCAACGTACTTGCTGACCCCAATCTTCATGGAAAGATAAGTTAGGTAAGAGGCCAGTGGGCAGCTCTTGCTAACAGACACAACCTGCTTATAAACCTCAGTTGAGTAAAGGCAGCGCCAACCCCCTTGAATAGAATTGACTTTCTATCATTGTGGCATGGAGGCTAAAATGTCCTTAACATCAGGAAATGTATTTTGAAGAAGACTAAACTATTTTATCTATAATTTAAGAACTCTCCCTCTCTGTACTTTATGCCTTAAATCTCAAACTCCAAAGTCTTAGAAGTTCTTTAAATGCTGAAATTTGGTTTTAAATATATTTCCATAAAATCACCAAGGCCTGGGACTACTTGTTAAAGGATTATGTCAGTGTTCATTTTGGCTTTTGCTCTGGAAAATCAAATGCTCAGTATCTTTGGAACAGGTAATATTCTGGGGTTCCAAAATACAGAGAAAAAGAAAGCCTGACCTGGGTGGGAAGTTTTTTTTTTTTTTTTTTTTTTTTTTTTTTTTTATAGTTGTCAATTTTGATTCCTGTGTTGGCTATTGGCTTTCTCTAGTAAGACTATTGGGGCAGACAGTAGCCTCCACTTGACTCACTGAAGAGGAGACTGGCCTCCTGTCTTAGTCAGGCTTTCTATTGCTGTGAAGAGACACCATGACCACAGCAACTTTTACAAAGAAAACATTTATTTAGGTGGCATACAGTTCAGAGGTTCAGTCCATTCTCGTCATGGTGGGACATGGCAGCAAGCAGGCAGACACGGTGCTGGTGAAGGAGCTAAGAATTCTACATCTTTGATCTACAGGCAACAAGAAGTGAGCTCAGACACTGGGTATGACTTGAGCAAATATGAGACCTCAAAGCTCTCCCCCACAGTGACACACTTTCTTCAACAAGGCCATACCTATTCCAACAAAGCCACACTTCCTAACAGAACCACTCCCAATGATCTTATGGGGGGCAGTTACATTTAAATTACCGTATTCCACTCCCTGGCCCCCATAAGCTTGTAACCACATCATAATGCAAAATGCATTTAGTCCAACTTCAAAATTCCCCGTAGTCTATCACAGTCTCAACAATAGTTTAAAGTCCAAAATTCAAAATCTCTTCTGAGAGTCATAAAATCTCTTAACTATAATCCCTTATAAAATCAAAATAAAAAAGCAGATAATATACTTCCAACATATAAAGGCACAGGATATATACATCACCATTCCAAAATGTAGTGAAGGGAGCATAGTGAAGGAAATACTGGACCAAAGCAAGACCAAAAACCAGCGGGACAAACTCCATACTCTGCATCTCTATGACTGATGTCAAAAAACTCTTCAGACCTCCAACTCCATTCAGCTTTTTGACTGCAGCATACTTCTTTTTTTGTGTGGTTCCACTCCCTGTTAGCAGCTTTCCTTGACAGGTATCCCACAGCTTTGGCATCTCCAACATCTTGGGGTCTCCAAGGCAATCCAGGCTTCAACTGCACAGCCTCACATAATGGACTTCCTAGGCCTCCATTCAGGGACACCCCTGATACATACCTGGCCCTGGGGCCTTTCCTTGGTTGCAGAGGCAAATTCCATAGCCCCGTTCTTCAATCATTAACTCCAGAACCACATGGCTGAAGCTGCCAAGTTCTACTTCTTACAGGGCCTGGAACATGGCCCCCTCATTCAATTACATCTTCACCAATTTTATGTTTTCAGTGGTTTCCTTCACTGCCTGAGCTTGGCTGTCCCGAAACCAAAACCAGATCTGTAGACCAGGCTGATCTCAAATTCAGAGATCCACTAGTCTCTGCCTGCCAAGTATTGGGATTAAAGGTATGTGCCACTCCACCCTACTTTAAGCTTTTTTTTTTTAAATTAATTTCACAACTTGGAAAATTAGCTTAGTGAGATCTTGCCCTGAGGTCACAGCTCCCTTCATTCCATTTCTTAATCTGTTTATCTCCTTGAACACAGAAATTAGCTCCATTCCACTTCCGGCTGCTCCTTTTCTCCTTAAATTGTACCTTTTGTATTTTTCCTTTCTCAGCTTGCTCTTTTTTTTTTTTATCATAAATCTGTAGAAGAGTGACTAGCAATAGCTATACAACCGAGTCAATACTAGACTGTTTTGAAATTTCCTCTGCCAAAAGAATTAATCCAAATCTCTTCACTTTAGCCTGAGGCAGACTCTTCAGACAAGGGCAAAAAGCAGCCACATTCTTCACCAACATATCACATGAATGGTCTCTAGGCAACACATCAATATTCTTCTCCTTCAAAACATCTTGGGCCAGGCCCTCATAGTTCAAATAACTCTCAGCATCACTGTCTTCCATGCTCCTACTAGTATATTAAATAGCACTTAAAGCATTCCAGTGCTTTCTTAATGCCAAACTCCTAAAGTCCACATTACTCTTAACAAATCATGGTCAGGACTATCACAATAATACTCCAGTCCTTGGCACCAACTTCTGTCTTAGTTAAGGTTTTTATTGCTGTGAAGAGATATCACGACCATGGCAACTCTTATAAAGGAAAACATTTACTTGTTTCATTTCATTATCATCATGGTGGGACATAGTGGCATGCGGGCAGACATAGTGCTGGAGATGGAGCTGAGAATTCTACATCTTTGATATGCAGGCAACAGGAAGTGAACTGAGACACTGGGCATAGCTTGAGCATATATGAGACCCTAAAGCTCACCTCTACAGTGACACACTTCCTCCAACAAGGCCATTGTTGTAGAATATTATTTTAAGATGTGTTACTTTTGTTTATGTTGCATTTGTTTAACTCTGTGAAGCTGTGTTACTGTGCCTGTCTAAAACACCTGATGGTCTAATAAATAACTGAATGGCCAATAGCAAGGCCAGAGAAAGGATAGGCAGGGCTGGTAGGCAGAGAGAATATATAGAAGGAGAAATCTGGGAGTGGAAGAAAAGGGAAGAAAGGGAAGAAGCCAGAAAAGGAGGAGGACTCTAGGGGCCAGTCACTCAGCTACACAGCAAACCATTGAGTAAGAGTAAGATTTCAGAAGTAGGAAAAAGAAAAAGCCCAGAGGCAAAAGGTAGACAGGATAATTTAAGCTAAGGAAAGCTGGCTAGCAACAAGCCAAGATAAAGGCCAGGCATTTACATGTAATAATAAGTCTCTCAGTGTGTGATTTAATTGGGAGCTAGGTGACAGCCCACCCCCAAGAGCAGAAACAAACAACAACAGGCCATACCTACTCCAACAAAGCCACACCTTCCAATAGTGCCACTCCCCATGAGCATATGGGGGTCAGTTACATCCAAGCTAGCACATCTCCTAATAGTGCTGACTGTCCTATTGCTGAGAAGCTTCAAGAAACCCAAGATGGTTCTTATAGGGAGCCTTTCCTTGAATGCCACCGGATGGCCTACATTTGTGAGGAACCACTGTGGTGACATTTTGAACAAATAAAATTTGCCTAAAAGATCAGAAAGGCAGAACAAGCCACAGTCACCACCTCTTACCTCATTAACTCCTCAGGCTGAAGGAGCCAGAGTTCCTGTTTCCTCCCACCTTATATTCCTTTCTCTGTCCACACATATCACTTTCTGTTTCAACCTATCTAGTGCTGGGGTTAAAGGTGTGTGCCACCACTGCCTGGCCTTCATGTTTAATCTGGTGGCTTGTTCTGTCCTCTGATCTTCAGGCAGATTTTATTTCTTAGATTACAAATAAACCACAAACCACAGTTCTAGATGTTATCCCAGAAAGCATTGCATTTTCTACATGCTCCTATTGCTTGGGCTTCCACTTTCCTGTTCTTTTCACTCTATTCCTCCCTCTCACCTGCAAGATCAGATTCTAACTGCTCATCCTGACCAGGGTCCCTGTCATCTGCTGCTGCTCACTTTCTTCAGTCTTATGCCCCGTCACTGCTGGATTTCTCTTTGAGGCACCAACCACGCTGCCCAGGACTTGCCAAACTCAGCATGCTCTTTTCCAGTGGCATGTTCTCCTAAGTGGTCTGTCCTCTTCAGCTGTCACTTGCTCTGAAAGCTCCTCTTAATCCAAGTAGAGAAGGAAGATGTCCCTTTTGCCATCTGAAGATACTTCTGTCTGAGGTAGATTTTGACATTGCTTTCATGATATTATACACTCTGACTTCACTATTCTCATGGCCTTGGTTATCATTGCATTAAGCACACAGTGGATGTGTAATAGATGTCTGGATTCATCTCTTACACCAAATATTAGAACAGACCTGAATGCACAGGTTTTCTGGTAATTCCAACATGTCCTGCTGTGCTGGTTAATTTTATATTAACTAGACACAGTCTAGAGTCACCTGAGAGGAGGGAACCCCAACTGAGAATATGCCTTTCTAAGATTGGGCTGTAGGCGAGCCTGTAGAATTTTTTCTTAGTGATTGATGTAGGACAGACAGAACGTTGAGGGTGGAATCATCTCTGGGCTGGTGGTCCTGGGTTTTATGAGAAAGCAAGCTGAGCAAGCTATGATGAGCAAGCCAGGAAGCAGCACCCCTCCATGGCCTCTGCATCAGCCCCTATCTCCAGGTTCTGGCCCTGTTTGAGTTTCTCTCTTGACTTCCTTTAGTGATGGATTATGAATGTGGACCCATAAGCCAAACAAACCCTTCTCTCCCTAACTTACTTTTGGTCATGATGTACAATCATAGCAGTAGTAACCCAAACTAGAACAGCATAGTGGAGTATTCCTGTCACAGACTTGGCCACGGGAGGACTGTGGGAGGACTTTGGACTTTGGGGCTAGCTCAGTAGACTGTTTTGTAGGAGCTTGAAAGATACGAATGTTGAGAGCAGTGCAGAGGATAAAGGCTTGTCTTATGAAGTTTCAGAGGGAAGCAAAGACTCTACATTTGAGTTAAGAATCTGTAATACCTGGTCAGTTAGGGCTGAAGAATCTACTGTGTTTAACAAGAGACCAGGACCAATGAAGAACCTTTGCTTTATTGCGACAATTGATGCTGGTCAGCTGCAGCTAAGAAATTAGTGGCAATTAAGAAGAGACCAGCATCACTGAGGTGAAATCTTCTGGGAGCGTTTCCTCAGAGTCAGCACACAGAGCATATTCCAGAGATGGTCAAGGTTGTACCCTGCTCTGGCAGCTGAATTTGGTCACATGTAACAATCTCCCAGGTAGTGCTGGTTTTGAAGGCATTAAGGGGTCATGGAGAGCAGCTGAGACTTGGCACTGTGAGAAGCCAGGAGAGGCCATTGGTGAAGGTGCAGCCTCAATAGCAGCTGCAGGCCAGGATTAAAAGGGTCATGCAGAGAAGCTGTGGCTTGGCACCACAAAGAGAGCCCAGGAAAAGTGAATGGTGCAAGTGTAGCTCAGTTGCATGCAGCAAGAGACCCCAGTGTTTTGGAGATGCCAGTACCGTGGATGGTCATGAGCCGCAGCTGCAGTGTTGGAGTGAGGCCTGCCGGAATTTAGAGGATAAACTGTGTGTGCTGTAGAAGGTGGAGCTGGAAGGAAGAAAGAAAGAAAATTTTGAAAATGCACAGAAACATGCACAAATAGCCTGTCTGTGTACCGAAGCCCTACAAATATTTTCCATACTTGAAGATGAACCCTATATACCTATCAAAAACATATCATAATATACTCTTAAGTAGATCTTCAGAACTGAGGTAGCCTCTGACTCTAGTTTTAGAATTTCTCTTTCAAGTTCACCTTGGCTATTGTGTCGATACTGCCAAGCAAACTTCTATTTCAGTGCATCTGCTGTGAGGGCAGCAGGGTCAGTAGCATCCACTGGCTTAGGCTTTTTGTCTTCCTCTGATCTCTTGACTGGCCATAGCTTTACACTGTTCATATCTCAAGGATATTTGGCATGTCAGGCTTCTTTGGGAGGCTCTTAGCCAAAGTCTTTCCAGCACTGAGTTTTTGCTCTCTTCTCTCTTTAAAATCAGATCAAAACAGACATACTTTGGTGGAGCTGCAATGGAGGGGGATGGGAGAGAGGTGGTGATGTGAGAGACAGAGGTGGAAGAATCTAAGTGACCTGCACTGGGACTCTGTTGCTCCTACAGGGTTGCAACCTTGGCAATCTGAGGTCTAAGGGCAGCAAGCTCATTCTGTAGTGTGGAGATCTTCTGCAAAGCCTCCTCAATGGCCAGGGTCATTTTTGGAGGAGGCTCATCTTGAGGCAAGTTTGGGAAGGAAATGTGCCTGCTTGGGGGCTTCTCAAAGCAAGGAAGGCCGTCCTCAAGGGTAGGCTCAGACCTGACCTCTGGTCTGAGTTTATTGAACATGCTCTTTCTTCTGTGACTACCCATCTAACATTAGCAAAAGATGTCACCACATTCTCTGCTGGGTGGATGAGACTCCATTCTGTTACATGGCTGGTAGGCTGAAACTGAACTCTTGAATACTGAATCAGAGATAATTTGGTACCAGTTTTCCTTATCATACTTTGAGAAGAGGTGAACCGTATGGTTTTCCAGAGCAAAGTACTGACTGCATGCTGACCCCAACTCGCTGAAATAACTACTATCCTCATCAGGTATTTAATTCAGCCCAGCATTTTGAGTCTTCCCAACTTGTGTTTCAAGTACTCCAGGCATTCATAGCAGCACATAGTCCATAGTGCCTACTCTGCTGCCATAATGTTCCTATTAATATGAGATCTTGGGGATGAATAATAAAGGAAGGTATGGCTTAAGTGATATATTCCTTTGTCAAGTTGACAAGAGGTCAGTCGTGCTGGCTAGTTTTATGTCATCTTGACACAAGCTAAGGTCATGGCAGAGGAGGGAGCATCAATTGAGAAAATGATCTAGTTATAGGCAGGCCTGTAGGGCATTTCTTAATTAGTGATTCTAAGCCATGGAAGGCAAGCCAGTAAGCAGCACCCCTCCATGGCCTCTGCATCAGTTCCTGTCTCCAGGTCCGAGCCCTGCTTGAGTTCCTGGCAGGACGTCTGTCAGTGATTGACTATGATTCTGAAGTATAAGCCAAAATAAAGCTTTTCCTCCCCAACTTGCTTTCATTCATGGTGTTTCATCATAGCAATTGTAACCCTAACGAGGACACATGCATATGGGAATGAATACAATTTGGAGTAGAATGATCTCTGAAGTTTCTCCAGTTCCACCCAGCCCTGCGGTCCTGAAGCAGCTTATAAAATAATCACTCAGAGGCTTATATTAATTACAAACTGTATGATCAATGGCTTCAGTTTCTTGCTTGCTAGCCCTATCATCTTAAATCAACTCATTTCTATTAATCTATGTTTTGCCACATGGCTGTGGCATTACCAATCTGCTGGCTTGTTGCTCCTTGGGAGGCGGGCTCCTCCTTTCTCTCCCTCCTCTCCTTTCTTCTCTCTTTATATCTGCTTGGATTTCCCACCTGCTTCTAAGCTGCCTTGCCATAGGCCAATGCAGCTTTATTTACCAACCAATCAGAGCAACACATATTCACAGCATACAGAAAGACACCCCCCCAGCAGATCTCTTCAACTCTTAAGGCTTATTATTTTTTATTATAATTATTTTTTTTGTCCCTTAGGCTGTGAGCCAGAGCTGAGCTGGGTCATATGCCTCTGACTCACAAGTTTAGGCTTATTGTTGGGAACTTGATGCCTTCTTGGCATCCTCATCTCTACTGTTTCTTTGTTTCTCCTTCTGTTTCTTGGTCTTTGGCATATTTCTGATCTTTGTTCTTATGGTATCAGATGCTAGCTCTTTTTTTGTTATGATTCTAACTCTGATCCATTTAGTTCTGTCTCCTTATGCTGTCTATATCCCAGAAAGACGATTTCCTCTCATTCTGGGTAGATATCACTTCTTCATAGGCAAAGTTCAGCACAAAAATCCTAACAGATGCACTGACTCTAACCAGTATGCTGGGATAGGATGCTGGAGCAGTAACCAGGAGAGCATGAGGGCTGCAGAATCAGGTACCCACAGTGAAAGGACAGCACAGCTACTAGGCAAAGCAGAACAGGCAGATCAAATCCAGGGTGTGTACAGGTCCCATGATCAGAGTCTCCACCAGGGGAAAAGTCAAAAAGGAAGATGCAGCTGGAACTGGAATAACATCAAGGTGAGAAGCTCACAGTGTGGGTGGCCCAGGTCAAGTACACAACTGGTCCCTTTGGGTGTGGTGGGTACTTTACTCTTCATTGCTGGCGGAGTGATGAACAAGGTAGGATATGAGCTGTCAATTCGGGGGGGAGACAACAATTTTTTTTGGGAGACAATAAATGTAACCCTTTGTAATAATAGTCATGATGGGGAATTACAGGAGGTGGGAAGGCAGCGAGACGTAGCCTTCTGCGCTGCTTGGTGTAAATGCTTCGGCCTGACATTTTAGGGTACATCATATTTAGGGTACATTCCCTTCCATCTCAGGCCTGCTTCCTCGTTCCCATGGCTGCCAGGGACATCATCTCGTCCTGAGTGCCGCCGTCCCTGTGCCGCGCTGATGTCACGGCTCTGCCTGCTGCTGCTTAGTGATTCTCTTATTTACTACACGTTCCCCTCCTAATGCATCATCTGAGTGGCTGCTCCAGCCCTGTCCCTTCCAATCAGCCTCAAATCTTAGGCTTCGCTCATGACCTTGCCTTTGATTTTCCTGAGAAGACTGAGGGGCATCGTGCGAGAACGCCTCCACTCTGCACACCTGGCCCAAACACCATCTCTGCTGCCTCTCGATGGCTCCTGAACTTTTGACTAATGTCCCGTCCTTCACTCCTCTTGACTCAGATAAAAGGCAGCCTTCGTTCTTTCGAGTGCTGGCCTGCTTTTCCGGGCTCTAACTCACTCCTTCCTCCTCTCAAACTCCTTCAAGTGACTCTTCGCCTCTGACTTTCTCTCCTTTCTAAGTAACGATGGCGAGATGGAAAAAACCATCAGCTCAAAAAAACCTGGTGTGTGTGTGTGTGTGTGTGTGTGTGTGTGTGTGTGTGTGTGTGTGTTCGCACGCATATGTGTGTGTTGGGGGCACAGAGGTCCTTGTACTCACTTTGTACCCATCCTTAGGGGAGATGTCACATGTCCTTTGTAGCCTGCTGATCTCTATGCTATCGATAGGACAGATTCGATTCCAGGCCTTTTAGGTATAGAACCCACCCTCATGGTCACATGCACTTTGTAAAGGAGTTTCTATGTAGTCACACCTTAAACTTTATTGTGCACTTAGAATTGGACTGATTGTTGCCTAGAAATCCTTTCCCAAAATATACTGTGTTTTAAATATGCTGACAGTGAACCACCTGGCATTAGACCCCTTGAAGCCGATCTAGGTTGATGAAACCCAGTCTGCTCTGGGTTTTCCTTCTTATCTCTTCATATGGTTCACACCTTCCTCTGTCCGACCCCTACGGTGACCCTTTAGGTGGGCATATAGGCTGGTGTGCCTGTGTGTACGGGTGCAAGGGCATGTGTATGCATGTGCATGTTTGTGTGCATGTGTTTAGAGGTCAGAGGTCAAACTTTGGTATCATCTCTCAGGAGACATCCACCTTGTGTTTCGAGAAAGGGTCTCTCCATGCGACCTGGGACTTGTTGGTGAGGCTGGGCTCTGTTTTTCTCTTTTGCTGGGATAAAAACTTTGTACCACCATGTCTGGCTTTTTAATGTGGGTTCCAGAAAAATCACACTCTGGTCTACTTTACTGACTAAGCCATCTTCTCAGCCCCCCACCCCAACCCCCCCGCCCCAGAAGCTTTTATCTATATCCTGGGTCTCAGTCTCTTTTATCTTTTTCTTTTTTTTTTTTTTTTTTTTTTTTTTTTTAATATAGGGTTTCTCTATAGCTCTGGCTGTCCTGGAGCTCACTTCTGTAGATCAGACTGGCCTAGAACTCAGAAGTTCACCTGCATCTGCCCCCTGAGTGCTGGGATTAAAGATGTGTGCTGCCACCACCCTTTATCTTTTAAAGTGTAATTTCCTGCTAACAAGATGTGCTGGGGTAATAATGGCACAGAACTTGTTGGCATGGCCAATCAATGACTGGTCCAATTTGTGGCCTGTGCCATGAGAGGGAGCCCATGCTTGGCACTGCCTGGGTGTCCAGGAACCAGAGGCAGGATAGCCCAGTGTAGATGTAACCAATCGTCTTTTTAAAATAAGAAACACAGAGCCAATGTAAAAGAGAAAGCTGAGAGGTCAGAGCTCAGAGATAAAATCTTACCTCCTGCAGTGCTCCTAGCTTCCCCGAGAGAGGGAGGTACTTCCTGTGTCTCTGTTTAAATAATCTTTCTGTTCTGCCTTCTCATTGGTTGTAAACCCAACCACATGACTGCCTCATCACTGCCTGTAAGTACCGCCCTCCAGGTCTTAAAGGCGTATGTCTCCAATACTGGCTGTATCCCTGAACACACAGAAATCTACCTAGCTCTTCTAACCACCATGCTCTTGCTATGGCTCTAATAGCTCTGACCCCAGGGCAACTTTATTTATTAACATAAAATTAAAATCACATTTCAGTACAAATAAAATATCACCACATTTCCCCTTTTCTATTTTAATAAAAAGAAAAAAGGCAAAAGGTTATAACTAACAAAAGAAAAACTATATACAAAAGTACAATAACTATATACAATATATACAAGTAACAAATACCTAAACGATGTCTAGTCCATTTGTATTTGACAAATCAGAGAAAATAATTCCCTTATCTATCCTATTTTAGTAAGTCCAAAATGTATCTAATTCACTTTCTATCCTAATTAATCTTCAACTATAACTAACTAATCTTTAACTCCCTCAGAGACCCAAGAAGGAAATAATATTAGCTAACAAAAATAAAAACAAGAAGTGCACAAAAGCAGCTTCCAAAAATTTTGTGAGTTGACAGAAACAGCCAGCTGCCTGGACAGTCACCTGAGGTTTCTCCACAGTGTTGGGGCATCATCTTCAGCCTATAGGCTTATGGTATCTGACAGACTCATTTGTGAAGTAGGTTGTACACAAGGTCAACAGTTCAACCTCACATTGGGTGAGAGCAGTCCATGTACCAGAAACACCTGAATTCCACTAGTGTCATGTCATGATTTAGGATTTTAAATTCTGGAAATTGTTGATGGTTTTTGAATTCAGCTGTCCATTTTTCTTGGCTGTGTATATATGGCTTCATCTCAGCATCCCCTTCTTCTCCACATCCCTCTATTAAATGCCAGTCTACTATTGAGAGGCGTGAGCTTTAGTTGCTGTTCCATTGCACAACAGAAGCCATCGGCCCACTGCCTGTTCAGCTGCCTTCGAAGAAAAGGACACTGTACCTTTTTTGGATTGTGAAGTCCACTTCAGGGATGGTGTCATATTGTCCTGGCCTCAGAAGATGCCTTTTGATAAAGCCATAACCACACTTGTTTTGGCAGGAATCAGTAGTCCTTTGTTTCGTGTTCTGTCTGTTCATTTTGTCCTGTTGATTTGAGGATACTTTGTTGTCCAGTGGCTAACTTTTGCCACAATGAAAATTAACTCCATATGCAGTTTCTTTAATGCCCATATTTTCTCTGAAGTAGATTGGTACTGTCAGGAGCCGACATGTCTCAAAAAAGAAAAATTTCTAAGTTATTAAAACATTTTAAATGCCATATTCTGTAGATCTCTGAAGGGTTTGAAGATGACCTGTCTAAAATACATCTGCTCAATTTTTAAAACGTATCTAATATGACTACAATTTCTATTGTAATGTCTATAACTACTAACTTTCATTTCTTTATATCCTAATAGTTGGTAATAATGTAAAGTATTTAAAACTAGTAATTATCTTTTTTTTTTTTTTAAACAAGAACCTTAAATCTAATCTCCTTTGCTTAGCCTTTTTCTTAACCCTTGACAACTTGTAACCTACCCCCCTAAATAATGAAAATTATCCCAGACCCAAAACCCATTAAAAAGAACCAAAGAAAAACCACCCGCCCCACACCACCTCTTTGGGAATGTGGGCGTCATTTTTAAAATTGTTTTCTGTTGGGTATGGGCGAAGTTATCTTTATCCTGAAAGAAAAATTTAAGTTAATTGTCAAATTTTAGGAAAGGTAACTATATCTTTCATTATTATCTAGTCTGTGTATAATGTCAAAGTTCAGGGTTTATCTCAAGTCCTTATTCAAGTAGTCTTTGAGACTGGATCATCTTAGCTAGTCATCTTAAAATTGCTCTTAGCACCTTGTAGTTCAAAGCTGATCTGTAGATGATGTTTGTCAGTTTAGTGATATTATTATTGTCCACGTGGAATTGTTGTTGTTGTTGTTGTGGGGCCCCATTTTTTTCCTGGAGACTTCAGTTGATGTTAGGCCTGGCCATGATTTCCTGCAGAAAACTGATAAGAGACTCGAACACAAAGACATATATATGTAGTTAATTGAAGCCTTTTTTTTAGAATTAGTTAGTACTCTATATGACTATTTCTATCTTAACAAAGTTTAAAATGTATATGTATCTATTAATCTTGTAAATTTTGATATAAAATTTATACTTTAAGAAAAGTTTAAAGAATCAGAATAGAATCAAAGAGTTGAGATTAGTAATAGAATAGTCCCTTAATTAATTTGGCTTTTGTCCTGTCCCATAGCAGAAAATGGCTCTTTTTGGCATGATACAGGGAGTTTGTATTTTCCTTTTAACAACATGCTTGAATTTAAAGAAGGAGAGAGCCATTCTCCAACTCTAAAGTCAACTTTAAATTTTAATTGAACTGGGACTATTAGAAAACCAATAGTGTTAAATCTTTAGAGAAAAGCAGAAACAAACATTTAAGAAGACATAAATTTTTTTTTTAGATTATATATACCCATACGTCGTTTCACTTTGTTTCCTGGGATAGATGATTTGTTCCTTTTTTTTAGTTGTCTCATTTGTCTTGTGTTTTTTAGATTTTTTAACCTTTATTCTCTTAAAAGACAAAAACAAAAACCTTCCCCCAAGACTAATTTTGGGGATTTTTTTTTGGCAAGTTATTATCTGATTAAATGAAAAGACATGTGTTATAGGTACAAGTTAGTTTAAATTGGATGTTCATGTTGGTTGATGAACTATCACCTCCTCTAATTAAGAGGTTTCTCTTGTTTAAATCGAACCTTTATCAATTTTGATGGTACCCACAGCTTATCTTCTCCTGTAGAAACAAAAGTAAAACCTCGTCCCCAACGTAATACATACCCTGGTTTCCATTCTGAGGTCAGCACATCCTTAAAGTATATAGGCTGATTTAATTTTGTAGTTTTTTTTATTATCTAATGTCTCTCTGCAGCTGTTGTTCCTTTCTCATTGGCATTTAGAAAATTTAAAGTTAGAAGAGCATTATGCAGTCTATTTCTGGGGGTTTTTGTTACCCATTTTTGTTTGTTTAGCATATCCTTTAGAGTTTTGTTTGATCTTTCTATAACTGCTTGACCTGTAGGATTATGTGGTATGCCTGTAATATGTTTTATATTGTAATAAGCAAAAAACTGTTTCATTTTAACAGAGACATATGATGGAGCATTGTCAGTTTTGATTTGTGCAGGTATACCCATAATGGCCATAACTTCTAGCAAATGAGTGATTACAGAATCAGCTTTTTCAGAACTCAGAGCAGTTGTCCATTGAAATCCTGAATAAGTATCAATGGTGTGGTGTACATATTTTAATTTTTCAAATTCTGTAAAGTGAAACACATCCATCTGTCAGATTTCATTCCTCTGAGTACCCTTTGGGTTACATCCTGTTGGTAATGGCGTTTGATTATAGAAGGAACAAGTAGGACATTTTTTTACTATTTTTTTGGCTTGTTGCCAGGTTATGGAAAAATCTTTTTTTAAACCTTTACTATTGACATGATGTTTTTTATGAAATTTTGAGGCCTCCAGCATATTTTTTATCAATAATTTATTAATCTCATCATTGTCTTGTGCTAGAGGGCCTGGCAGACCAGTATGAGATCGGATGTGAGTTATATATAAAGGATGACTCCTTTTTCTGATTGTATCTTGTAATTGAATAAATAGTGAAGTTAATTCTGAAGCATCAGGGATAAATTCTGTAGTCTCAATATGTAACACCACTCTTTTAGCATACTGAGAGTCAGTTACTATGTTGAGAGGTTCTGAAAAATCCATTAATACCAACAGAATAGTATACAATTCTGATTTTTGTACTGAATTATAAGGACTTTGTACTACTTTATTTAATTTTTTTGATTTGTAACCTGTCTTTTCTTGTTTATTGGCATCTGTATAAAATGTACGAACTCCAGATATGGGTTTTTGCCGTACAATTCGAGGCAAGATCCAATCAGCTCTCTTTATAAAATCAATTTTGTTGTTTTTGGGATATTTGCTGTTAATTTTTCCCAAAAAATTACTGCAAGCTCTTTGTCAAGGTTCACTTTTTGTCCATAATTTTTTAATGTCCTCCTTAGTTAAAGGTACGACAATTTTTGTTGGGTCTATTTCTGTTAATTGACGAAGTCTCAATTTTTCTTTCCAAATCAAGTTAGAGATTTTTTTTCCATAAGTTTTTAATTTTTTATTTGGTTTATTTGGTAAAAATATCCATTCCAATATAATATCTTTTCTCTGTATTAATATTCCAGTAGGGGAATGCCTAGAAGGTAAAATAACCAAAATGTAATCCAGCTTTGGATCAATACGATCCACGTGTCCTTTATGTACTTTCTTTTTTACCAAGGCCAATTTTTTCTCAGCTTCAGGTGATAATTTTCTTGGACTATTTAAGTCCTTGTCACCTTCTAAGGTTTTGAACAAATTAGTCAGTTTATCATTTTTTACCCCAACAATAGTTCGTAGATGAGAAATATCTCCAAATAATCTTTGAAAGTCATTAAGAGTTTGTAGTCTATCTCTCCGAATTTGTACCTTTTGGGGTCTAATTTTTTGTAGCTCTATTTTATATCCTAAATAATTAATAAAATCTCCTCTTTGTATTTTTTTAGGATTAATTTGTAATCCCCAGCAAGGCAAATTTTTTTTTATTTCTTTAAATATTTTTTTTAAAGTATCTGTATTTGAGTTAGCTAGTAAAATATCATCCATATAATGATAAATTATAGATTTAGGAAATTTTTTACGTATCACTTCCAATGGCTGTTGTACAAAATATTGGCACAGAGTTGGGCTATTTAACATTCCCTGTGGGAGGACCCTCTATTGAAATCTTTTAACCGGTTGAGAATTATTATAAGTAGGCACTGTGAAAGCAAATCTTTCTTTGTCCTTTTCTTGTAAGGGTATTGAAAAGAAATAGTCTTTTAACTCAATAACTATGAGAGGCCATCCTTTTGGTAACAGAGTAGGCAAAGGAATTCCAGATTGTAGAGAGCCCATCGGCTGAATTACTTTGTTAATTGCTCTAAGGTCTGTTACCATTCTCCATTTACCAGATTTTTTTTTAATAACAAATACAGGAGAATTCCAAGGGCTGGTTGACTGTTCAATATGCTGAGCATTTAACTGTTCTTTTACCAGCTCTTTTAAAGCCTGGAGTTTCTCTGTTGTTAAAGGCCATTGTTGAACCCATACAGGCTTGTCTGTTAACCATTTTAAAGGTAGAGCTGTTGGTATTTTTGGAGGATTATCAGTTGTTGTGCCCTGTTCCTGTATAATATGGATGGCTGGTGACCACTCAAAATAATGTCTTTTAATATTTTTCTCAGAAACATGTGCTAGTTTATGATTTGTTTCTGAGATTGGAGGGATTTTAATCTGAGTATTCCATTGTTGTAACAAGTCTCGACCCCACAGGTTCATAGCTATGTTAGTGACATATGGTTTTAATTTTCCTCTCTGTCCTTCTGGACCTATACATTCTAGCCATCTTGTACTCTGTTTCACTCCAGATAATGTCCCAATCCCTAACAGTTGAACGTTTACCTCCTGAAGAGGCCAAGCTGGATGCCAAAATTTTGGTGCAATTATGGTAATGTCTGCACCTGTGTCTACCAGACCAGACAACAAAACACCATTTATTTTTATCGTTAATTTTGGTCTCTGTTCATTAATAGAAGTTTGTCAAAAATTTTTTTTTATGTTTTTTCCTGAATTTTTTATTTTTTCTTTTTTATCATCTTGACCAGTATGATTTATTTTAATAGTTATTTGATTATTTAATCGCTCAGAGCAGGGATTTCCTCTACAGCTGCAGGAAAGGTTTGAACTGGTTTTGCTATGGGGGCCTGCATGAGGCCCCTCTGGGAGTTTCCCGAAAACTGAGGCAAAGGATTACCCTGTCTGTCCTTTGTTGATCTACATTTGTTGGTCCAGTGTTTTTTCTTACCACACCTTCTGCATACTCCAGAAGGAAGGGGCATTCTGTTGCCATTGTTCCTTGAAGAAACATTGCTTCTAGGAATGACCTGTTTACAGTCCCTTTTAAAATGTCCTTGCTTTTCACACCCAAAACATCTAACACTCCTCAAACCTTTTGAAATTACTTCTCCTACCCACGTATCATCATGCTCATCAACCTCAACATTAATTGTTTCTCTAATCCAATCTTTCAAAGGTGCAGATCTTGCCCTTAACGGCCTGATTATTCTTTTGCATGCTGCATTCGCATTCTCAAATGCCAAAGCTTCAATTATTGCCTTACTAGTTTTTGATCTTGAGACCATTTTGTTTACTGTTGAAGCCAGTCTTTTTAAAAAATCTGTGAAAGATTCTTTTGGGCCTTGTATAACCTTTGTGAATGACTCAGGTTTTTTTTCTGGTTCATCAACTCTGTCCCATGCATTCAAGGCTGCCATTTGACATAAAATTACGGTTTGAACATCATATAAACATTGTGTTTGTATTGAAGCATATTGGCCTTCTCCAATAAGCTGATCCTGACAAACTTGTATTTCTTTATCTCTCCATTGTGTTTCTACGTTTCTAGCTTTCTCCTTAAACCATGTTAGAAATTGAATTTTCTGGCTGGGTTCCAGAACAGCTTGTGCAAGGTCCCGCCAGTCCTGTGGTATAATCCTATTATATGTTGACCAAGAGTTTAACATTTGTTTTACATATGGGGAATGCATGCCATAAGATACTATTGCCTCCTTAAACCTTTTAAAATCCATCAGTTCAATTGGAGCCCAGATATTTTGTGTAGCCATTTGATCAGGCATCTGCTGTACGGTTACAGGATAAATTAAGGATGACTGTGTGAAAACAGGCTTTCTTTCTGTAACCTTATGATCCAAACTTGAACCAACTTCACTGTTAAAATTAACAGGTTTTTCTAAAGCTGTTATCCTGGCATTTAAATCGACTATCTTTTTAAATAGTAAAATGAGAATAAGCATGGTGATAAACTGCATAATTCGATCAACATTAATCTTTTCATATAGTTGTTCCATTGTCAGACTGCCTAAAATTTCAAAAACCCAATTTTCTTCCAATGTACACAGAAAACCCATTTTTTCCTTTATGACTTACCAAATCTGCGTAGAACAGTAGAAATCCGAGCGAATTTCAAAAGAGCCACCTAGTGTCCTAGGTGTGAATCCAGAGAGAGAGAGAGAGAGAGAGAGAGAGACAGAGAGACAGAGAGACAGAGAGAAAGCAAGAGAGAAAGTGAAAGTGAAAGTGAAAGTGAAAGTGAAAGTGAAAGCGAAGGGGTAGCCGGCTAAAGCTTAAAGCCAGCCACTTGTTTCCTCTTGAGCCCAGTCAAGGCTTGGCTTTACAGGCAGGGGCCCTGTTTAGCAGGGCAGGCCTGAGTTGTTTGTAGCACTGGCTTTAAGCAAGCAACTCACAGTCCGGCCTGAGCCCAAGCTCAGGGCTGGGGCTAGGGAGCCGGCTGCTCTGGCTAGGGAGCCGGCCCCAAGCAGTTTTTAATGGATTCTTGTCACGTTGGGCGCCAGATGTAGATGTAACCAATCGTCTTTTTAAAATAAGAAACACTGAGCCAATGTAAAAGAGAAAGCCGAGAGGTCAGAGCTCAGAGATAAAATCTTACCTCCTGCAGTGCTCCTAGCTTCCCCGAGAGAGGGAGGTACTTCCTGTGTCTCTGTTTAAATAATCTTTCTGTTCTGCCTTCTCATTGGTTGTAAACCCAAACACGTGACTGCCTTGTCACTGTCTGAATGTACAGCCCCCTAGGTCTTAAAGGCATATGTCTCCAATACTGGCTGTATCCCTAAACACACAGAAATCTACCTAGCTCTTCTAACCACCATGCTCTTGCTATGGCTCTAATAGCTCTGACCCCAGGGCAACTTTATTTATTAACATAAAATTAAAATCACATTTCAGTACAAATAAAATATCACCACAGCCCAGAGATCCAGGATAGACCCAAACATGACTGGTACACACACACACACACACACACACACACACACACACACCAACAAAATGATTCCTGATGATAGTCTGCTATACTCATAGACTGGTGTCTAACCCAATTGCCATCAGAGGGGCGCCATCCAGCAACTGATGGGAGCAGATGCAGCGATCCACAGCCAAATACTGGGTGGGCCCGGGTGAACCCCACAGGAAAGGGCAGGGAAAGGACTGGAGGAGCGAGAGGGGTTGAGGACCCCATGAGAACATAGCCCACAGAATCAACTAAGGACTCATAGTGGCTCACAGAGACTGAAGTGACAGACACAGACCCTGAATGGGTCTGAGCTAGGTCCTCTGAATATGGTTGTGCATCTTGGTGTTCTTGTGGGACTCCTAACAGTTGGAGTGGGGGTGTCTATGGCTCTTGCTTGCACTTGGGACCCTTTTATTCCTACTGGGTTGCTGTGGATATTACTCTATGTAAATAAAACACTGATGGCCAGTGACCAGGCAGGAAGTATAGGCGGGACAAAGAGAGAGGAGAATTGGGGAAACAGGAAGAAGGAGGGAGAGACACTGCAGCCACCGCCAGGATAAGAACATGTAAAGACGCCGGTAAGCCACCAGCCATGTGGCAAGGTATAGATTTATAAAAATGGGTTAATTTAAGATAAAAGAACAGTTAGCAAGAAGCCTGCCACGGCCATACAGTTTATAAGTGATACAAGCGTCTGAGTGATTATTTTATAAGTGGATTGTGGGACTGCGGGGCTTGGGGAACCTGGAGAGAAGCCCTCCAGCAACACTGGGTTGCCTCGTTCAGCCTTGATAGGAGGATATATGCCTAGTCTAATTGTAACTTGTTAAGCCGTGTTCAGTGGATATCCCTGGCAGGCCTGCTCTTTTATTTGAAGGGAAACAGAGGAGGAGTGGATTGGGGGAGGGGCAGACTGGGAGGGGTGGAGGGAGGGGAAACTGCTGTCAGGATGTAATATATGAAAGAAGGATAAAAGAAAAAAAGATGATTTTCTTCTTTCAAAGAACATGTATATGAAGAAACACCTCATTTTTATTTAAGGACTCGTCAATAACTTAGGACAGGTTATGTGATATTTGTGTATCTCACTTGCTCCTATTTCTTCCCAGAATTGTTTTTCTTTTTCTTCTATTGAGATAATCATTATTGGTCTTAGCACCTTCGGCTTCCCCAGGCTTCCTGACAGACACCTCCAGGCAAATCTCAAGTCTCCTGGTTTACGGCAGGTGTTCAGGTTACTTGAGGTCAAGTTCTGGTTTTACTAAGCTTCCCTTGAGTGCAGCTGGTGAACCTGCACCCAGGCTTCCTTGCCTGTAGGTAACAGAGCAGTAATAGTACCAGTGGGCTGCTGGTAATTGTTGTGGTTCATAGGCGTTACAGCTGGGAAGGATTGTTGGTTGCTTCTCTCCTCTGGAAGCTTATATGGTGTCTTCTGGTACCATGCAAACAAGTCCTCAGGGAGGAGGCTTTCAGATCAGACCAAAGACTGGGCCCTGTGTTTGAGATGCATGGCGTCTTCAGCAACAGAAACTTACCTTATTCCTCTTGGGGGGCACAATCAATGACAATTGCAAAAGCCTATAATGTTTTGGGGATCCCTTGGACAACCTTAACCAACTCAAAAGAGGTCTTCTCATGTCTGGTGTTGGGTTTTTTGTGAGATGGTCCAAGGCTCCTATGGAAGCATTGTCAGCCTACATGGGAAAACTTTACTTGAACTATTTATGGATATTTATACACTCACATGTATTATGGGTATTTTGGGGTAGATAGTTAACAGCTTATTCCTTATGACTTTTTCAGACAACTTACTTTCACCGTCTTTACTCTTTGGACAAATGAAGTCCTTTCTTATACATATTTCATGTACAGTACTGCCTAGTTTTCTTCCCAGTGTTTCTGTTTTAGGTGTCCAGTTCAAGGCTCTCATCCATTTGGAGTTAGTTCTTGTACATGGGGCCAGATTACAGGCCTAATTTCATTCTTCTACAAGTGGAAGTCCAGCTTTCTCAGAATTATTTGTTGAAGATAATTTCTTTTCTACAGCATATGTTTTTGCCATCTTTGTCAAATATTAAATGGCTGACGTTACATGAACTCACGGGTCTTTGATTTTGTTCAGTTGATCTACATGGCTGTTTTTGTGTCGATGGCACATTGTTTTTAATACTGTGGCTCTATAACGTATCTTGAGATCTGGAGTGGTGATGCCCTCCTGCGTTGTCTTTTTGTTCAGGATTGCTTTGGCTATTAGGGTTCTCTTGTGGTTCCATGTGAATTCTGGAATTGTTTTTTCTTATCTCTGTGAAGAATGAGATGGGTATTTTGATTGGGATTGTATTGAATCTATAAGTAGCTTTTGGTAAAATGATGATTTCCACAATATTAATTCTTCCAATCAATGACAATGCGCTGTTTTTTCATTTTCTGGTGTTTGTCTCTTTCTTAAGAGGTTTAATATGTTCAGTGTAAAGATTCCTCACCCTCCTTAGTTATGTTTATTTCTAGCTATTTTATTTCTTTGAGGCTATTGTGAATTGGTGTGAGGACATTTAAAAGAGTGGCCAAAACTCGAATAAATATTTTCTGTCAGCTTTTAGACAATTTTTTCACCTTATTCTGTTCTCTGTGTTGATAGTTGTTAGAAATTTCTGTACGGTCAACCTGCTAATAATGTGTTTCTCACAGGATGGGCTGCCAAGTGTGGAGTTAGTAAATCAGAGTGAGCCAAGCTGAAGGTAATAATTAAGTTTCTATTCATGTGTTGCAACAGTGCAGGCAAGAGGCAGAAAGAGAGGCAGTAGTTGTTCACTATTCTATTCTCCTAAGGACTGGCGTGATTGAGGCTTGATGAACACTTCCAAGGATGTTTATATCAGTTGTTCTCAATCTGTGGGCTGATAGCCTCTTGTGGGGGTCTAATGACCTTTCACAGGGGTACCTAAGACCATTGGAAAACACAGATATTTACATTGCAATTCATAACAGTAGCAAAATTACAGTTTTGAAGTAGCAACAAAAGTAATTTGATGTTTAGGGGTCACCACACCATGAAGAACTGTATTAAAGGGTCAAAGCATTAGGAAGGTTGAGAACCTTCTACTTTATATGAACAGGCCTCATGGTGGTCTCACCTCTATACCTTACATTAGAGAGATTTGATAAAATTACATACGTAATGCATATAGTTGGGTATATTGACATAGGTATATACTGTGAACTATTTGCCACTAGTAAACTCAGCAGCAAACTTGTCACCCCAATGATCCTTTATTGGTACTGAGATCATTTTGTAGAAATGTTCTTAATAAATTTCAACTACATAATATGGTACTGTCAGCTGTTGTCACTATAGTCATTCATAGTCTGTACGTTAGGTCTCGGGACTTAATCTACACCAGAACCTTCATACTCTTTTACCTGCATTTCTCCCAACCTCCTTGGCAACCAACATTCAGCTCCACTTCTAAGTTTATAATGGGCATATTTAAAGTGCTCACCATTACTAGTCATCAGGAGGTACAAATCACAAGCAGTGAGGAATCCTTTAAAAATGTTATAGTGGCTATCGTCATAGAGACATAATGCAAGGATTTGAAGAGAAAGAACTACTGTATACCTTGCTGGAAGTGTAAAATTCTACAGCCATTAAGGGAAATATCAGGGAGAGTCTTATGAGTGTGGGAGCCCATTTTCAGGTTCCTTGTGGCTTTACCCACCCACCAGGTCCACATAGAGAGGATGATTAGGACCACAGGCATAAGTGCAGGTGTCTGAGATGGTCTGCACTTGGCTGTGCTGAGGGGAGGTCTTTTGCTCCACCCCTTGGCGTCTCTATACATACTCTGGGGCAGAGACAGGGCTCATTGGAATAAGTTGAGCCCTCTTGAGGCTGTCCTTTATTTTCTATCTGTTTATCTCCACAATCTAAATCCTTCTATCTGATATTTCTTGCTGCTCACACTCAAGAAAACTCTGGGGAACTGTAGGGTTGGTGGGTAAACACCCCACACACAAGATTAAAAGTAGAACTGTTTCATGCTCATTTATCTAAATGAAATAAATCTCTGTCTTGGAAAGGTCCCTCCATGCCCATGTTCATCCAGCACTGTTCACAACAGACAAGCTGTCACGCCTACGAGGCGGGGCGAGAGAGCGCCCAGCGAGAGCGCTCGCCCATCCAGCTCTCGGGTCCCCAGGCGCCTCCCCTCGCCCCGCCTCGTAGGCGTGACAGTTGCCAGAGTCTCAATGGGGGTTGGAACTTCCAGAACCAAGCTGGAATGGCTACCCACTACAGATCTGGAAACTCTAAATATGTGGTGGATAAACTTAACTTGCGTCCTGCGTTAGAGCATGGCACACTTGTACTGCTGAGCCGTCTCTTTAAGTCACTATTATCTAACATTTCTGACCCACTTTTTTGGGCTTTCACGAATAAGCCATGGTATGTTAAGCTCGTGACAAATTATGTAGTTTTCATTCAAATCTAAGGTATTATGGTTATGATTGCTCCATTAGCTTCGAGAGCTGACTGTTCAGCTGGTGGCAATGTTCCATTGAAAGGAACAGCTGAGTTAATTGGTGTATCACTACTTTTTGTCCTAGACTTTTGTCTCATTCACTGTTCCATACTTCTTGAACTTACAGTATTAGTTCCTTTCTTCATGTTCTACTGATTTTCATTTTAAAGGGTGACTGTGACAGAACTGACTTTTGCAAGAAGGTGGTATAAGCAAGACAATTCCGGAAACCCTTGAACACAAAGAATGAAGTGGTCTATTTTGGTCCTCAAATGATGTGCTTATTTAGAAGCACAGGAATGATTTTCATTAAAGAAAATGATTTTCCCCAGGAGGAATCTCCTTTGTTAGCGAAACGAGAAGAGTTGGCCTTGAGGATCTGGGGATTTATCATATTTGTATATGTATAGATTATATTTGTATAACTTATGACTTCAAGAATAGGAAAACATTTATGAAGAAAGTGTGGCTATTGCTGATATTTCATCTTATAAAATCATTTCCTATTTGGCTTAAGCCCTGATTTATTATGGAATCAATCATCCATGCATTGGTGCTACTTTATAAGTTTAAAAATAGTACTTGAACACACAAAGAACACAGGCATACATTTATTACTTGAATACCCCCTTCTTCCAAAAATGATGGGAGGATCTTAGGTTGAGACACTGCTTAAAATCCTCAATATTCATAAATAATTTTCACTGAAAAATTAGAGGCGATGCACATTTGAAACAATCCTCATAACACCTGAAAGATGTGTGAGATGTTTTTGGGCTGGCACAGCTGTGTTTCATAATATAAGAAACTTTTGTTCTTCATAAACCAATTGGAAGTGGCCAGTGTTTTTATAACAGGAAAATAGTCTGTGAATATTTAATGATAAATATATTCTTCCTCAGGATTAAGAATCTTGTTTTTACTGAAAATAAATTGCATTCATTTTTAAAACAAGCATTAAAGACTTCCCATGTTTTGTTTAAACTATCAAGATAGTTCTAGAAGCTGATTGCTACTCCCTGAGGAAAAAAAAATCAGGCAAAGTTGAGAATATGATGCAACAAAAAAGTCTTTGGTATGTTGTATGCATAATTGGTCAAGGTACTGAGTATAAATAATTCAGTGCTCAGCTGTGGCTGGTCATCTTTATTGACCTCCCACAAATCAAGGCTCAGGAAACTTCACTGAGGAAGGAGAGGAAAGAATTTAAGTGACAGAGGATGGGGAGGAGAGCTGTGAAGTGCTCTTTGGACATGATATAGGTGTTGCACATATGAACTCACAATAGCTGTGGTTAAGCAAACAAGGCCTGCTTAAGGTGAAGCCAGTCTAAATTCCAATATGGAATGAGGCAAGGGTTCCTCATCTCTACCTCTGTTGGAAGAGTATTAGCAGAGGGAGGGAGAGCACTTTCCTTTGAAGGTGTGACTGCTGATACAATCAGCAGTGTGCTCATGCCCCCAAGGATCGCCCCTCAAATACCTCACGTGCACACGGGCAACATTAATTAGACGAGGGGGTTATTAATAACACACAAGGAAAGAAAAAGATGACATGAAGCTAGGAGGGGAGGTAGGGGACGAGTACCAAGGGGAGTTGGAGGGAGGCACAGGTGGGTAGGTATGATCCAGACAACTTGTATAAATGAATGGAACTTTCAAAGAAAAAAAAAAATGACCATGCTTTTAAAAAGTAGGTGCGATTTGTATACAGTTTAATGACTATCAGTCATAAAACACACAATAGACACAAATGAGGTAATTTAGGAAATAGTGTGAATTTACCATGTACACAAGTGTTATGCTATGGAGACGATGAATTCGTGTACAGAGTGAGCACCTAAAAGGTAAATATAGGGAACTTATGTGATTCAGCTTTCTATTGTCTATTTGTCACCCTGATAAACCCAGATTTTTGTCTATCTTGGATGTGCAGCAGCCCCACAGAAGGTGACTGGTTAGAAAATCATGATTCTTACTTAAAATTCATACCAATCAGCGGCAGCTTGGTAAATCCTACTCCACATTGTTAGTCCTCTAATCTCCTGCTTTCCTAGGAAAATGCTTTGCATACCCTTCTCCCGAATCTTTCATGCTTCCCTTTCCATCCTTTCCAAGCATTCCCCTGTGTAATTTTATCCAAGATCAACCATGCTGATAGCAAATAAGCTAAAAACGATCTGTTCCTACACGAAGAGCTCAGTGTCCTGCTCCTCAGAACCAGAGCTATGTTTTCAGGTTCTGAATTGGTTTTCATCCCAGTGGCCCTTTTAATCAGAAGCTCAAAGATCAGTCACAGAGGACATAGAGCTTTGAGACACCTGTGCCAACACCTGTGGACAGCAGGGGTCACAGTTGCCACAGCTTAGCAGCAGGACATCACTATGCACAAAATATCCAGACTGTTTTGCCTTTGTGTTTAGATTTATAGGATAATGACTCTAGAAACCAGGTTTGGCTTGAGAATGCTCTCCGTGGCTGTATTAAAAAGTTCAAAATCTTGCCTTTTCCCTTCTGCATATTTGCATAATTGGCCTCAACATCCTTTTTCAGACACAAGAATTTTTTATTTGAAGACAGATATGTTCTGAATGATGGTATTCTTTTAATCATCATCAGACTAGAAAGGGAGTCTCATTAAGGCCTTTAACTTCTTCTAATCAATGTTCCTGAAAGCATTTTTTGAATAAATGAATTTCATATTTTACTGTGTGCTAAAAATTATTTCTCCCTTCTACATAGAAGAAATGAATATCGTTTCCAGGTTTTCCATTTTGTATTAAGTATATAATTGCTAGGAAATTATTATTGTAGATCATTTACCAGTCATTTCATTATAGATGTTATATGTTGTATACATTGTATATTTAACTGGCATCTTTGCATGATTTCCTGTAACACACTGGGAGAGCTCGCACAATTCAATGCAGTGTTTGATACAAAATATTTTAGGAGATCAAAATACCAGGTAAGTATGAATAATATATAAAGAAATGATAATAAACTACAGATGGAATATGCAACAATAATAACTTAAGCTGCTATTGATAATAGAAACTGGGCACATCTTCAGAAGACCTGCTTTTGATAGAATATATTAGAGTTCATCATACTCAAATATACACACTCCAGCCCTAAAAATAAACTCCCCAAACTGGAGACAACACTGTATTTTTGCAAATAAACATCTCAGAAATGACAATTAAAAAAATAAATCATGAGATAGCTATAGAACAGATTACTATACAGCAGTGAGAAGAGACCACTTCAGGAGAAAAAAAAAATCTACGAATTTTATATGTGATGCTGTCTGAAAGAAGGCAGACAAAAAAGGGAACATGCCATGCATCTGTGTAAACATCAAGACCAGGAAAAAGTGTTCAATGATTTGAGAAGTCAGTCATGGCTTGTGTTTGTAGGGAAGTTTCAGGCTTTCTGGAATGTTCTCTGATCAGGTACGATACTGGCTGTGCACTAGGGTACACAGAAGCTTGGTTTGTGGAAAGTGAACAGGTGATGCCTTTGTGAACTGGGCCCTTTCAACACATGCACTGTACTTTTTTATGAAGTTAAAACATCTAGAAGGCACTGAAGGAAGAGTTTATTATTGGCAGAGATGGTTGGAAGATCTCAGTACTGGGCAGTAGTTGTTCACGGCTCACTGTGTGACCTTCAGTGTCCATGGCCAAAATTCCTGTTTCTTTGCCAGGTCTCTTCCTATTGTTCAGACTATGTAAGTTATTTAAACTCATGGAGAGCCTAGGAATAAATTAAGGTTGATGCATCAATTTACAAGTTCTTTACAATTAACTGTAATTAATAGTAAAAATCTAAGTCACACGTGTAGGCAAGCTATTACTGTCAAAGCAGTAACTAACTGGAAGCAGCTTTGTTGCATGGGGCGTGAGTGGAGGCAGGGGAATGGTAATGTTGAGTTTTTCTATGAAATATGCTGATGCTTAATGATTTCTTTTGTTTGCATTCAGTCTTTGTCTCCAGATCCTGCGTTAGCATTTCCCAAAGTCTCTGAGCACGCCATAGAAACAACACTTGCTTTTGATTCTCAGCATTTCTTGCTTCCTATTCTCAAGCTGACCATCTTTCTTCTGGGCATAAACACCTTTCCTGCACCATTGCTGGAAGAAGGCCATGCAGATGTGCAGATTCAAGTCATCTGCAGGTGTGGCACCTTCATTCTGCTTGTCTGAGATGGCAACAGGTCACTGTGTCTGACGTTTGGAGAGTTTCAGCCTTTTTTTTTTGTCACGAATCTATTGATAATCTTTTCATGCAGACAATGAATAGTATCCTCTGGCTTTGGGGGTATCCGAGGCTCCTCTAGTCCCATTCTTCAAGGCCACCCTGAGCCCTCAGGAATCTCTGCAATTTCTGAGGTATAGTTAGTCATTTTTATTTCTTTGCAACACAGATTCGTACAACTGAAAAATATTAAAACAACATAAATTTCCCTTTTCAGCTTTATTGATATGAATCATGTGATCTGGATGAGAATAAAATCTCTTTTGCAAAAATATTTGCAAGGAAAGGAGCTCAGTTATTTACAAAGACTATTCATTTTATTCTTGGTTTTGAAATAAAAGAGTGATGTGAAGTCACTCTCAGAGTTGAGACTCAGAAGGTCACCGCAGGACATGGAATCAACCTCCAATCATTGCCCTGAGGTGTTGCTACTTTCTAAATATTTGTCAGAAGAGATTCCTCACTGCAATCCACCTGTAGACATGCATTCATGCTATCGAGCAGTCCCAGAAGGAGACATAACCTTGCTTATAGAACTAACTGCATACAGACACAGTCAGATTCAGCAGAAGATAACAAGAGTTACAGTCATGCTCACTGACCTTGCCTCATTTTTACAAGACAAAACTAGAGCACTACTTAAAGACATATTGGAGACGAAGTCAGAAATGCAGCAAACATGGACTGCCCACAGGAAACAGAGCAGGCATGATAGTCAAGGAGATGAAATATTTGTCTTTTACAGTATTTTCTTTGGCACTTAAGGTTCTCATGGAAGTTCATGATGGTACATAACAATTAGCAAAGGAATTTAAACATTTGGTTACTGGGATAAAAAACCATATTTAAAAGGTGTATAAAATATTAAACTGATTTCCTGTTGGCTTGGTCACTCAGGTTGGTGGCCATGACTAAATATAATATTGATGTTTGAGGTCATTGTATGATGAACAAATTTTCAAAATATTATTTGAAAAATATTTTATGTTTCTATGAATGCTGGATTGATAACTCCAGATGCTTTAGAAATTAATGAAGATTCATTCACTCACTCATTCATTCATCCATTCAGTGTTATTCTAAGTTACTTGATACATGTAGGCAACACAGATGACTAAGAAATCATCTATGTGTTTTAGACGTTTATCACCTCCTAAGTGATGGAAAGTAAGTTTAGAAATAGAAAATAAAATCTAAATGAAATTACTGTTGGAACTGGTGCCTCAGTATCGTGTGCTGAAAGACAGTCCTTGTTATCAGGGAAAGAAGGAGATGTTGAACTGAGTCTTGAAGGGTAGCTAATAACAGTGAAGATTCCAGTAGTAGCTAGTGGTGCTAAGGAGCACTCTGAGAGCAAGAGTCAAGTGCAGAGAGCCATGGTACTGACATGATGTGGCCACGAGAGTGAACCTGAAGGTAGTGAAGCTCAGGGCAGAATGAAGTGAGGTAGGAGAGAGTTATGGTTATCTCGTCTACCTGTCCCTCTTTCCAACCAGAAGATCTCAGAGTCAAATATTTTTAGTCAAGACCATACATCCAGATTATCTGGGTATGAGACATCCCAGGCCACTATGGTTGACCTGTAGATTTCCCCCATGACCTATGCAAGGGCAGCTGCTGAGTTGAGAGGAGGAACAGGTAATCCTAAACGGAGATAATGAGGAGATAGTTCTCATTATTGGTGTGAAGAAGGCAATCATTTCCTGGTTTTGTAAGTAGTTGGTGACCTCACCTTGTGTCAGGAGGTATGGCTCCTCCACACAGTTGGCCTATAAGAAGTGAAGGATTCAGAGCAACCATGGATGAGTGTGCCTTGCTCTTTGAGTTTTTGTCATGCAATCCATTTCCTTACAACAGCTACCTGCTCAGGAATGGACATCTGTTCCCACTGATTCAGTAACAAGTATTTCCTGGAGGTTGGAATTATGTAGATTGTAATGAAATCTTTGGGTAAGGGCTAATGCTAGAATGCCGACAACTTCAAGCTGGCTGAAATAAGAGGTGGAGAAGAAGGGCTGAGATGGCTCCCTTGGTGGCAAAGTGCTTGTCTTACAAGCACAAGGACTTGTGTTGAACTCTTAGAACCTTTGTAAAAAGGCTAGACTTGTGGCCCAGGCTTGGAATCCACAGATAGATCCCTGGTGATTGTTGGCTCTGCCAACATAGTCTACCCGGTGAGATCCAGACCAGTGTGGGGGTAGGCAGAGAAGGAAGAGCCCGAGGAATGATATACAATGCTGTCCTCTGACCTCAACAAGCCCGTGTATACATATGTACCAGTGTACACACACACACACACACACACACACACACACACACACACACACACACACACAGAGAGAGAGAGAGAGAGAGAGAGAGAGAGAGAGAGAGAGAGAGAGAGAGAGAATAATGTTAGTAAAGCAAAGGAAGAAAAGAGAAAAGGAGTGTAAAACCTCAGTGGTACCCATCACCAACTGTTGTCTGTCTGTCTTGCCGAGTGATGACTCAACTTGTCTTGTGATGTGAGTAAGCTCATGGACATCTGCTGTATGCAACTGAAGCAGCTTTGAACACAGCATCTTTGTGATGACTATTATTTTCAAATTATGAACAACCCCTTTGCACTGCTCTAGGTCCCCTACTCTGCTTCTACTTTTGAACACAGTGAAAATTCAATTCCCAAAGTCAAGACGTGCCATTTTTTTTTTATTTAAGAGGAAACGCTTACTTTTTCCTTCTCACTTAGCTCCACTGAGCCAGGATTTCTTCATTTAGTGACTGCAGGTCAGCAGACATCATCTGAAGCATCCTAGACTCTGTCATGCAGTAGAGGGAGAGCAGCAATACCTCTGGAGCTGAGCATGGCGTCAACAAGGTCTCAACAGCTTGCCTCCCTTCCCTGGCTGCCAAGTCCCCTTCTGGTTTGAATGATCAACTTGGAAGCCTGGATGGAGCAGTTATCCTTAGCAGTTTTCTTTGCTCCTTGCTGTCAGCCCATTATCGTGAGAAGGGGCGATAGATCCTGACAGGTATGCTGAGATGAGCAATCTCTGTCAGCAGGAAAAGATAGCTGCCAACACCATGCTGGGGCAGGTGCCAGGGAAACAACTCACCCTCTGACGGGAACTTGCGTAGGATAACAAAACCTCCAAAATCTCTCTAACTAGGGAGGAATGATGTGTATGGGTAGTGTAAGAGGAAATGTGGCAGGAGGTGTGCCTTTCTCTGTCGCAGCTCCTGTCCTTTTATACACATTACTATGTCATCACGTAAGTATGTTATTTGTGCATATTATATTTATACATCATAAGCATGGACTTAGGTTTTCACTGTCATACAAAGCAGTTGGTTGAAGCACCATGTATCTTGTTCAGCAAGAATTATTGGACCTCTACCTTTTACAAGGCAAGCTTAACTACATTCTAGGAAGTGCATAAATAAATGAACAACTGGGAAAGAAGTTGATTTGGCGAAGATATTAAACATGTTCAGATTCTTCCTATTGGCCCTAAGATTTAGGAAGACCAGGGAACAATTTAATCCAGCCATTCACATGCTAGGAAGAAAGTTCTTCTAAGGGAGAGTCATGCTGGGGAGCAGGGGGCATGCCTGGTCAACATCTTACCAACTTAGTAGCTCTGCCCTGCCTTAGATAGGTCATGCCATGGGTTAATACTTGATAGCCTTTTTTTTTTCCACTGAAGGAAAGAATCACCTTCAAGCCTCATTATCTTCATTACACCATCGTCAATACTTACAGATCAAGGGCTTCCTACAAGCAACTTTCATCAGAAAAAATAAAAGGCGCTTCTGTAGATTCCTGGAGCCCAGTGAGCCCCCCCACAGAGCCATGAATGATCTGTGAGGATGCTTCACTCAGCAGCCTTCCTACCAGAACTGACCCCTCCTGCTCCGGCACAGTCCCGGAGGTCAGACCTTTCATGTGTATCCAACCTGCAGCTCATGGCTGTGCACAACCCAGGATAGCTGTGAAAGCTTACTTAGAACATTATGAGTATTTTGTAATTTTTTTTTATATATAACTCAGTAGTGTAGTTCTCGAGTGTGAACTATGTAGATCATGTTGCTTTCGTTGCAATGTCAAAAGTTTGGACATGCCTACTGGATCCTGTGTACAGCTTTCCATTTTCATTGGAATCCAAAACCCAGCTCCTTCTGATTAGCTGTCTCTCTACCCCCTGCCTCCTGAGGGAAGCAACAGGAAGGAGGGATTAGACTTTCAACACTGATTTCACTATTTACCCCAATTAGGCCACTCTCTCCTTCTCTCTTTGTAAAGCAAGAGTGAAAGTCCATTGAGCAACTGCTTAAGAAGCTGATGAAATGTAGATTGTCTAAAATGGACAGTAAGCCCCTTAAAGTTCTAGACATAAGAAAACAGGCTTACTTACATGAGACTTTTGACTTTAGGGTGCCTATTGTTATTTCATAATCAAAAACACATGGCTTGCACTCTGGAGATCAGTATGGCAGTTTCTCAGAAAATTGGGAATAAGTCTTTCTCAAGACCCAGCTATACCACTCTTGGGCATATACCCAAGGAATGCTCAATTTTACCACAAGGACACTTGCTCAACTATGTTCATATCAGCACTGTTCGTAATAGCAAGAACCTGGAAACAACCTAGATGCCCCTCAACTGAAGAATTGATAAAGAAAATGTATATATCATATATACAATGGAATACTACTCAGCAGTAAAAAACAATGATATCAAGAAATTTGCAGTCAAATAGATGGAACTAGAAAATATCATCCTGAGTGAGGTAACCCAGACTCAGAAGGACACAGTATGTACTCACTCATAAGTGGATACCAGATGTGAGGGAAGGGATGGCCAGACTGCAACCCACAGCTCCAGAGAGGCTAGGTAACAGGGAAAGACCCTAGGAGGGACACATGGATGATCCAGCCAAGGAGAGGTAGATGAGATCTACATGAGTGGACTGGGTATGTGCCGGGTGGCAGAGGGTGAGGAGTGGGGAATGAGAACATAGGGAAATGGGAGGGTTGAGCTGGAACAGGGACAGAGTGGGAGGGCAGGGAGGGAGATACCATGATAGATGAGGACATCATGGGAAAAGGATGAGGCAGGGTGCTGGGGAGGCTCTCAGCAATCCACAAGGATGACATCACCTTAGACTGCTAGCAGTGGTCCAGAGGGTGCCTGGACTGGTCTACTCTGGTGACCGGTCTAGTGAATACCCTAGCTATCAGCATGGAGCCTTTGTCCAGTGACTGATGGAGGCAGATGCAGAGATCCACAGCCAGGTGACAGACCGAGCTCTGGGAATCTAATCGATGAGAGAGAGGAGGGATTCTGTAGGTGGAGAACGTTGAGATTATGACGGGAAGAAGTGCAGAGATGACCGGCCACACTATTAGACGCCCATGAACTGTAGACTAGTGGCTGTGAAGCCCCCACGGTACTGGACTGGGCCCTCTGGGTACAGAAGATGGTTGTTTGGCTCGAACTGTATGGGGATCACCCAGGCAGGGAGATGGGGATCCGTCCCTGGTGCATAGGCAGGCTTTTGGGAATCTGGTGCCTGTGGTGTGGCACCTTGCACAGCCTTGGTGCAGTGGGAAGGGGCTTGGACTTGCCAAGGCTCAGTGTGCCAGGCTCTGCTGACTCCCCAAGGGAGACTTTGATTTGGGGGATGTGGGGATGTGGGGATGTGGGGTGGCTTGGGAGGGAGGGCTGGGAGATGGAAAGAGAGAGGAGATGGGATTTGTGGGTGGTATGTAGAGTGAGTAGAAAACTTCTTAATAAAGAAAAATGAAAAAAAAAACAAAAACAAAAAACAAAACAAAACACATGGCTTGGTTGTAGGATGGCTAATGAGCAGATATGCTTGAAATGTTTGTGCAAAATTCAGCCCCTGGTTCACATCCATTTAAATAACTACTCTAGGCTTTATAGAATACTCAAGATTAATCTTGTAGAGTAGACTTGCTAACATGAGATTTAAAAAATGCTGCCAGAGCATTTGAACATACCCCACCCAGTAATAGTTACAAGTACACAATGAAGTGAAAGACTGCTTTAAGGGAACATTGTGGGCCCTCAGTTTTTGTCATTTAACAAAGGAAACATCTGCCTTTCATGACCAGAACAATATCTTCACTTGCTGAATACTGAAAAGCTGTAATAAGAAAATAATAATAATAAAAAACCAAGACTGTATTTCTTTTCTTGTGGCAGAAAGGGAATGTGGGTTTTTCAGAATAATGAAATTCTAAGAAGATAAATTTGGGTCAATTTAAAGTCACTTAGTCCTCACAAAGCTTTGGTTGGAATCTAATCTAACTCGGCCTGGATCTGCTGGAGATCCAGGGCTGTGACTCTTGATAAAGTGATTTAAGAGCAGATGGGCGGCTTAGATGGGCTTCAGAATTTATTATCCAAAGAGAGGTCTGTGACTAATGGGAGAGAGATGGGCATTGCATTCATCCATCACCTTCCTTCTCCTGGGGAATTAGAATCATAACTGTGTATGTCATAGTGTCTCCAAAGGAACATGGTGTCCCCAGCTTGGAGAGTCTGGGTGATAGTGGCCTGGGCTCAGGTCTCATGAATAACCACATAGCAGTGATTTTAAGTAGATCTTTGGGTTTTAGTTTCTGTCATTTCTCTAACAATCTCTCACAATCTGGGTTGAACTGTACCTCCCTCTAATGCATTCTTATGTTAACTAATCCCCACCACCTCAGATTAAACTTTTCAGGGTCTTTAGAGATGTAATAAAGTCAAGGTGAAGTAATTAAGGATTGTCCTTAAATTGGGAGAAAGACATGCCTTCAGAGAGCAAGGTACCCAACTGTGAAGTTGGTGCTGGCAAGACAAGAGGAGAGGCTGGGGGCATTATTACAAACCAATGTAGCCAACACTCAAACTGTACTTCATCTATGGACTGTGAGTCAATACCTGTCTGTCAGTTACACTGCCTAGTTCCATGGTTCTCTAGCAGCAACTCTGGGCAGCTGGCTGGACTTGGAAATACTGTGTTCTTTTAAACCTCAGTTGTCCTCATTACTGCCATCTGGGCTTCAGCGTCTTCCTTTCTGAAATGAATGTCACCATCATCATGACCTCAAGTTTGGTGTAGGGACTGAGTTAAGGTGTGAACAGCTTGTCAAAGTCCACCTGATACTTGCTCATGCTTAGTAATAGCAATTGTCCATTTGCAGAGAAGCCAGATGGTGTATATAGAGCACACAGCAGTGCATGGTATGGAGTAAATGCCAAAGACTTATTTATAATAATTTCATCATGCTAATCATCTTAGGTGGGTTGGATATTAAAAAGACTAAAAAAAAAATCTCATTTAAAATGAATTTTTGAAAAGTCAATATTTATAAAAGACAATAACGGAACGAGCTGACAGTTTTTGTCAATGTCATTCTGCCTGGAAGTGTTAAGAAAAATACTTGGCACAATGTTTCCTTGTCTCTGAGCTCCTTTTGTGAAAGCAATACAAACCCCATCTTAGGGAAAGGGCCACCATCTCAGACCACCTGCTGTTACAGGAAGGACCTCAGGAATGTGCCATGACAACTTGAATAGATACAGAGTATACTCTTGCAGACATTCTATCTGCGGTTTATGGCGCTTGAAGATATCTAGATAATCCTGCTGAGCAGCCCAGATAATCCTGCTCGGCAAGTTGTGGTTCCCTGCCAAAAAGTCTAACCCAATGGTTTCAAATGCGGTTTTGTGCCCAAAGTGTAGACCAATAGTTTCAAAAAATCACTTTGCTCCATATCTCTTCTACCCAATCCCAAGTTGCCAAAGCATGCAATTTACAACTTGTGGTTTTTCCCTATAAAAACTCTCTATATCTGGGCTTGCGGCCACTGCCCCATTTCTCTCCATCTGCCTGGTGGTGGCCCAGGTTAAACCTGATAGTAAAAGGACCCTTATGTGCTTACATTGGAAACCGGCTCCTTGTTGGTCTCTGGGGGTTTCCTGAAAATGGTACAACACTTTACGATCATACTTTCGTTTTTATGTATTTCTTTAAACAAACATGCCATGTTTTTACATTTCATTAGAACTTCCTAGATGTACTATTGCACTTTGAAAATGTCTTCAATATTGTAATGTATACGAAGGTGCAGGTTTCCTTTGCTTTATCATGCTTAATTTTTCATCTATTTTTTTTTAAATTCTGCCTTCCCGAAAGTAATATGAACATTGAAAATATCCTCGCCTACTCTTACAGGATATCTGGTGAAATTAAAATATCAAGGCTTTCATGATTCATTAAAATGATAGTTTTTTTAATCAAGAAAAAATAATTCTCAGTGACTTCAGCTATCAAAAGAGAACTGACATTTAAGCTGTTTCAAAAGCGACAGAAGAATATTGCTTTTGGTGGTTAAAAGTAGCTCTTTCAAAAATTTCTCAGTGTTCTTAGGGAATCATGGGTCTGGAGAGGTGGCTCAGTGATTAAGCCAATCACTTGGCTGCTCTTGCAGAGGACCTGGCTAGGTTCCATTCCCAGCAGCAATAGCAGGTTGCCCACACAGGCCTCTACTCCAGTTCTGGGGGGATCTGATGCCCTCTTCTGGCCTTCATGAGTTCACATCTGTACACTCAGGCATACACAAATGCATAGAATAAAGAAATCAGAACTCTCTTCTAATAAAAATTGTAATCTAAGACTTCATAGCGCAAATTCTAGGAAGTAGGTTGTGAGATAGTGGGGGCTCAAGAGGGCCCCAGGTGCCACTCTCAAACACAAGGGACAAGAGTGACTGCCCCTCCTCCCATTTCCTGTGCATGTGGGTGCTGGTTCCTGGCTAGGAAGCTGCCCTTGCAGTGGAAAAGAGACAATAATTTTGTGGTTTGTTTGACTGTGTACTGCTCTGATTATTTTAAACAAGGAACTTTAATCAGGCAGGGTCACAGACTTAATAGCCGTGACTCACCTCGGGTCAGTATAGGTTCAAGAGTCGTGTTTCTAGGTATAAAAAACCAAGGAGAAGGAACCATTACCTGACCATAAATGAAACACAGCCCCGACTGGAGCTGCGGCTGTAAACAAGGGGAGTGAGCCTGCACCAAGGTGCAATCTGGCAGGGAGGGTGTTGCGGATAAATGCCTTCACCTATTTGTTTTTCTATTTTCTGATGTCTTTCCAAGCTCCCTAGTAGACAAATGCTGGAAGTCAGGGAGCAAGGGAGTCTAGTGACACTGTCCCAGGAGGTCATCTACCTGAGGCACAAAACCAAAACAGGCACATACAGGCTGACCAAGGATCTAGAAAGGCAGCCCAACAGCAAGTTGTGTGCAGAAGTTTTTAATTAGTCCAAACCCATATGAGGCCCATGAAACTGGGTGACATGTTGAATTGAGAAGTCGTCATTATTACTTAAGTATCCAAAAGAGGGCATTGAATGCCTTCTTCTATTCTGGGTAATAAATTTGATCCACAAAATTAATCTCTGTACCTTCTGTTCAAATGTTAGTTTCTTCATGGGCTATTGAATATAATGCAATGTCTGCTGTAGCTTAGTGCTATGATGACCCCACAGTTGTATACTCTGAGGAGAATCATTCTGGGTAGACACAGAAAGCCACTGGTATCAGATCTGCCACCATCTGTGCATGAAGTTGGAGGCAACAGATGATAAAAACAATCCTTTGTTGAGGAAAGGGGTGGACATGCTGTTGAATGACAGATTGAGCAGCAATATTGCATTCATGGTTTCTGTTTTCTTAGTCATCATATCAGATTTATCATTCTGGTCTTGGTGGCTTGGCATGGAACTGCTGGGAACACTTAAAGCTAACCATCCATATGGTGAGTGGTTACGAGTGGGACTCTAGAGTCCCATTGTGACTACTTAACTTGCAGCTCAGCTAGCTGGTGGTGCCGATTTGGGCAGTACTCATCAGTCTACAGTTTCTGATTCATTAAATAGATTTGATACTATTGCCCTCATGATATTCAATAACTATGCAAATGTAAAAACACTTAATACAATGCTTGGTGCATGAAATAATTATTCTTTGGTTTGGATTGTGGTGACTGAGTTCCACAGACTGGATGGCTTATAAACAATAGACATTTACTCCTTGACGTTCTGGAGGCTGACAGTCTGATATCAGGGTGCCAGCAATGGTGGTATGAAGGTAAAGCTCCTCTTGGGGGTGGCAGAATGCTGACTTCTTGAAGTCTCACTTGGGGAGTATAGGGCATGATAGCTTCCTGTCCACTTCTTATGAGGATGCTAATAGCCACAAGGGCACCACACCCATGACTTTATCATTTCCCAATGAACTTAGGATTTCAACACAGAAACAGCCTGTTCATTGCAAATGATAACCTCAAGAATGAACTGGGTTTATCACTTAGACAGAACCTATCATCAGTACCATTAGAGTTAACATTTGGCCTATGTTAGCTATAAGGATATCTTCATGAATATGAGATTATATAGGTAATAGAGAACAGTACCTGTCTTTGTGACTTCATGGAGTACAGTAGGAGGAAGAGAGAAAAACCAGGGGAGGAGGGGAAGGAAAGGGAATATTCCCCAATTAAAGAATAATAGCCACAGTTATTCACAAGTTGACTCAATTGACCTCTCAATTAAAGGATAGAGGCAGTAATTTTAATTACAATATCATCGATGTTTTAAGGTGTGAGACAAATTGGAACTTTTCTGGGAACAGGTGCAGAGATGGCCGAGTAAGAAAGAGCGGGGCATGGAAATTCTTTTGTTGTAGGCCAGGCAGCTTAGATTGAAGGACTGGCTCCATGGTTACCCATTCTTCCAGTAAGTCATCTTTCTGAAATTCAGCTTTCTTTCATGTGCACATTGAGTTGTTCAGAAGTAGCACTTCTCAAATTATCTTCTGAACAAATTGATCCCATTTACTTAGTCGAGTTTGGGGTCAGTACAGTGTGCCTTCCATCAGCCTTCCTTTAAAACTCTTCCCAGCTTGCAAAGCCCTCCTGTTCTGCAGGCGGCCTCTTCACTCTGGCAGCTGTTTTGTCTGTGTAGAAACTTCGGTCTGGTCTGTTGCCATTGGTCTAGTTTTTCTCTGGCTGTTTGTGTTTTTAGGTCATATATGAAATAAATCTTTGCTAAGCCCAGTGTCCTCCACTGCTCCTGTGTTTTCTGCTGCAGACCCATAGTTATGGGTCCTACAATTAAGTCTTTTGATTTTGAGCTGATTTCATCTATGGTAAGAGTTAGGGGATTGTCTCATTCTTCTGAATATCAAGGTCCTGTTTCATCAGCGCTATTTGAAGAAACTGTCCTTTCTACAGTGTATATTCTTCATGCTTTTGTACAAAGATAGTTGGCTGTAAATACATGGCCTTATTTCTGGCTCTCTATTATGCTTTATTGGTTTATTTTTGCATTTTTGTGGTAGTGCCATGTTTTAAAAATTATTTCCTTAATTTTTGAGATTATGATATAATTACGTTATTTCCCTCTCCCCTTACTCTCTCCAAACCCTCTCCTTTACCCCTCCTTGCTGTCTTTTAAAATTCTCCATGGTTTTTTGAGTCAGGCGGTATATTATGGACTTCTTTTTGGTGTGAGAGAGGACCTGGCAGGAGCAAACAACCTAAGGGAGAAGAGCCCTGTTTTGGCTCATGGTTCAGAGCGATCAATCAGAGAAACCCTGGGGGGTAAGACTGGCTTTTGTTTGTGGGAGTTTACAGCAGGGATTGTCACATCCTGGTGGATCCAGAAGTTAGGAGCTAGGCTGTGGTGGGGCTGGTCTGAAATGCTCAAGACCTTCCCCTGTGTTTTATGTTTGCCAACTAAGTTCCATGTCCAGAAAGGTCCAAAGCTTCTCAAAGCAGCATCACTGGATGGTGACTAGCCTGTGGGGCATGTTGCACATACATATCTGAAAGATACTACTAGGTCACAAGATAACTCTAGTTACTTTGTTGTTGTAGAGTATTGATTACTTTAGCTACTTGGGTGTCTTTTAGGGTTTCATAAAAACCAGTATGTCAAAGAGATTGCCTGAATTTCATGTCTACTGTAGCATGACTCATAGTAAACAAGACGCAGAATTGGCAGAAGTGCCAATCAACAGATGACATGAGAAGGAAACGTTGGTGTGTACAGACACATATACAGTGGGATATTAGAATGAAATGCTGTCATTTCTGACAACATCTATAGGTGATAAGTAAAATAAGCCAGTCATAGAAATGTATTTACTTGTGACCACATTCATATGAAAATCTGAAAAGGAGATCTTATAGAAATAAAGAACAGAACAGTGTCATCAGAGCCTGGGGTACAGGGAGAGGAGGATTTCAGGACAGTTTAATGAATAGGCACAGAGTTTCAGGGAGATAGAATGTTCCCTGGTGCTCTATACCACAACAGAGTGTAGCTAGAGTTTTTCTGGTCCTGCCTGGCCCACAGTCAGGACAAATCTCTCTCACCCACCAGTCCCACAGCTGCTCAGACCCAACCAAGTAAACACATAGAGACTTATATTATTTATAAACTGTATGGCCATGGCAGGCTTCTAGCTAGCTGTTCTTATACCTTAAATTAACCCATTTCTATTAATCTATAAGTTGCTACATGGCTCATGGCCTACCGGTATCTTAACATCTTCTCATGGCGGCATCTGGCAGCATCTCTCTGCCTCAGCCTTCCACTTCCCAGAATTTCCTTCTCTGCTTGTCTTACCTATACTTCCTGCCTGGCTACTGGCCAATCAGCATTTTATTTATACAGAGTGATATCCACAGCACTTCCCCTTTTCTTTTTTTTCAAAAAGAAAGGTTTTAACTTTCACATAGTAAAATTACAGATAACAAAACAATTATCAAGCAAGAATTACAGTTATAATAGTCTATTTATAATAACTAGTCTATTTGTATTTGGCAAAATTAAAGAAGATATCCTATCTATCTTGTATTTGTGAGTTTAAGGTTTTACATTTAACTTATCTTTTATCATAACTAAAGAAAATTATAACTATGTAGTCTTCAACTATACCAAAGACCTCAGAAGGATATAATATTATCTGAGAAATGGGAGAAGGATGCAAGCAACTTTCGGGAGTCTTGCAAGAGTAGACAGAGACAGCTGGCAGCCTGGACAGTCACCTGATATTCCTTTGTAAAATTGGGGCATCTGTCTTCAGCCCACAGGCCTCAAGTCTCTCAGTCACTTCTCTCTGTGTCCTGTAGAATGTCTGACAGTTTCCTCTGTGAAGCAGGAACCTGGAGGACCATTTCACTAAACAAAGTTCAGTGGTCACCTTCATATGGGTCCTGCATGTCCAGTCGATCAAGCAGTCCAGGCAAGAACAGTTTCTTGCCCAGATGCTATTTTTGCCAAGAAGAAGATAAACTCTATATGGAGTGTCTTCGATGCCCATCCTCCTCTCTGAAGTAAATTGGTGCTGCCAGGAGCAGACATGTCTCACTGTCCAGAAAGTCTAAATTTTTAAAATATTTTAAATGCCATATTCTGTAGGTCTTTGAAGTGTTTGAAGACTACCTACCTAATTGAATTATATCTATGCATATCTAGAAAACAACATGATTATAAGTTTGACTATCATAGAAGACTAATTATTAATCTGTATTTCCCAATTATCCATTACAATTTAAATGAGTTACATAAACATAATGTCTCAAACGAGAATAGAAATATATATACAGTATAACAAAATAAGTTTAAAGCTGTATCAATAAACTGAAATCCATAGCAATGCAAAGAGCATTATCACCTGAAGCTGAGAAAGAATTGGCCTTGATAGAAAAGAAAGTACATGAAGGACACGTGGATCGTATTGATCCAAACCTGGATTGCATTTTGGTTATTTTACCTTCTAGGCATTCTCCTACAGGTATATTAATGCAGAGGGAAGATATTATATTGGAACGAATATTTTTACCAAATAAACCGAATAAAAAATTAAAAACTTATGTGGAAAAAAATCTCTGACTTGATTTGGAAAGCAAAATTGAGACTTCGTCAGTTAGCAGGTATAGACCCAGCAGAAATTGTCATACCTTTAACTAAGGAGGACATTGAAAAATTATGGACAGAAAGTGAACCTTGGCAAAGAGCTTGCAGTAACTTTTTGGGAGAAATTAACAGCAAATATCCCAAAAGCAATAGAATTGATCTTATAAAGAGAGCTGATTGGATTTTGTCTTGAATTATATGGGAAAAACCCATATCTGGAGTTTGTACATTTTATACAGATGCAAACAAACAAGGAAAGGCAGATTACAAATCAGAAAATTTAAGTAAAGTGGTTCAAAGTCCTTATAATTCAGTTCAAAAATCAGAATTGTATGCTATTCTGTTGGTATTAATGGATTTTTCAGAACCTCTCAACATAGTAACTGACTCTCAGTATGCTGAAAGAGTGGTATTACATATTGAGACTGCAGAATTTATCCCTGATTCGTCAGAATTAACTTCACTATTCAGTTACAAGATACAATCAGGGGGCCGGGTGGTGGTGGTGCACGCCTTTAATCCCAGCACTCGGGAGGCAGAGGCAGGCTGATCTCTGTGAGTTTGAGGCCAGCCTGGGCTACCAAGTGAGTCCCAGGAAAGGCGCAAAGCTACACAGAGAAACCCTGTCTCGAAAAATCAAAAAAAAAAAAAAAAAAAAAAAAGATGCAATCAGGAAAAGGAGTCATCCTTTATATATAACTCACATCCAATCCCATACTGGTCTTCCAGGCCCTCTAGCACAAGGTAATGATGAGATTGATAAATTATTGATAGGAAATTGATAGGCCTCAGAATTTCATAAAAATCATCATGTCAACAGTAAAGATTTAAAAAAGAATTTTTCCATAACCTGACAATAAGCCAAGGAAATTGTAAGGAAATGTCCTACTTGTTTTTACAATCAGACACCATTACCAGCAGGATGTAACCCAAAGGGTACTCAGAGGAATGAAATCTGGCAGTATCAATCTACTTCAGAGGAAATATGGGCATTGAAGAAACTGTATATGAAGTTAACTTTCATTGTGGCAAAAGGTAGCCACTGGACAACAAAGTATCCTCGAATCAACTGCTGACAAACAGGACAAAATGGACAGACAGGACATGAAACAAAGGACTACTGATTCTTGTCAAAACAAGTGTGGTTGTGGCTTTAACAAAAGGCATTTTCTGAGGCCAGGACAATATGGCACCATCCCTGAAGTGGCCTTTGCAATTCAGAAAAGGTACAGTGCCCTTTTCTCCAAAGGCAACTGAACAGGCAGTGGGCTGATGGCTTCTGATGTGCAGTGAAATGACCCCTGAAACAGTTATTCTTGAAGAGTAACTAAACTCACACCTCTCAGTGATAGACTGGCATTTAATAGAGGGATGTGGAGAAGAATGGGATGCTGAGATGAAGCCCCCCGCCCCACACCCAAGAATGGACAACTGAATTAAAAAAA